>NW_027185252.1:3012500-3337500 GCF_022577435.1 Embiotoca jacksoni
CATTTCAGACGAGTCTCCGCCGGCTGCTGTCGGCCAAAACCGATCTCATCTCGCAGCGTATCGAACGACGCGATTCGTCACGACCGCCCCAAAAAAAAAAAAAAAATAATACTCCGTTCCGACGCCGCTTATTATCTGGACTGGACGAAAGAAATGTCGACGCCGTTTGTGTTGCTTTCTAGTAACACATCCCAGTTTGAATGCTTGTCGTTGATTGTTAAACGACCAATCGGAGTGCCTCTAAGTCTTGGCTGTATATTCCTGCGGGACTCTTGGTCTCGTTGTCACCACCATTTCCATTGTTCTTAAGCTGTGATTACCTCTTTAATTACAAAGTGCCGTCTTTGGCACTCAGTGTAAACAAAAGAACAATAAAAAGTCAGGTCAAATATAAACCGAATTGTGTGCCGCACTGTTTGTCTGTATGGGGGTAATTAAAACTTTCCTGTTTGCTGGAGTTCATTAAACAAACATAAATTATGCTTACATTTAATATGACCAAAACACATGGTGTGTGTGTGTGTGTGTGTGACCTTCTAAAAAGGTCCAACAAATGCTTTGTCTTCCTCGTAAAACATTAGCAAAACCCATTTCATTGAATAATTTGAATTTGTTTACGTCTGTGTTTACTTGCCGACAGTCTTATTTCCTGCAGTGCCATCGAAAAGCAGAACAGGAAACCCCCCCGGGGAGGATATGCATCGTGTTTTTCACAGTGTGTCTTAATTAAAACTGTCTAATTGTTTAAAAATGCATGTTTCAGTAACTGCCTTCAGTAAAATACGCCGCGGCAACTCAAACCAGAAAACACACACACACACACACACACACACACACACACAGAGAAGGTAAGATTTTCATGTGACTCCGAATCCAGCACTCAAAACTTCTCCTGTGAAATGCTGATAGAGCCAAAACCAACTGTGACGTCATCAAATCCTTTTGTTTGGTTTGATCACCCCAAACCCAGAGAGAGTTTCCTCTGATGTGAGGCAAGAAAAGGCAACGAAACAAACGCCTGAGCGGCCGGGGCCGTCGCGCGTCGGCCATTTCGGATGGAAACTTTCGTAGTTTCTGAACTGCACCGTTTAAAAAGAACTTCCAACTAATTATTTCACGTGATGTTTACGGGATTGAAGTGCGTGGAAATGTGACGAACGATATTATTCTGCGTCTGCTTGTTTAATCCAAAAACGCGATCAAATCACGAGCATCTCACCCCACAGTTCCTTCTACCGGCTTCTTATCAAGGCCATAAGATAGTTGTCATGGAAACACTGTAAGCAAACCGTGGCTCTGAGACCGGTACTTTATCTTGGTCTTCCAGTAAAACCTATTTACTGCCGCAGATGAACCAATAAAAGAGTGAAACAAATTCAGGGCGGTGTATTCTGGATGTCGTGATGAGTGTCGGTGATTTGTTGCTTACCCCAGCACAATGAGCTCTCCGTACTTCACTGGCACTTTGGTGGAGGCGGTGGTGGAGATGTTTTCCTGCTCCGGGGAGAACATTGGGCACGGCTGATTGACGGGGTTTCGGAGGCGGAGGGGAGGAACGACGGGTTGAGATCCAACAGGGTGATGGGAGGCAGGAACGGGAAAGGAGGGGTGGGTGGGTGGGGGGGAGGGAAGGGAAGGGCGGGGGGGGGTGAAAGGTGCTGATCGAATGGAGCACGGAGGGGGAGGTGGGGAGGAGAGGAGGAGGAGAAGGAAGGGGAAGGGTCAGCTGAGCCTCAGCTCCACCCTTTCATGCTTCATGTGCCTGTCTCTCGCAGCAACACTCGTCCCGCCCTGCGGAGAAAAAAAAAAGATTACCGCTGAGATTAGTGGGTTTACTCGAGATTGGCCGAACAGGAAGAAGCAGGATTCAAAAGAAATCTCTATCTGTACATTTAATATCTGTATATTCCACATGGTATTTTATTTCAAACTGACAGTTTCTAATGACGACAACAACAACAAAAAAAAACATTCCGTCTTTTGGGTTAGATTCTACCTCCTGAAAACCTTCCACAGAATAATAGATGTGATTTAAAGTGAGCATGCGAGTACCGCAGTTTTAGTCCAGGAAGTAGACATTTTATGATAATATCAATAAGCAGACAGACCACAAACTTTGGTAGAAAGGTTTTGTCTTTAAACTTTCTGGGTGTAATTTATGTACTACTTGCTCTTCCATGTTTTTTAGCTACATTTTACACACATATGGTTAAAATAATGGTGAATAAATAAACTTTTTGAAATTGCATATTTTGAATCAAACACGTCCTTGTGGGTGGACCACGTGCACCCAAGTCTCCCACAAACTTTGGGTACAAAGCTGAAATACATGTAGCTGCACAGTCCCGGTAGATTACTCTGTGATTTCAACGCTGTATGGCTCATGGTCGTCGTGGTGACAGATGAAAATGAAAACCACTTTGATGACTTTACAGATATTTTAAAGTCCTGTCTCATGCTGTGCAAAGTTCTGGTGTTCAAACATGGATCTGTTCTTCAGATTGGACCTCCCGGACTGCATTTCATGTCTCCCATCAGTAACTGAAACAAAATCCCTGATAGATGCTACGTTTTGCTTTTTTTTTTTTTATGCTCGTCCCCTTAATGCGGCAATTATTAACCAACTAGTTATTAAAATTCAAGTACCCTGCTCGTCCAAATTTAGTAAATGTATTCCAACTCCTACTGGTTGTTCAGGGAGCTTACATGGGGAGGGACGGGACGTACTGGGATACGGGAGTATGCAGTTTCAGGGACCGAAGCAGAAGGATAAGAGGCACTTCAAATTGTGAAAATAAAAAAAAATAAAAACTATGCCCATTATCCTGACATAGCCTGACTATGACGAATATATTTGGATTGGTAACGGTGGAAAACATACACCGCACGCTTCATCCCGCAAAGTTTCAAATGCTCTTCATCCTTACATCGGGGACTAGTGTAAGTGTAAGTGACTTTGTCTTCCTGAGTGAGGTGAGTGTCTGTCTGTGTAGTTATGTTTTGAGTCATTTTTCTGAAGTCAGCATTTAAACCCGGCTTTCAAAATACACAGGAAATCTCAGAAAGGAGAAGAGAAAGACAGCGTGTGTGAGAAGGCATGAGAAAAAGGAGAGGATGGACTTCCTGTTACTGCAATCTGAGGCAGATCAGTACGTCTAAGTCATGACCTTTCTTGTTCAGTGTATCACACCCCCACCCCCCCCCTCCCACTCATAAGACAAAAAAAGCACAATATAATTAGGCC
The DNA here is from genome assembly GCF_022577435.1 of Embiotoca jacksoni. Taxonomy (NCBI): domain Eukaryota; kingdom Metazoa; phylum Chordata; class Actinopteri; family Embiotocidae; genus Embiotoca; species Embiotoca jacksoni. The sequence continues at coordinate 3,015,745 of NW_027185252.1, forward strand.
AAGCTAACATTTCCAAACAATAACCTCATCACTTCCGGGCACTCGTCCTCATCACGCAAAATACTTCAATTCCCAGAGTGCCTATCAGCTAAGACAATGCAAAACCACACATTAAGAAAGGATAGGAAGTAAAGGGTTTTGATGATGAGTGGGGATGGAGGGCGGGCTGGGGGAGGTGGGGTTGGGAGGTGGGGGGGGGGGGGCAGGAAGGCTCATATAGTCCCATTACGCCGAGTGGGAGAACTTTGTGCAGGAGATTTTCCAAGTGATGATTTCACACACAATGTGAAGAATTATTTCGTAGGGATGGATGTCAACAGTTAAGACCTATGAAACCATCAACAACCGTCACCTGGTGTCTTCTAAATGTCGAGCAACAACAACGTACTCTGAGGCTCGTACGACATGTTACGACACCCACAACATTAGGCAGACTGAAATTCACACCGCCAGCTCACAATGCTCGGCGAGGGCATCGCTGCACCGCATTTTAGATGCATAAGCACAAGCGGTTCCCACGCAGAAACAGGAAGTTACAGGGTGTTTACACCGACACCAGCTTTCAGTACAGGTTGACCAGTTTTGATTCACTTGTGGGTATTGCGGAGTTTCCAGATTGCATCTACACAACAAAGTCTCCACTCTATCTGATGAAGGAAAATCTTACAACGGCACAGCTTTTTACACATCGTAAATATTATAGCATATAGCGAGAGGAATCTTTGGATTGTAGTGAACACTTAAAAGGTCCGATCCAAACAGTTTATTTTGGTTTAACTGGCCTGGTTTGAGTCCCGTACCTTGCAGCCTACCCCCCCACACAATGGTACAAATTGAATATTTTCACAGCCTCACACTCGGAGAGGTGACGCCGAGTCTTAACTCGCATCTCGCTCCCAAGCGTGTTCTCCTGTTAACAAACGCTGATAACAACAGAGCTATATTTAGTGTATCGCACCTCAACACGGCTGCGAACTACAATCAGATGCACGAAACACAGGGAGGGTGGAGGGGGGGGGAGGGGGGGGAGGTGAAACAGCAGTGACACGGGTAGGAAAAACAAACAAAAAAAAAAAACATCGCACCGAGGTTTTGGACACGTTCAAGACGAGCACTTTGTTTAGTTCCTCCGGCAACAGCGTGCTGACATTTTAACGGAGGTCGGCAGGTGGTGGGGACGGCTGCGAAGCTTTTCAGCTTCTTCTGACAGAAACCAGCGACGTAATCTAGATGTAAGCCGAAGGGCCACCTGCTTCCCTTTCAGAAGTGGTTAATCCGACTCGCCCTGAAATGGCCAATTCACACGCAGCATTATAACACAACGCTCCCGTGTGCAGAGTCAGTAGCGTCGAGGGAAACTGTTGGCTGACTTGCCGAGGAATAGATTTCTTTATTTATTTTTTAACCTGTGGATCCAGACACATGAAGACAAAGGAAACATTGCTCTGGGTGCTCCGGGTCCGTTTGTTGAACACCGGAGAGCTGAATTATCTTTCTGTCTCAACCCTGCTGTTATCAATAAATTAACAGTATTAACATTCTCATATTTGCTCTCTCCCGTGTAGCTCAACGACATCACCCAACATATAAAGTTTACCACGGACTGCACTTTTCAATAAAACATTTAAGAGGTAGTAAAGAGAATGCTTCGAAGTAATATTATATTCCATCTCTGCCAATAGAGCCTCCTAAATCCTGCACACTCGACCTTTAAATATACTCGTGATATAATACGATACCATCAAAATTGATCTTTTGAATTTTCTGGCAGCTTTATTGTGCTTAAACTAAATGCTGAAACTTCTTATTTCCTCAAATGAGGATTCCGCTGAGGAAAACCTGCATTTTGTAATATTGATTTTTCATCGCTAAGTTGGCCGAGGCCCGGAAAGTGAGGTAATTGTTTAAAGCCGTCTTCCCTCGTCCGCATGCGCCGCGCGTACGGGTGTGTACGTGTAATTTTTTTAAGTGTCTGACTTAAGCTGCCGGCCTCTGCAGCTCTTCATGACACAGAGCTCGGCGTGGCCGCGGGCCAACTGCTGCTTAGCTACCGAGACACACAGCGCTACAACAATGGGGGCCGCAGCTCGGCGAGGCCGACTCCGCCGGGTCGGGGTCACGGACTCTGACAGCGAGAACAGCAACCTCACACGGTCCCGACGCCTTCGTGGGAAACCGGGGCGGACGACACCTGCCATTCACGTGACAAACGACTACACACACACACACACACACTTCATGTTAGCATGGAGGCAGGGCAACAGCTGCGCTTCTTTTTTTTTTCAAATTTTTTTTATGCATCGCCAACTTCGCTGCAGTGCAACATGTCAAACTGTCCTATTTAGCACATGCCAAAGAGCAAGAGGCAGTCGCGCCCAGGGAAAACGGAGCCGGCATCAATCCACCGTGTCATATTCACTCCGCCACGAGCTTTCATGTTGACTTTGAGGCTGCGTTAATGCCCGAGAAGGCTGCTGTTATGGTAAATTGAAGCGTGACACACTTTCAGGATCACAAGGCACGCCTGCGTGGAAACAAACAACTTGACTATGGAGTGGGTGTTTTTCGGCTTGTAGGTCAAGAACCAAAAAAATGGGTCAGGATATACTCTAACAGGGTCACACAACCCTAACCCTAACCCAAAAGAGGGACTCGGATGGGGCAACTACGGCGTTAGCCGATCTGCAAAGTCTACCGCTCGGCCCGAAGGAAAAAAGGCAGGTCGTGACAACACGACACCTACATATCAGGAATATTTGTGAGGGTGTTACAACTCTTGATTTTGTAGCTGCGATGCTTTTCAAACCGTTTGTCCAAATGTAATTAAAACCTTCAATTCCCAACACAGAAACGTCCAGGGAAGGAACATAATATAAACCAACTCAAAAAATGTTACATGGGAGTCTTTAGCCTTAATCCAATTTTACACTGGGCATAAAAAAAAAAGGGAACAATTAGCATGTCATTTTGGCGGTGAGCTTCATAAAGTTGTCGCGCGTTAAGTGGTTTTGGCTGAAACGGGTGCACACCGGGACGATCTTTGTTGTAAAGACGATGGACACAAGTTTGATTCGGTAGAAAAATAGAAAGCTGTGGACCTCCTGCATGGTGCCGCATCTTCATTACTGGAAAGTGGTAATGATATCCTTCTGGTAAAGTGGGTCATCGGATCAATAAATAATCAGAGATGCCTGGCATTGACGCCGAGAGGAGGACATGATTCTGGCTTCCTGGGCACGCAGAGCAATTTAATATGAAGCACACCTGCTGCCCAGTGAGAAAACAAAACGCTGGACTCTGTTTTCAGTAGAAAACGCTACGTAATTAGGGATTTTCTTTGGCCAAAATGTGGTGATTCTACAATAGGTTTACAATTCTAGTTGATGCCATTTAATAACATTTGCTCCTTCGTCTGTATTTTTGCACCAAGACAAATTCCTTTCTGAAAATACATCCAACCCACTCGGCTTGTCTCGTGTTTCTTTTGCTGAAAAGGGACGGTAAAAAAAATCACACGTCAGCAAAATTGACCAGCTGTTTTCCAGAACGTGTTCGGACACCTCCAGGTCCTTCGTTATGACCCTCAAAGAGGCCGCTGATATTCTGCCTCGCGGGGTAAAACTAGATGCCGGCACAATGTCGGCTGACAGCGGAGGACAGATGTGTTAACGTGGGTGTGTGAGCAAAGCATGAGAAATCTAACGGAGGGGGGGAAAACAACAAAGAAAAACAAGCTCATCTCACAACTTGTGGCTGCTGTGATCTCTGTCGAAGCCCTTCGTTGAAGCAGGTCATCAGATAATCATCCCGGTATTACTGTCTCTCACCACATCCTCCAACACTGAGGCTTTCAGGCATCTCGCACCTTTCATGTTCTTACGAGCGAGACGAGTATGCAGGAGGCTTTGAGCTCCCCAGCTGTTTCCTGCTGAGCTGCACAATCACGTGCTCTTCAGAAGCTTACAGCAACAATTTTCCAAAAACAGAAAGTCTCTCTCCGCCTTTCCCTCCTCTTCAGTCTTTTCATCTCTGCATCCCCTGACAAACAAGTTCCCCCTATTTCAAACAGTTGATAAGACGATGGATGGGGGGGGCGGGGGGCTGCTAAGAAGTCTCTCCTTCTTATTCGTTTTCTAGAGATCCATCTGAAAATAATCCCATCATTAATTAGAAATTAGGCCGCAAGAAGCGCCATGTTTGGGGGGGGAATGAAGGGGGGGGGGGGGCGTGTCTTGTTTGATTGACAGGCTCGTGGTGCAGGTAGGTAAACTTTGCTCCGCTGTGATCCAGATGCTGGTCGTCCAGTTGGCAGCAGGGCGCTCAGACTTTATAAACAGCGACAGGACATGTGCTCGTTGCTTCCGACCACCGTCTGTTTGGCAACCTGATGTTTTCATATCACAGATGACGGACAATGAAGTCAATAAAAAAAAAAAACATGATTCTTACAAGTCAAACGTCAGAAAAACACGACAAATGAAAATACTATATTATAAAAGTGCAGCGACGGAAAAGGTAGTTGTTTATTGTAACGTCGGTGACGTACACGACCTGCTATCACCCGTTTCGACATCCTCTCGCTGAGGTCAGGGTTTTTTTTTATTTCTAGGTGCTAACCCCAGTTTACGTAAAGAATTATATTACAGCAGTGAAGACGCACAACCGAAGGGATTTCCCGTCAGCGTGGGAACACCGCGGCGAAATGTTTTAACAGTAAACTGAACCGGTAAACTAAGAGGTGGACGAACTTTCTTTAATGAAGTCAAGGCTCGATATTTACCTCAGTTCTGTCACAGACCCCCGAGGATTTAAATTCCTCTGTTGTTTTATGTTGAATTGTTTTGGTCAATTTGTTGATTCATTGTTGTTTATTTCATCGTTTTGGTTTTGGTTGTGTTTTAGGTGCTTCTGCCAGCGCGTATGATCCTGTCTTGACTGCAGATACGAGCCTTATATTTTCAAAGTTTAGTCCATCTAATCATTTTACCTGAACCCCTCAACCTCAACACTGATTTAAGAACGGCATCAACGCGGAGCCCACAACAACGAGGCTCCGTGTCGGCCCCCCCCCCCCCCCAAACCCCAGCGAGGTAAAGAAAGGTCGACTGTACGGAGGTTTAATGTGAAGCTCAGCGTGAACAAAAGACGGTAGGAGCGAGCGTGCTCAGCTGATCTACCTCACGCTGCTGAGAATCCGACCGACCTCGGCCTCTTCCGACAAAAGCTTCCTTTGTCCAGAATCCCACTCGGAGAGGAACGCCGGCCCACTTCACCCGTGTCCTGTTTGGAAAAGCAGGGTGAGTCTTTCAGCTGGCCGGCGGAGACGAGTCATGTCCGTGTGCTCGAACTCACCCCCCCCCCTCCCCCCACCCCGAAGGAAAGGAGCGAGACTTCAAGGAAAGGAGGTGATTTTGCCGCCTCGGCGTGACCGCCAGCTTCCTGTCTGCGTCCGTGGTACAGCAGCATTTCTATCGCAACGATATCCAGGATTTTTTTATTTTTTTTTTAACTGCAATAACAATATGCAACAGGCATCATATGATGCACTGAAATGTGCTTTCACCCAATAAATCTTATTGGTAGAAAATTTTAGATATATCTATAAAACACATATTTCTCCATATAAAATGGACATTTCTTAAAAGAAAACAATTAAGCAATAAGTTTAAATAACAAACATAAGTTGTAACATAAAAATATTGAACCGTTTTAATGGGAAAATAAAGGTCTTTTTTTTACAGTGGTCTACTTTACCCCACGACTGAGGGAGAGTACACTGTAAAATGTACTTTTGTCAGAATTTCACAGCCATAAACTCCAAACTTTAAGACCTCTAATCAGTGAGGGGTGACGGGGTGAAGCCTTTGAGGAGCGACAGGTTATTTTAATATGGTAAAACAGACTCCAGACTTCACTACAAAGCGACCTCAGTTAGACGCTCCACCGTTAACTTGAAGGGTGGAGTTAGGCATCTGCACTTAGCCTCAAAACGTCTCCAATCAAACGCAGCACAAGAAAAAAGAAAATTGCATTCAGCTTGATAACGAGTTGAGGTTTTCCCTCCGAGAGGACCTCCGTGTGAGGGGAGCCAGCGCCACGTCAGCACCTCCGATCACAAACCTCAACTTCCTGCGACAAACACCAGCTGCTCGGCGGGATGTTTGACTCAGTGAGAACGCGAAATTTATTGTGAGCTTTTGTGTTTTCAGATACATTGAAATGTGGCTGCAAAGGCAGCGGCTGGTGGGGCAGCCGTTCCCATAACTAACTGGTCTAACTGGATTAGGGCCCTCGTCCACCAAAGTGACTTTCCCTGAGTGCAGAGGTTGTTGTTTTTTTTGTTTTTTTCATCTATTTTTTTGGGCGCTGAATGCGAGCACTGAACATTCACCGCTTTTTTTTTGTGTAGGGCGTTGAAACATTGTGTAGGGCGTTGAAACATTGTGTAGGGCGTTGAAACATTTTTAACTTTGGGGGAAAACGCTGCGCTCGTCACTTTTGCTTTTTACCCGGCCGTCCAATCACAGTGAAGGAGGGGCGGGACAAAATGCCAAATTATCGTTAACCCACATGGACCTGTGGGTCCGTCCGGTCTTCCCTTCATCCAAAGCGAGTACTTCCGCGGATATTCTCTATTATAGCAACCAAAGTGCTCTTGAGCAAGGCACTGAAACCCACAGCAGATTACAACTAAATGTTAACCAACATTTAAAGTTTTATGCAGATGGCAGAGGTAAAAAAATACATGAATAATAAAAAAAAAAAAGCTTTATGGATCTGGATATCAGTCATCTGTTTATGGGCTGTTTAAGGAGGAAGGAGCAGGAGGTGAAAAGTTTCCTACAGTTTCTTGGAATGTCTTTCATTGTTTTTTCCAAACGGTGACTAAAAACGGAGCATCGTGCAGCACATCACGCCGGAGGTTTTATCATCGCAGGAGAAAGGGAGGACGGCCGGGTCTGACCAGAAACCTCATCCTTGTAAGTGGCGTCCGTCCTAAAAACAGTTTCACTCGAACGGCGTTGAATAACGAGTCGAATCAGCTGTTCACAACTACAAATTATGGTTACGTATGTTGGAGATTTCCGGATCGACTGTGGGAGGCTGAGCGGAGGGATTTGAATCCACTGTGAGGGTTCCTGATACAACAGAAGTGTGTGTGTGTGTGTGTGTGTGTGTGTGTGTGTGTGTGTGTTATAGCAGCTTTTGTGTGAGCCGGTTTTCAGACGCCCCGGGTCCGGTCTCCGGTGTGTAGAGTTGCACGGTCGGGTCAGAGGAGAGGGATTGGTTTGCACACAGTGAAGATGAGACGCTCGATGACTCGGAAACTGATCCGCGAGGAGGCGCGTGTTCTCCTTTTTCCTTTTTCACCCTCTACTCAAACTCGTGCGATCAATGAGCACGAACACTTGGCATCAACACAGAACGTGAAGAGAAAGGGAGGAAGAGGATGGGGAGGTGGAGGGGAGAATATTCCTTTTTTTTTTTTGACAGTCATTTTTTTTTTTTACAAAATGTATTGAACAGGGTTTTCACTCAAAGTCAAATGTGAAATCTTCTGACGCTTCCCTGAAGTTCACTGACTAAAAAGCAGAATTTTCATGACATGTAATTAACGGGAATACTTTTCTTTTTTTCTTTTTTTTTTTTACTCTTAACGCCGAGTCTTTGAAGTCATCGTTTGTAGCCGAAGCACTTGAAGTTTACATTTTTCTGGAGTGTCTTTACTGAAGTGAAGTGAAATAATACTACATGAAAAATGGCGACTAAAATCTTAACGTGCTGCAAACAAATTTTCATGATATTCATGACTTGATCAAATACTGTGACTTTTTAAGAATTCCATGATATTCCAGAAATTTCATAACCAGTGGGATTAAAGTGTATTAAGCCTATATGTGCATTATTCGTTCCCCTTGGTATATCGGGCGCCCGGGCTCAGCACTGTAAGCAGCCGAGCTTTGTTTAGATTAATTATTAGAAAATTAATAAGAATCGAGTCAAATAGCTCAAATCGTGAACTTGCAGATGGGTTAACGACGTACTTTCACACTGCCGCTCACGCAGAACCTGAATAACTGACTACAATAACTGAAAATCAAACGGCTCTAAACGGACTGAGAAAACGACGATCCCCACTCTCAAGATGATCTGGAAGTAAAAATCTTCATCGCCACGGCGGCCGGCAGCTTCACAGTCTTTCAAACGGACCGGATGACAACACTTTGAGAAAAAAAGAAAATCATCTCGAATCTGGCAAACGGCTCGTGTTCATTTTTCCATCCCGCTCACACTTTCTTTCGGTGGTGTGAATCGGATTTCAGAATTAGGGCTACAACGCCACCTCCATTTTGAAATCTTTTTTTTTTTTTTCTTTCAATGAAAATAAAGATTCTTTTTTTTGAACGTGTTTTGACAAGATATGTCCTGCAGCGAGCTTCCCAATCTCTCCCCTTCTCTGGCGACTGTCCGTCCCGACTCCGACGGGAAACGATCGGGCTCATTTCCATTCACACACCAGATCTCCAGTTTTCTGTCTCGAGTCAAAATAAACCCACAGCGAGTACTGGCACACGAAAACCCTTTCCATCCAAAGGAACTATAAAGCAGCAGAGGACCTTATGACAGGGAAATTTACTGGCTGGTGCAATGTTACAGAAAATAAATGTAGCGTGAATTACATCTCCTGAAGCTCAGCTGGGTGTACGCACACAGACAAAACCGTATTACTAATACGAACCGGAGTGTGAATCCCTGACGCGTGTTGCTGAGGTGGGTCGCTTCGACAACAGAAATAAACCCGACGTAGCATTTAACATGCGAGTGTGTGCACGGTTTAAAAAATATCTTCCTTTTTCTTTTTTATTTAACCGATTATTCTAAAAATCTGAACACACGACGACTCTCATCGGGAACGCAGAACCATTTCTAACCCTCCGACACGCCTGCAGCTCAGCCCGCTCAAAAGGGATTTACGCCGAGTCGGCGTGTCGACGCACACAGGAAGTCCCAATTCCCCGCCCACTTACGGACAGCCGCGCACTTCTCACGTTCGCCGGTCCCCGGAGGCGCTCTCCGACGCGTGGCGGTATTTACGCCGGGACGGACGGGAGCCCGCCGTACGCCAGGGTCGCGCCACGGAGCAGCGGAGACGGGAGGTGGCCGTGCGCTTCACCTCGAGATTCAACGTCCGGTCACGAGCCGCCGACACGACCTTCGCGTCGGCAAAGACCCGTCGGCCGGAAAACTTCAACTGCGGGGGGTCACGGTCGGGCGCAGAGGAGGGAGACGCAGTCGGCGGCGGCAACGAACGCGACGGCGTAGAAACACCCTGTTACAAGAGAGACTCAAGCGTTCGGAAAAAGTATTTGCATCAAAATATACTTCACGTAACGAAAGTGGAAATACTCGTTGTGCAGAATGGATTGTTTGAACTACTTTATGTACCGCCGGGTGGCTCGTAAACTCTCCACTAGAGCGGTAGAGTCCTATATCACCTGTAGACCTCAATTTTAAGTAGTTTTGTTGTATTATTAATCAGAATCTATGAGTAAATGTAAAACAATATTTCCCCCTGAAGTGCAGAGGAGTCGAAGTGTAAAGAGGCTGTAGATGGAAATACTGAGTACGACAGTAAATCATTTTCTTGATATTAATGGCAACCGCAAGTTCCCAGAGCTCGCTGGGATGTCTTACATTTTCTGAAGACAAAACACGTTCTGGTGGAAGAAGAGTCGAAGCTTCCAAGTCTTGTCATCATATTTACTCCCTAAAGCTGCATAAGGCCACATAATCACAAGGCCAATTTGATGACCACAAAATATATATCTGTCTTCAGTGGATCTGATTTTTGTTTCGTTTGTCTGAATCGTGTAATTCTTTCTCAATGAGAGAGTCGGCCAAACGCAACAAAACGTGGATGAACATCCTGCTCGCTCAGGATGGCGCGCACATGTTCTCTAATACGGCAAATAAAAAATTAATCAGCTGCAGCCCATCTTTCATTTTCTCCGCGTGGTGGGTTAAATTTCCTCTCTTTTAATGGAAACTTATTACAAGACATCCACACTGTGCGGTGTCTGGGTTCTCTGGAGTAACCATTAGCTTCACACCAGAGACCTTATAAACTTGTACACAAAGCAGACCGCTTCCCAATGTGGTGTTACCAACACAGTCCACGTGGACTCTGAAGTGGGCGATATTAAGCCACGACGAGCTACTTTTAAGAGGATCTTTCATAGCTCCGACCATAACGGAAAAAAGGAGCAGTCGCTAACAAGGCCGATTAGAATAATCCACTCGGGCCGGATGCCGAGCACTTGACCAGAGGAAGCGTTGCCGCAACAATACTCGCGCTCATCAGCTATGAACAGCCGGGCGTGAAATGTGCGGAGCGGGTCAAGAAAAGGACTCGGAACATTAGAAATGCGGTGAGGAATGTAAACCCGAGCTGGGTTGTCGAAAGCGGACGCGAACATGGCGAAGATGGCATCGAAAGCCTTTTCGTGCTTCAACCAAAACCCGCGAGGACACGCGTCCGAAATGTCCCACTAACGGCGGCTAAAAGTCGACACGCATCGCACCTCTGTGACCGGTTTCAACCGTGAACATGACGCGCCGACCAGGGCGCCATTCCCCTTAAGGGAAATACACTTTTTTTTTTTTTTTTTTTTTCCAAACTTCAAAAGTATGCTAAGTGCTCCCAGGACGAGCATCATTCACACCTCCGCCCGCCGCTCCTTAAAAAGAAAAGGCAGACTGGAGTCGGACCCTTCGGCGCCAAATTCCTGCTGAGAATTAAATGAACTCATCGAAACAATCTGGCGGTTGCTCGGGAGGCTACAGGAGACCGGCATCTGCCTTTCAATCCGGGACGCAGGACCTCTCCCACCAACACAGGGTCCTCAGTTTGGAGCCCGAGGCCCTCGATCACAGGACTTGTGTCCAGGTCCAAACTGTCCAGACACCAAGTGGACCAGAAAACATGTCAATACACTGTAAAGAGGTGAATCTGACTCATGAGTGGTGTGTCATGTCATTCCAGTGTTTCCTTCTTTCCACTGTGAAGTCTAATAAAAGTGTCTTAGAAAGAGTAATTAAAAACTGGTGGTTCCTGTTTTAAATTTTGTTTTTATATGCCTATGAATAACGTTTGGAACATTCATGTGAATCAGACTTCCCATCATCTAGCTTGGGCTGCCTTAAATTATGAAGCATTACAATAAGCCTCCGTTCTCCAAAAAGTGGATCTAACTGTAAATCCTTTTCTGTCTGGTGACCGGAGGAAATGAATTTGACATCAGGGGCTCTAATCTGTCCACCAACTCTGAACTATTTGTCAGACATTTCCAGAAAACGGTCTCATATTAGATGACGTTGCTACGATTTACACCAAAGACGACAATGCCGTCAATAGACGAGAGTAAAACTTTTTAGGGCTGCAACTAACGACAATTGTGTTTTGGTCAATAGGCTTAATCAGTTGGTCTTTACAGTGTCAGAGAACAATGAAAATCATTTCAACTTCCACCAACAGCCGAAAACATCAAAGACATTTCAATGACGATAAAATATGCAAATATTCACACTTTGAGACACCAAACACATCAAATTTTTAAGCATTTCTTCTCTACAAAAAAACAAAAAGGTTTTTTTTCAGTTAAGTCTGTGCTAAAGTAAGCTGATATACAACTTTAAAAATCATTTAAATCACTGTGACAGTTTGTCCACTTTGTAACTAACGGTTGCTTTTATCTTTTTTCCAGTTTCCAGGGCGGAGGAGGGCGGGGGGGAGGGAGGGGGGTAAGAGGGCTGGTGTTTCGAATTACAGTCTCATCAATGATTCAGTAGGAGGAACGCGGTCCGGTGTAAAGGCACCGACAACAAACAGCCCTGTCGGTGGACGTGCAACAACACACCGAACCCGAGCAAAAGGACTCGGACAAACCAAAAAGGACACGATCGCAGATGCAGACACAGAAGACAGGAAACCCGGCGGTGAGACGCTGACGCATGTGGCTAACGGTGAAACGTGTGCAGTCAGGCACTCAAGGACACGCGGCGGCTGGACGTCGGGGCAGGACATTGAAACGCATGGAGGTGTAGGGACGTACACAGGCATGCTATCAAACATAATTCTATCACTTCAAAAAGGTCATTACACTGATTTTACTGGAGAATCCGGGGGGGGCGGGAGGGGCGGGTGGAGGGGGGGGGTTATTTCTTGGTAAAGGTTTTATTTTGGGAGAGTTTTTCTTTGAGCTGAATCGAGGGTCAAAAGGACAAACGGGGGCCGTGTGCTGCAGAGATTGTAAAACCCTTTGGAGGCAAATTTGGGATTTTGTGGAACTGGGCAAAATAAACGAAAACTGATTTGACTTGCTATTTTGCTCCCAAAAGGAAGTTTGAGTCCCCCACAACACGTAAACAGATTCATGCCCCCCCCGCCCCCACAACATCAGTAATACTTCACGCCGAGTGCTCATGCAGCCAAATGTCATCTCCGGATGTACAAAACGTTCAATGTGACCTTCCTCGGAGCGAGCAAACAGCAGAGTAGAAATCGGAGTGTGTCAGAGCTCGAGATGATTCATCCGCGTCGGCGAAATTATGCAACCTTCTTAAACTGCCGTTACTCACTTGAATACATTTAGGAAGCAGGTTTGTAGAGCTGCATTGTTGAAATAAAAGACCAAAGTGTCCAATAAAACCTCTTCACCGGAGGTGTCGTCGAGGTCGGCGTGTCATTCTCGTGCAGAAACACTCGTCACCTGTATGGCGGCTGAACATCACGCGTCACCGCAGCCACGCCGTAGAGGGCTGAAGTAGAAGCAGCGACGCCGAAACGGCGATTATCTGCTCCTTCCACATTTCTCTCCGCTTTCTGTCACGTCAGCCCTTTTTTTTTTTTTTTTGCCAGTTTACGACTGTTTGACGAATGAACGACGGCACGTGTTGCCGTGCGCTGGAATAAAAAGAGGAATCTTTTGTACACACCGCTCCATCTAACATCTAACGTGTGTGAAACACTTTCCGGCTGGAAGCTTTTACAGCGCCGACATGAACACAATTTATGACTGATCGTAGTTTTTATGACGAATTATGATCATTCTTCGTCATTATTTTGACTTCTGGGTGGTCGTTTCCCTCTTCGGCTGCACAGTCGTCATCTTTTTCGTGGGGAAAATATTGTGTCTTGTGGTAGTGAGAAAGTTGAACTTCACTGTCGGTGCGAGGTTATTGATTTCAGGGGCAGATGTGAGCTGCAGAGGTTCGGTATGGGTTAACTGGGTCGTGCGGTCTAGCAGCTGTCGATGGGGGGGGGGGGCTGTCAACAACGGCGGCGGGCGAAACATCGGCGGTACGTGATTCCTCGTAAGCTCATCTAAAAGTCATTATTACAGAAGAAAACATTTCCCCGGGTGGTGGTGGTGGTGGTGGTGGTGGTGAGGGTTGGGGGGGTGGGGGGCGGGGGGTTGTTGTGGGTCTAATTGTGCTGCACCTGGTCACGGTTCGTAATCATTAGCCCCTTGACCGGACGAATGAAACGGGCGGAGAGGGCTTCAGCGGCATCGCTTCCGTTTAAGAGTGATCAATTCTGACTCGTTTCTCAGAAACTTCCAGCGTCGGCTTTGTTGAGAGAACAAGAAAAAAAAAACCATAAGATTGAATATTTTATGGATTTTCAGCAATTACTGGCAGTCTCCCTCTGCATTAACAGAAAGAGCAGAAGTCCCCCGGGGGTGGGGGGGGGGAGGCCAACCGGTTACACACTCAACCGTCTGTATGTGATGATGTACACACTGGCTCATTTAGAGGCAGGAAGGTTGGAAAGGGAAGCAGGAAATGGTGATCAAGCATGATCATAGGGGCGGTGAGGGGTGGTGGTGGGGGTGGGGGGGGGGTTGATAATTACAGGCCCCTGTGTACAAGTGAAAATGTGTCTGACCTCGAATGCAACTTTCAGTTTCTGCACATAAAAGTGAAGACTTCCGACGACGCGAACAGGAAAGAAAAGAACCGTCTCAGCAACAGGCTGCGGTTTGAGTCTGAGAACAACATCATCAAAAGAACCGGCTGAAACAGAAAGGTGACAAACCAAGAAAGTCGACCTTTACGAGAGGCCAGCTTTGGTTTACATCTGGGACGTTTCTGTACACAAGAAATGACTTGTCAGGAGGTCCTGCCCTCACATCAATCTAATTAGGGGGGGTGAAACAGGAAACGTAGTTAATTTTGGGACGTATTGGCCGACGCTGTGGAAGTGAAGTCATAGTTCAGACGTCACTCCGCTTTAATGTCGTTAGAAACTCTTTGAAAAGACGGACGTGACAGAAAATGCCATTTACTCGGTCGCTGCAGCGTCACCGGCGTCCGGCTGCAAGAAAAACCCAGCGGTCCTGTTTTTCTGTCTCGGCTGAACGATGCATCCGTTAAGTGTCTGCAAATCATCACACTGCCGAGGATGAAATGAAGCGAGCCCTCGTGTCCCCGCCATGGTCCACTATCGATAAACTATAAAACTATAAAAATAAGGGGTGGGTTGTTGTTTTTTTCCTCTTTCCTTTTCTCCCAGTGAAGCTACACTGGAGAACATTTGTTTTGTTTTTACATTCATATAATTAAAAATGAAAGTGCTACAAGTTCTTCACCGTGTTTCAGCTCTCCTCCATCTCTGACATTAACTGTTTTTTTCCCACAAGAACTCCACCAACTTTCACAAATTCTGTTCATTTCAATTCAACTGCGTGCCGTTTAAAATAAATAAAGTTGCCCAAAACAGCGCCGACCTCCCCGACAGCTTTTTCGAAAGGAGCCGAACGGCCTCGCCGGGTTTCGGCGTCCGCTCTCTCCCTGCCCTCGCTTTGTCTCGGCGAAGTATTCTCGAGCGGGAGAGAAAGTCTTTGTGAGGCGAGAGACAAAAACAAACTGGGTAATTGAAAGATAAATAAACGAGAGGCGGCGAGGCAAATTAGAAATGTAGTTTTCATTCTAATAGAATAAAATGGGGGGGGGGGGGCATACTCGCCCGTTATGGTACTAAAATGGCTCCTTACGTAAGGAAGCGTCTCCTCGGAGGAGGAGGAGCGGTGAGGAAGGTGGACCCTCGCGGGAAGAAAAAGAAACACGCATCGTTGTACAATTTGTGTCCAGCGATTGTGCGGGTGTACTTCCTCCGTCCCCGTATGTCTTTTTTTGTCCCCCCCCCCCGCCTTCTCTACGCAATCCTCACAGTCCAACAGCTCGTGTTCATCCATAATTCACGGTGGTTTACAACAGACTGATTTCTAAACAACCTGCGTTTACATAATTTATGGAGACGTGTGGCGACATACAGGAAGCGTTTCATCATTACCGGAAAATAATCTGGAGGGAAATGTAGGGATTCGAGCTGCTGCTTGTTTTTCTGGATACGCAGTAGTTTCCAAGTTCATACTTGTACGTTTCAGCGTGAAATCTGTTCGACTTGCACTTTTAAAACGCACGTTTCATCGAGATGTTAACTGTAATTAGATCGTTATATAGCTATAGTTATATAGTTACGTATAGATATGGCGCAAGCTGAATTTTAATCTGCGTGATTGTTTACAAAGTCGGTGCAAAAACTCGAGCGTGAACAAGCAAGACGTTTGTTCACCCACAGTAGTAGAAACACATGTCGGAGATAACGGAAAATACTTTTGGGTTGAGCAACAAATCCTCCCGAAGCTTGAAAGGATAATTCTGGGTTATTTCAACCGAGTGTATTAACGTAAACGTAGCTTTTGTGGATTGTGCTAACTCTGCACTCACCATCTCCGGTGTAGAGATTTTCGGGGGTGGGGTGGGGGGCAGAGGGGTCCTACAGCAAACCGAAGTCCCACACTGAGCACATGTGTCCTTACAGCCCTACAACAGAGCATCCTGTCCCCTCAGCTGCTTGAAGTAGTACGTCTCATGGACAGGCTGCTTAAAGCAAAGCTGTGGAAAACTGCTGGCGGTTCGATGCGCCCCCCCCCCCCCCCCCCCCACCACCACCACCACCACCACCCTCTCCCCTCCCCCACCCTCGTTTATTCCCTACCTTGCAGAAACAAGGCCGTAAAAATCGTGCCCACTGTCTGACCCACTTTCCATGACAGACGTAATCTCCCCGCACAAACTTCAGCCTGTTTACCAGCCCAGTAGAGAGTAAAGCCGGACCGGGACGAGCGTGCCAAGCTTCTCGCGTACACAGCGGGGGGGCGGGAGGGGCGGGGGCTGCTGCTGCTGCTCAGCTGCAACGATTACACCCGGCCCTCCCCGACTAAACTGCTCACCGCAGGCAGGAGCACGCCGGACAATAAATGCAAACACAGAATAATAAAAAATAAAAAAAAATGTTAAAAAAAAAGTCTCCTCTCACATACCGTATCATTAAGGTTTAAAAGGGTGCAAAACACACAGCTGCTTGCTGATTTGTTGGTTTGAACCTAAAATATTTTCACTCGACATCAAGATGTTCACCACCGAATGCTTTTTAGCTTCAAGTGAACACAGTGTTAAAAGAGGGTTTCCACACGGTTAACGCTTAGCTCGAGAAAATTACTACATTTTCCCCCTCAAAATCTTAATTATTGCATTTCCACTCGCCCGTTTTTGCTTTACGTTATGAGTTTAAAAGTGTATTCATATAATTTCAACTGCAGTAGTGATTAAAGGAAACCTGCTATTGCACACATTATTTAGACATAGAGCTCAACGCCCACACGCAAAACGTTAAATGAGTTTATTGGAGTAACTTTTTTTTTAGCACTTCTTTTGGGTATAAAATGTGTTAAATGTGTGTTTTTACTCTTAAATGAGCAAAACCGACTTTCTAAACATTTCCATTTGCTCTATGACAAAAAAATTTGGTTTACTGTCGTATAATTCACACATGGGCTCCAATGGTCCAATAAAAAAAATTAAAAAACCACTGCAGGATTGATTCAGCATATCTTCATCCCAAAAGTGGATATGAATGCAATAACAATACTGCTGAATCTTGAGGGGCGTTTTTATCAGACTGACCGGAAGCACATTTGGTAATTCAGTTAGTGATTTAAAAGTTTCGTGGTCCCGCTAGACCACATCTTTCTGACGCTATCTACCTTTAATTGCATAAAAAACAACATTTAAATGTATTGAGTGAAATGGGGTTGTTGTTTTTTTGTTGTTTTTTTGCGCGTGTCCAAACCCGGGCGAGACTGGGAGGCCTCTCTGTGTCCCCACAGACCGGGTTACTAAGGATACAGGCAGCACTGAGCCTCCATTAAGACATCAGAGCTCTATCTGCACTCCCGTCTGACACCATCAGCTCAGGTTTCCTCCCTGAAATTGAGACTCTAAACCGTGCTGGAGAACATACACACACACACACACACACACACACACACACACACACACACACATATATATAAACACACACACATATAAACACACACACACATATAAACACACACACACACATATAAACACACACACACACACACACACACACACACACACACACACACACACATATATAAACACACACACATATAAACACACACACACACATATAAACACACACACACACACACACACACACACACACACACACACACACACACTCACACACACAGGGGCCTGCAGGCAACACACCCTGAGCTAATGTGCAAACGTGTATATGCAACACTTGCGCTCTCCCCTGTTGCACAACAAACACTGGATCTTCATATGAGGAGTTTTAACCATTTCTAGGACCTGTGAGGATACAGACTTTAAATAGTACAGCATGGAAATAATTGTTTTTTTTTTATTTATTTATTTATTTTTTTTAAAAGCCCAATTTGACTCTTTCTTAAAACAGGGTAGCACCGTCCGGGGTTTTGGGTTAAGACTTGACTTTTGGACAGATCTCTGCACCAGATTCAGATCTGTTGGGCCCACTGTTCAAAGAAGTGCAATACACCAGTTATGTTTGCAGGAAATTGCCCTTCATATGTACACATGGCCTCTACTGATGTTATCAGCTGCTTATAATCTACTTTCTTATTCTGCTTCTTTCTAACTAAAGGTCTGGGAAATGCAACTCCACGTTATCACGTTAAGCATGAAAGCTACATCCATTATGGTCTACCGTGTGTAACTTTCCGAATACACACCGACGTCTGATGCAGTTTTGCTGCAAGCGCTACCCTTTCTATTTACTGCTTCAGCTGAATCCTTACGTTCATTTGAAAGTGCTGTTTCAGCACAAATCAGCCCTGCAGGGGGGGGGCGGGGGGGTTGTAAATATGTAAAGCCGGTGAGAGGACAAAATGCACGGGCCACGATCAGTGACCAACGTTTCATACCGCTCAAGTTTCACGATTAATTATCATTGACAAGCAGAAAATGGGAATCAGTCCGGGGAGGGAGGGTGGTGGGGGAGAGGGGGGGGGAGGGGGGCGTCCTGGTGGAGCAGACGGAGTTAACATGTCTTTTTTTTTTTTTTTTTCTGTGACATTTCCAGCACGGTGGAAAGGGAAGTACACGGAGATCTCTATCGGCAACCCAACTCGTCACATCATCGCCTACAAACCGGGACGGACTGAGGGACGGGAAGACGGGATGAGGAAAAGACAAAGAGGAGGAGGAGGAGGTGAAAAAGACACAGCAGAAGGGAGGCGGAGAGGGTGGAGGGAAAAGAGGGTGGAGGGAGGGTCATTAACTGGCAATCAAGCTTTTGGTAATGGCAGAGTCCATCCAGTGTATTTGCTTAATTCCTTATCAGGCAATGTTCCCCTTTCCCCACTCAGCCCCCCCCCCCCCCCTGTGACAGGTCAGCATGCGGGGCTGGATGTGATGTAAAGTAATACCTGCATCTCTGAAGCCTCCGCGCGCACACGCACACGCGCACGCACACGCCAGAACAGAAGCTTTTACCTTTACAGAGCTTCTGATCTGCAATGAGATAAAAAAAAATTTTAAAAATTTACAAAAAAAAAAGACAAAACAGGTGCATCTGTGTGCGCGTGCGCGTCTGCAAAAAAAAAAAAAAAAAAAAAAAACACTGAAGATCAGCAGTTTGCAGCTGCAGCAGTGAGTGTGTGTGTGTGTGTGTGTGTGTGTGTGTGTGTGTGTGTGTGTGTGTGTGCCTGCATCGACTCGACTTCCCCCCCCCCCCTCCGCTGGGTGATTTGCACGTTAACCAAAACGAGGTAAAAGTTAACGACCCGGGCCGGTTCGCGGTTCGCGGTCTCGGATCCGTCTGCAGGACAAAGCAGGTGACAGTCGGGAGAAGAAGAACCGGCCGGCTCGCGCTGATTTAAGCGCACCAACGGTCGCGTTTAACCGTCGTTGCGCTACTATCGCTTTTTTTTTATTATTTTTTTTTTATTTATTTTAATTGTTTTATTATCAAGGAAAAGAAAAAAAAAATAAAAGAAGTCAGGTGGCTTGTAAAAACACGTACGTACTCACCGCGATATGAATGAAGTCCTCTTATTTGTCCCGAGCCTCCGGAGGGTCGGTCAGGGCTGCTAGCTTCTCCCCCTCCCTCCCCCCCTCTCACCCCCTTACACACATACACCACCAGCACCACCAGCACCACCACCACCCTCCTACAACTTGCTGAGAGGCTAGCAAGCTAGCTTAACGTCCCGACCGGCTCAAAACAGAAGGGAAAAGAAAACCCAACCAAAAAAAAAAAAAAAAAAAAACATTTAAACCGCAACCACCTACATACAAAAAAAAAAAAAAAATTTACAAAAACAAAAAGAAGAAAACCTGATATGTACGTAAAGCCGGGCGGGTTTTATGGGGGAAAAAAAAAAAAAAAAAACCCGTTCACTCGCGAGACGAGGTTATCCACGGAGCGTTATTTTAAATGACAGCCTGTCCGCGGCGCGCCGTCCTTTGTTGTGAGCATCTCGACGTAAACACGGAGCCGATCTGTGAGCGTGCGCTGTGGGAGGAGACAGAGGGAGGGAGGGGGGAGGGAGGGGGGAGATAGACGATGACGTCACCGCAAAGGATTCTGGGACATGGAGTTTAATTTTTTTTTTTTTTTTTTTTTTTTGGGAGTCGCGTTTGAAAAGGGGTTATATAGGTATATGCAGTGAGCCTAAGGTTTGTCACAGTACAGTGTATACAAATGTATTATATACGAACGTGTATATCTGCTATCCACGATTATATATATATTATATACACAACTGGTGGTGAAGTGAGCTGTTGCCTCCCAAATAGGTAGGTATTTACTTTATTAATCCCCGAGGGGAAATTTTTTTTCCGCTACAGCAGCATACAGAAGCAATAAGATAATAATAGAAATAATAGAATAAAATAATAGAATAGAATAGAATAATAGAAAAGCAATAAAATAGCAGTAAATAGCAGTAAAAAATATAAATATAAAATATAAAATGCACAGTATATACAGTACATTATATATCTATATATATTATATACAAACAAACCAAGAAACACAGTCAACATATATATATACAGTACAGTATATATCTATATATATTATATACAAACAAACCTAGAAACACAGTCAACCGTGTTATTGTACTTTGATGGATTTTGCCAGAGGTGAGTTATTGTACAGTCTTATTGCAGTAGGCAGGAATGATCTCCTGTATCTGTCCTTGTGACAGCGGAGCTGGAGGAATCTTTTAGAGAAAGTGCTTAGTGGTTAGTGGTTCAATTCCCCCCCCCCCCCTTAAACATGACATGACTTTAAGGAAAAGTCATACTATAGCAAAAAGTGACCCAAAAGTCGTTTTTTGGGTCGCTTTTTGGACGACATGCTATTGTATGACTTTTTGGGTCGTGTTTTGGCCGCCACGCCACGGGCACACCGATCGACAAAAACAAATTCTTTTGATAACTTTTAATTCCAAACATGTTAAGAGGGCACAGACTCACTTTCAAGTCGGTCCGGCAAAATCTGCAGGAGGAGTTTGTTAAAGTACAACGTGTGAATCGCCGAAAATGGCGACTAAATTCAAATTGGCGGACTTCCTGTTAAGTTGACGTAATGGTGCGTTGGAAAAAATTTTGTACGTCTCGGTGTGATACACATGTCCACCGAATTTCGTGCATGTGCGTAAATGTAGCTGCCGGGCCATCTGATTAGGGGGCGCTACCGAGCCATTTGGCCGCGCCCACTCGCACATCCACTAAAATACAAACTTTTTCACCGGGAGAGATGGGTGTACCAATTTTCATGAGTTTTTGAGTATGATAAAGCCGCCAAAAATGCAGTTGTTTCCAGAGAATAATAATAATCGCTTGAATAACCACAGGGCTTTCGCACCTTCGGTGCTCGGACCCTAATAAATTTTAATATAAATACACGAGTTCAGGAAAAGTCCCTGAGAAAAGTTCTTTTTCCAGCCCACCTCCGGGTGAAATGAACGACCACATCTGTTGCAAGTAAAGTGATTGGATTTGACATATACTGTAGAAAACGGCAACAAGAACTGGACTCGAGCACCAGTGAGACCGTCAGCAGCTCCTCTGCTTTACTGCCTCCACTTTGATGTGAGTCTGTGAGCTTTATGCCCCACAGACGTGCATGACTCTCTCTTTCTCGCACACCCTTTCATGCTCACCTTCATTGAAAACACCTCACATACCATGAGTGCTTGGAGTCTCAGCCCGGGTGGACCTCACTGGCTGGTCTAACTGGTGTATGGCAGCTTTCTAGAGATGATCATTTTTTGAGAAACCAACTTAACAGTATTATATACGGTAAAATATCTGCTACACAGGCAAAAGATGTTTAATATTTATCAAAAATATTACGTTATACAGTACTTGGACTTCAGAATTCAGTATAAATATACTTAGGATATATATAAACTGCAGAAAGCTTAACAAACCTAAACGATGTAAGGATAGTATGTTTAATATGTCTATATAGAGTATATACTCTATATACAATGGAAAGAAGAGGGGAACTTTTCTTGTTTTATATTGTTGTTGTTGACCTTTGGTTTAGTATTAGTATCACTGCATGTACACACTTGAACCTGTGTTCAAGGACTCACCCTCTGTGAACCTGTGTGGCTTTACCCTTACAAGGATTTGCACTCTGTGTACTTTGTGGCTTATTAAGGGGATTTGCCCTCCGTAAACCATGAAGCATACCGGAGCGGGACTCGAACCCGTGTTCGTTTCCATGAGTCGTTTCCAGCCCAGCGTCGGCATCATAGACCGCTGGACTGTCTTCGGCGCCGGAGGATGATCCGTGGCAGGATGAAGTGTTTAACGGAGTTCACCCAGGGCGTTAGGGTTGGGGTTAACCCTAGGGTTAGGGTTAGGGTTGGGGTTAACCCTAGGGTTATTGTTAGGGTTAACCGACAGTCTGGTTAACTCAACAGGTAAAAGATTCTCCTTCACCAAGGTTGCTATTAATGGTTCAGTTCCAGCTTGGCCTGTTGATGGTGATTCAACTTTTAGTGAAGTTGAAACATTTAGATAAAATTGAAAAAGTTTTGCATCCACTACACATTACAGGAAGATATTTAACATCACTGCTGACCCCCTCGAAAACACGTATGTCTCCTCGCCACAGAATGTCTGCAGCAATTTTGGTCGCATTTGAATGAATACGTGTGGACGGTGGAGTTATAGGTTGCAGTCAGGCAAACATTTCACACAATGCTGTCTGGTCTCATAGAAGATTGGTGGTGCCGTGGTTAGCACTGCTGCCTTTCAACCAGAAAGTTGAGTCAAACAATTCCCCCCTTTGTCATGATTTTTTTTTTTTTTTTTTTTTCCAAGTGTACAAACCAAACAAATAAAAATCAGATCAGATAATCCGGAGACGGGAAACTAGTTCGGTGGCTCAGACCGGTTACAGCAGACAACACGTGTAAGGTATTCTGCAGCAGCAGTGGTGAGTGCAACCTAAAATTATTCCAAGAAAAGGTCTGTGTATAGCTTGTTAAAATAATAAAACAGGATTTCATGCAGTTATTCGAGTGATGCACCGGAGCAACAAAACCGGCAATAAAAAAAAATAAATAAATAAAAACGTCAATTTCTTATTACAAAATGAAACAAACCAGCGTCTTTCAAGTGACCTTTGAAAAGCTGCGTCTGTCCCAGATGTGAAGCAGACAGCGCTGCAATGCAGCTCCAGCTGTGTCTGTGTGTGTGTGTGTGTGTGTGTGTGTGTGTGTCTGTGTGTGTGTGTGTGTGTGTGTGTGTGTGTGCAGCGCGACCAGACGAGCCCTGCTTTTCTGACATCTCTCCCGTGTTTACATACTCTGGCTGGAGAGGGAGACGACGACCACGACGACGACTGGAAAAAATCAGGTGAGGCCAAGGACAGATTAAACTCCCGGTAATCATGCACACGGAGACGAGACTTATTTTTACACTGCCGTAAAACACACACTTACGTTTGGTAATAAAACACACGCACGCGCACGCACACACACACACACACACACACACACACACACACACACACACACACACACACACACCGGATTGCCAGCAGCCGGAGAGCGGTGTGCGTTTATCACGTCGAAGCGCTGTCCAACACGTTTGCAGGGGCCGAAAAAGAAGACCCTCTCGTCTCGCGCTTCAAGACTTGGCCTTTAAGTCGCGTCAGAAACCTTGCATAATCTTTGCACACACACTTTTAATCGGTGTTTGAACCCTCCTGTTTACGTTGCTACGGTTACGGCACCCAACACCTCTCCTGGACGTTTCCAGGGCCTGGAAGCAGCAGACACACCTTCCTTTGATTCCTGGAGCCGCCTGCAGCCGGTTCACTTCACTCCCCGATGGATGTTTGGACCAGAGCTTCTCTGTTCCAAGAGCCAAAGGAGCTGCAACGTCTGCGTGAAGCATCGGGAAATTATGAAAGATTCAGAGAGACGCACACACACACACACACACACACACACACACACACACACACACACACACAAGTGATGAGTGTGGTCTGATTACAACCCACAGGTACACGGTGGATCCTGCCAACACTTGTGTTTTCACACTACAAATCCTCACCGGAGTGCCAGCCCTGTTATTCTGGGAAGACAAGAACAAATTTATCTGCGGGGTGATTTATTTCAATTTGGAAAATGTTTTTCAACAATCGTTGTTCTTTATGTAAACGTTCACCTGAAGCTCCCGCCGTTAAAAAAAAATGGACCCAAAAGTGTGGAATATGCACAAAGAAATGTAAATGACTCGGGGATTTATTTGTGTGGCACCTTTCATACGAGAAATGCAGCTCAAAGTGCGTTACAGCAAGAAAACGAGGTGCTTCACATAAAGAACATGGTAAAAAAAAATAAACATTATGCATGAGAACAGTTAAAAATATAGAATAAAGGCGCAAGAGAGCTTCAGGTTGGAAGAAAAAAGATTCAAGGAATGAATCAGAGCCTTGAATGTAAGAGTTCAAATCATTTTTGGATGCTCTTCTTTACAGTTTTAATGCATTTTTCTTATATCAAAGGTCAAAGTATGAGTATCTCATATTTATTTGGACATATTATGAAACAGTTTTGCGAGGAGCTAAATGGAAAGTTTAGAGATGACAAAAAAAAAAAAAATCATTACAATTATACAATGAAAAAAACAAAGTCTTTATTTGTAAATAATCAGAGTCCTGATGTCTGCTGCTGCATTCTGGATGAGGATAAAAAGTGCTGCTTTAGAGAGTGAAATTATTATTGTTTCATAAAGTAATACATTTGCATTGTCGGTATTAAGATGTATACTTCAAGCTTCTTTTTTTTTGTTTTTGCAGCCGGTCTGGTGAGTTTTCAGCAGCCGAGCAGCAGGTTAAAGCACTTTTCCCTGTTCTGCTACTGAATGTTTGGACAGAGATTGAACTCTGACCTCGAGGTGATTTGTTTCGTAACTACAACTCCCTCCCTCTCAACCCCCGGCTGATTTAAAAAAAAAAAAAAAAAAAACGAGCTTCCAACCCAATAAAGTCTCCTTTTGGCATCAATCTCCTCAGTTACAACCACATAAACAGGATCTTATTATTTTTTCTTTTTTTTTTGTCCTGACTTACTTAACTTGATCCATTTCCTCTAATATGATGTAAGTGGCCCCCAAATCTCTGCAAAAGCATCTGCTGCCTCGTCCCATGAGATGCTGACGGTGGACAAAAGTGTGTGGGATTGCAGTGGGGGGTGGGGGGAATAGAGGGGTAGACTGTTCTCACGGCAGAGCATTTTACCCTTTGTTGTTGTTGTTGTTGTTGTGCGATAAGACCAAAACATAGCAACAGCTGGGCTGCGTTCAAGCTGCTGCTGCTGCTGCTGCTGCTGCTGCTGGTGGCGCGCAGGAGAAGTCTTCGCCGGCGTGACAGACAGGATTATGTGATAGAAACATGCTGTGCTCGCGCGTCGCCAAATATTAAATAACACCACTGTCCCGAGTTTAAGGGGCCGAGCTGCGTGCTGTTGTCGCGCTGCCATGGCGACGGTAACCATGCGCTGGATAGTGTTTACAGAATGTTTAGCATATCACAAAGCGAGCACATAGAGTGACTGGACCAAATGAATCAAACGTGCGTGCGTGTGCACATGGCAGAATTCAGTATTAGTGTGTGTGTGTGTGTGTGTGTGTGTGTGTGTGTGTGTGTGTGTGTGTGTCATATTGTATATTTGATTAAGAAACTGAAGCCAGTTTGCTCACATTGGGAACCGTGGAGCTGCCTGACAACACCGAAGAAACCAAATACTACGACCTCACAGGAACATGTCTGCATGTGATTGAGAGGTTTTTTATTTATTTATTTATTTATTTTTATTTTTAAATGCCCCCGCATGACGCGTTCTGTACATGTGTTGCAGTATGTACCGTAATTTACTCCAGATGTTGTTGTGTTTTTTTTTTGTTTTGCAGTAAACCAAGTCAGGAAGAAAACTGCTGGCTCGGTAACAGCGTTTTTGCTTCATCGCACACAGAAACAGAGTTGACTCTTTCCTGATGAGGTTTTTTTATAATTTTTTTTTTTTTTTTTTAAACACCAGCACCCGCAGCACAACACCACGCAAACACATGATATCTGGAGGATGTAGATTGCGATCTGGTTATGAGCAGCCCGAGAAGATAAACTGAAGGAAGGTTGTTGTCGGCTGTTGCCAAGAAGAGTTGATCATTTACACTGTGCTTTTTTTAGACAATAAGTTTGACTCTATATACAAAAACCCGAGTCCCTGTGTAAACAATGGTGGAGCATGTGGATTCCATCATAGCAGATTTTAACTGAAAATAAAGTGGTAATTTTGCTTTTTTTTATTTTTTTATTTTTATGACTGCATAAGGGAATTATTATTTTCTTTTTGGCGTTCTTCCTTCGTCCCTTTCTAGTAATATCTCAGGTACTTACGGGAATTTACTCAAATTTGGACCCGAATGTTCACTTTTGACTAGAGGATGAACTAATTATGACATAAGTTTCAAACGAAAGTCCGATGGGACAACATGAGGAAGTGTAGATGTTTTATAGACCCGAAAGGTCAAAGGCCAACTTCAGTCTGACCTCATAAAGGCCGCAAAAAAAAAAAAAAGCTATAAATAAATAAATGTTTATATTAAGTGAAATTACATTTCGTTGAAATGTGTTTTGTTTTAAAGAAAATTCACATTCAAAATAATAATGATTAAAAAAAAAAGTGAATATTCAAAACACTACTCTTCAATCTGAGTAAATAAAAAGTAAATTTAAACCGTCGTATTGCCGATCATTTGTTGTTTTCTCTCAAAAACCAAACGGGGGAACCGGTGAGTGTGTAGTTCCCCCACGTTGTGCCTTTAACCCTGCGTTGTACAGCCAAAACACAATAAAAAATGCACTAATAATGCACATATCCACTCGGCATCTGAAAGTACTGGAGACATTTCCTCCACAAAAACCACCTCTAAAGTTTGATGTAATCCCTGGAAGTCAATGTGAAGATTTCATTTGGTTCCATCTGGTCAAGGTCTGCTGGTCGTGTCCCAGTTACAGAGATGAAATCATCCCCCACCGAATACTGTACATCATAATTTTTAATACCGCACGCGCCGCTGTGTGATTCGCTGTGTTTTCTTCTTCTTGTCGGTGCTCCTTTTGTCAGCAGTCGACTTAAAGCGAGGTTTCATTTCAAAATCATAACATTTTCAAGCAGAAAATGACGTGGTTTCAAAAATGATTGGAGATGATGGGAACCAGATGTGGCGCTGCCTCGAATTGGGGTTTAAGAAAAAAAAAAATCCAGAATTGTCCTTTAATTTAAGTTCGACAAACATTACAGCATCTGGATCAGCTTCATCAATTACCTACGGGAGATTTTTTTTTGACTCCCATTATTACAGTTTAATTTCCACATTTTGTCGATAATGCATCGTATTTTCAGATCGCGCAGTCGGCCATTTGTCCTGCGAGACGTCGGGTGTCACTGCGCGTAATTAGAGAGTGGCTGACTGTAATTAGGCGTGGTGTTTGTCACCGACCACTGTAATCGGCTGCGGACAGACTGAGGGAGCCATTTTAATAGCAGCCTGCTAAGTCGGGCTGTTATCTGTTCGCCCGCACGGCCTCGTCGAGATGTTTCCGACTGCGAGGTCACGTGACGGTCCTCGGTCAGGTGACTCCACAGAAACGCGTTCGCACGGAGGGGAAACTCTCACCGGTTTTTTTTTTTGTTTTTGTTTCACGATGACGTGACTCTTAACGAATTGAGGGAAAAGTTCAATTTTGGAAACGATAACCAACCTCAGACCAACAAAAGAAAGTAAACAAATACCTTAAACAACAAATAGATCGATCATATTTTGTACACAACGTCTTTAATAGAGAATAACACTTCTGCATATAGAGTATGTACACAATCTAATATTTCATTTTACCCTTAAAAATTTAGACTCGACCTTGTGGGGGGACTTTAGGCCACAAGTCCCCACGTGGATACAAAAACAAGCCCACAAACACACACGCTGTTCAAACAGCCAACCAGTCAGGTGAGGACCTCGACTCTGCAGAAGGCAGCGGGGTCATCCTCATCACCGTGGTAACAAGCAACACAGAGCAAGCAGGCATGATGTCATTGAATGAATCTGTTGTCCATGGCCTTCGGGTGATTTTGTAACCACAGGAATTATGGTTTTTTTTTTTTTTTTTGTACTTCGGTGTCCTACGGAGTAAAATCTGGCACGGCTCCGACATTCAGAACAGAAGGGAGGGGATTTTTTATATTTATTTTTCTCAACAAAGTTTATTGTTTTGAGAATAAACGAACAAAAACGTCACCGAAGCACGTCTGCTATCACACACACACAGGAGAGAGAGCTTCACGTGGCCTTCGGGGAGAGACGGCGGAGGCAGTCGACCGTTTGGACCCGATTCCTGGAAACACCAAACCTTCATTACACCGTTTACATGAGCTGCAACACGCCAAACGGAATAAACAGGACAAAACTTTGAATAAGAAGAAATGCTTTCTTCTAATCAGTTGAAGATCCGTGGGCGTCGTTTGTTCAGATTTGTCTGATCGTGTCTCGACAAATAAAACTGTCATACTTTTGATTTCAATATGTGAAATGATTTTTTTTTTTTGTGCATTTTTTCTGTCCTACCATAAAAAAAAAAAAAAAAAAAATAAGCGAGGCGTCCGAGAAGAAAAAAAAAAAGCTTTCAAAACCAGAAAAATTTCAAATCTCACGGTGGTGGAAGAGGAAAACGTCAGCGAATCGGTCATCACCTAGGAAACCACGAAAAGGAACCGAAGACTACATGTTGCGATGCATTCAGGAGATCTCGTTGCTTCGTGTGAGCAAAACAGGAATCGAACAGCTCGAAATAGCTTCTTCATTTGGATAATTGCAGTTCATGTAAATCACATGCAAAAGATATTTTGCTTGTAC
Organism: Embiotoca jacksoni; assembly: GCF_022577435.1. NCBI lineage: Eukaryota > Metazoa > Chordata > Actinopteri > Embiotocidae > Embiotoca > Embiotoca jacksoni. Next base: position 3,044,611 of record NW_027185252.1, read on the forward strand.
ACATTTTTCCAACTGAAGCATGTGGCTGTCAATAACGAATATAAGCCGAGTCCTCAGAAATAGATACAGAGCACTTCAAAACATAAATCACCATTTTTACAGGGTTTTTTTTTGGCAATAATATCCCAACTGTCCAAAAAAAAAAAAAAAAAAGCATCCTCACAAAAATCCGCAAATAATATCCAAACTTTCATAAAGCAGAAGCATTTTTTTTTTTTTTTTAAACAGAGAAAGTCCACAGTAAGTTTATGAAGACACGTTATAATAAGATGGGAGTGAAGTGAGGCACCAGATGTGGGATTCATCTTTAACTTTCTGTCAAGGTACGAATATGAGCAGAGCTACAGTGTAAATTCTCGCAATTTGGCAAAAAAACCAAAAACACAGCGGAGCACAGTTCAGGAGCATGTTGGTGTCACATGACAGAAAAGAAAAACACAATGTCCCTTTATAATAAAAATAAAATTTAAAAAAAATGTGCGACAGGAACACTGACGACGGCAGATTTCCAGAGAAGCAGTCGAGAGGCATTTAGATTCATTATTCATCCCGTTAACGGACACATTAATAATATAAACGGCCATTAGCAGCACTGCCACATGTGGCATCATGGATACTAGAGAGGGAACACAGTTCAACATCTGGTGATAAAAGCAAAATAAAAAAACAATAACGTATTAGTAAGTATTGATGATGTAAACATTTCTGAATCTCAGATTGGCACAAGATGTTTCTGGTTGTTGGTCAGACAAAAGGTTTTCACGTTTAGGAGACAGTTTGATATTTTGGGGAAGGTTATATGTGCACAAATGTGTACGTGTCAATCTTCTAAATTGGTTTTTGAAAAGTAAAAATGATTAAGATGTGGTTTTACGGGTGGAGTCTCTGCTCGGCACATAACCCCCTAATTAAAACCACAATATGGGGAACAGTGAATATAGTGTATTCAGCTTCAGTTGGTACCGCCGTTCTCCCAAAATGTCAAACTATTCCTTTAAAAAGGAAGGATGTTTGTGAAAATGCAAAGGAAATGAAGCTGATATTATTGATTATGAACAGACTAGTTATCTTTTTTTCTAAAAACTTGGTTACTTTTAGCATTTCCAATCGTATTGTCCTTTATTTTTCAGTTGGTTTTTTTTGTTTGTTAATGGAAAAGTTCAGAGTTTAACTCCTGTGTGCTTTTTTTAAATTCTCTACGTCTGTGAGAGGAAAGTTTCATAAAGAACGTATAAAACTTGAAGCAGTTGTGTAAAAATATAACGGCGTGGATGCAGACGGCTTGAAGAGCACGACGACACCTGACCTGTGAGGAGACATCTGTCCAACAGCCTCCACTCTGGCCAGCAAAGTAGAGAGTAATTCAAAAAAATTAAATAAAACGATACAGTACCATTACGTTCCCCGTCACCGACCTTCAGGCACAAAACACAAGTTATAGAGAGCGGAAAACGACGCGCCTCTACGTGACGATTCGAGCACCTGGAAACGCAGCTCGCGCTTCCTGTCGCAACCCGACAGGAAGTACGACTGAACAAGACAAAAATCACGACTAGAGAAGACGGTGCTGCTGTGGGAAGCGGGACAATATGTTCCTGGACAATATGAAGCAATCAGCACTTAAAAAAAACAAAACAAAAAGAAAAACCTCATCTGCGTTCCCACGACGACGACGACAAACCCTCTCCTAAAATGTTCCTGCTAAAAAAAAAAAAAAAAAAAAAAAAAAAAGTTTTCACATTTTCTGGTGGACAAACGACGTTTGTGCTACGACTCTTTATACATACGTTTTCTCACAATTATGCAAATGTTCGGTTATAAGACAAAACCAAATGTCCTACAGGTGCAGCCGGAGTATTCGCCGCCATTTTTTCCTCTTTTTTTTTTTTTTTTTTCCCACAATGGACTGCTTACGCTCTACTTATCCTCAAATAGTGCTTAAAAAAAAAAAAAAAAAAAAAAAAAAAAAAAATCTCAATTAAGACTGAAGGCAAAAAAAAAAAAAAAAAAAAAAAAGTTTTAAAAAGTGACCCTGAGTTTGTGCACGGACAGAAAATGCTTCAAGAAGCTGCAGATAGACGTGAAACGAACTAAAAGACTACTTGACTAATATCCTCATATTGTGCATGTGCGTTTCAGAGTCTTGTGCACGTCCGTGTGCGGCATCTTGAATTTACACTGGTTCCAACAGGCCAAAGCAACAGGACGGTGTGTGTGTGTGTGCGTGTGCGTGTGTGTGTGTGTGTGTGTGAGACGGATAATTGGGAGGAGGAAGACTGATGCATCAACCCATCAGTCCATTAACCCCCCCCCCCTCCCCGCTCATTGGGCACCGGTCCGGACAGGAGGCCCGGGTGGAGCGAGGGAGTGATTGAGCGTTCGGCTCCTCGGCGTCGCCGGCTTGGGAGGACGTTCTCCGGCGGCGGCGGCCCGTCACGTCCTCAGCTTCAAGATGACCGTCGCCAGGACGAGGAAGAAGGTGTTCCAGCCCAGAGTGACGGCGAAGCCTCGCCACACCATCATCCGAGAGAGACCCCAGCCTGGTGGGAACATTCAGGTTTACATTTACTATGAAGGAAACAGTGGGACGAAGGTTTCCCTCTGCAGCATCAAACTTGCATAGTCGACATTTATATTTAGAAAGTAGCTTCTTTTTTTTTTTTTAAATGCGCAGCTAACCTGACTAACCCGCGTCAGACCAGACAACACAAGAACCCGGGTTGGTCGTCATCTGTGGACGAGCTTTTTGTGAATTCGAGCATGTAGGAGAACTTCAACGGAACGTTTGCCAGTGAAACCGATCAGTGAATGCGGCAGGATGGAGCTCCATCGCAAAGTAAAAAAAATAATATATACACATATATATACATTAAAAAAAAAAAAAAAGTTTCAGTTCATTCTCCAAATTGCATTCTGGCACCATCAACTCCCGCCTGCCTCTCGTCTTCCACTGCACCTTCCCCCCCGATGAGGTTTTCAAACAGGAAATGGCTGGTTTGACTTCCTGTGTATCGTGTGACACGGGGAAGGGTGGATGGGGGAGGCGGAGGAGGGAGGTGTCTTATTGTTCGGAGGCGGCGAGGTCAGGAGGAAGGAGAAAAGAGCGAAACCAGAACAACCTCACGTCCCGGGAAGACGAGTTACACGGCAGCCGGAGCCGATCAGTGATTTAGACGAGCGCGTAACGTGACCGACTCTCGCACACGCTACCGACACGCCGGACAGCGCCGCGGCGTGACGGAGTGTCGTGCGACGTTTACCTCTGTACATGATGCAGCGGAGGGCTTCGGAGGCGTAGGTCTGAGGCAGCGCCAGGCTGACGTAGCGGAGAGGAAACGGGATGCACTCCACGGGCCAGATGATACCTGCGTCACGGGACGGAGAGGAGGGCGGCGTGAGAGGCGGCTTCAAGCTCCAGAACAGGACGCCGACTGGACGGGCCGTGGAGCGAGATCTTCCTTCACGGCTGGTTTGTGTTCAGAGTTTTTTTTTAAATTTTTGTATCTTACTTCAAATAACTGATCGGCTGTACGGTCTTATTGTGTTTAAGAACATTGTCACTATAGTTCCTATAATTAGCACCAGATTACAATTTACAGCCTTCCAGGAAAATGTCCAGAAAATTACCCCCCCTCACCTCCCCCAATTTTTTCAACGTCCTTATTTATATATGATAAATGTGAGTTTGATTTCATTGGAATGAATTCTGTTCCATCTTAAAGCGTTATACGATCAGACTAAACTATTCAGAAGTGTCAGTTTTCTTCGGTGATGTCATCTGGTTGTGTGCACAAACAAAACCGTTAATGGTCCACATAACGCTCCGGTATTCAGACACCTACTGTTGCTTTTTTCTTTCTAAAGTTCTTGTATGATAATCAGCCTCGCTTGCTCACCGCTAAGAATGAGGTTCGGGTAGAAGATGCCCAGAGCAGCCTGGTTGGCGTTTTGCTCGTCGTCGATTGCGGCCGAGATGACGAGGCCGAACGAGATGCCGGTGACGCCCTGCAGCACGATCAGAATTATGACCAGCAGCAGGGAGCCTTCGATGGGCATCTGGAGAGAGAGGGAAAGGGGGAGAGAGGGAGAGAGAGGGGGGGGAGAAAGAGAGGAGAGAGATGAAAACTGCCGGATTGAGAAAAGAATAATTAAAACTGCAAGCAGTGATATGCAGGCCCGCGCCACGCCACGGGCACACCGATCTACAAAAAATAATTATTTTAAAAACTTTTAATCCCAAACATGTTGAGAGCGCACAGACTCAATTTCAAGTCGGTCTGACAAAATCTGGAGGAGGAGTTTGTTAAAGTACAACGTGTGCGAATCGTCGAAAATGGCGACAAAAATTCAAAATGGCGGACTTCCTGTTGAGTTGACGTAATGGTGCGTTGGAACTTTTTTGTACGTCTCGGTGTGATACTCATGTCCACCGAATTTCGTGCATGTAGGTAAATGTAGCTGCCGGGGCATCTGTCTAGGGGGCGCCACCGAGCCATTAGGCCACGCCCACTTGCGACTCCACTACGATACTTCAATTTCTGCCACGACCGACACGTGTTCCAAGTTTTATGAGTTTCTGAGTATGTTGAAGCCTCCAAAAAGGCGATTAATCTTAAGGAACTATTATAATAATATTATTATTATTATTAACAACAACAACAACAACAACAAGAAAGAATAATTCCTTGAAAAACAAGCTCATAACTTCCTGCCGGCCTGAGATGAGGGGAAATTAATGCCAGAATACTTGGAAGTCATACAACGCATTATTTTTTTACATGCACAAAATATGAAACGACCACAACTACAAAATATGACGTCATACGCACCATTTTTAGAACATATTATTAAATGATGAAATACTTCATCTTGATCCATTTATGGATGATTAAAAACATTTTTGAAACTGGAAGTTTTTAAGTGTCACCTCTTCCTTCCCAATCCCCGTTTTACTGTTTATTAACACCACATGCACCATTAAAAGGTGAATTTTTTTTTTGCAGAGAACTGGTTGTTAAAAGAACAAGAGATGATGAGTTCAAGAAAAAAAAAAAAAAAGGGGGGGAGGAAGACGTAAAGAGGAAAAGATCCGCGGCGGCAAAACCGTCCGCGGTGCTGCGCACTGATCTCCGGCCAAAAATACCACAAGAAGTGGAAAGAGATGTCACTGATGATTAAGTTTGGTCGTAACTAACGCAGAGAGACGGAGAGGAGGATTCACGAGAGACGAGAAACTGTTCAAAACCCTGTTATAAAAATAAAACAATAAAAAAAAATAAAAAGAAAGAAAGGTCTGCGAGTCTCAGAGGAGTCAAGGTGATCGCTGTCTTAACTTCACTGGAACATGTGTGTGTGTGTGTGTGTGTGTGTGTGTGTGTGTGTGTGCGTGTGTGTGCGCGTGCGTGTGTTCAGACACTATCCGTCTCCCCTGACAACGTGCAAAAATAGACCTGCACAGAGAGGCCACATGACTGCTCGGTTGCCACAGCAATCAAGGGCTGTTGTCGTGGCGATCCCAGAGTGATCCCTGGAAACGGCCAACGCGGGAAGTGATTTATGGAGGTGGTGGTCTCTTTGGACTTCAGCACCTTAATTAACACACACACACACACACACACACACACGCACACACACGCGCACACACACACACACACACACACACACCATGTCTGAGGGCCTTCTCCCTGTACTGCTTCCATACACATATCTATTGATTATCAATAGTGAATACAATCGTCATGTGGCCAATGGTGTGTTGTTCTCTCAGGAAACCTCCATCACCACCACCACCACCTCCTCCACCACCACCACCACCCCCACCCCTGTCCTCCCCTCTCCTCCCCCCACGCTGACCTTCTGAAGATTTCCACCACATTTCCCCTCCGGCACGCTGCACGTTATTTATATCAAGAAAACGCGTCCTGATCCTAAAAGAACAACGACAACAACAACAACACCTGAAAGATCAATAAAAGCTGCTCGGTGGAGCGTCGTTTACATAATTACGGCTCTAATGCACCGCAGGTGACGTCAGATATTTAAATATTCTTTTTTAAAGAAGTAGTTAAAATGCAAATGAAGCGGGTAAAAGCCCGGCTGGGTCGGTGAAGCATTAACCTTCACCGTGTCGGAGCTGCACGTCAAACTCTCCACACACGCACACCGAAACCACGAAGGAACGCAGCCCCGTGTCAGAGGCACTTTAGGTGACCCCGTCCCAACGCAACAAGATGAAGATGAAGATGAAGATGCACCAATTAAAACAGGAAATACAACGCGAATATAAGGAAGCGACGTGAAGTCCCAGTGTTGTCGTCTCGATAATGTGTGTGTGTGTGTCGCTGCCGTGTTTCATGGCTTCAACCTTGAAGACGAGCAGGATGAAGAGCAGCAGCAGGAGGATCTGGACGCTGATGACAAACAGCTGAGAGAAGAGGTGAGCCAGCATCGTCTCCAGCGAGCTCACACCTGGAGGAGAGACGCAGAATCCATTTAGATTCTTTCATTTACTCGATTGATAGAAAACTAATCCGTCAGTTCTAGTGATGGAGTATCGTTTCGGTCATTTACTACATGAGATGCTCAATATTTTATATATTTTGAGGTTCTCGTCTTTGAGAATTTGCTCACCAGTTTGAGGATCTTTTAGTTTTGGACAAAAACTAAATATAGATATCAGATTCGGCTGCAGTAAACTAGTGGTTTGTATTTTAGACCGAATAAATAATAAATCAATTATTATTTGCTGCCATATTAAAATAAGCAAAGAAACAAACAAAAAAAAAGATAATTTTGTTTGTTGGATCCTCGTTCAACAAGTATGAGCTGCTAATACCCAAAAAATATACATATATATCATTTTTTAATTTATCATTTTACACTATTTATCACTAACAACGCAACACAGGACTTAAATATATGATTGTTTTTTTATTCCTCAGCTACATGCTGTCAAAAATCGACTGATCTCACGCGTTCAGTCTCATCTGAACCTGTAGCTAATCTAACTGCATTATTAATAATCAAAATTAAATTTACAGATTCCTATGAAGTCATTGTTTATCTTGAAGCTGGAAAAATAATAATGCCTAAAGAGTCCAAATAAAACTGCTCCTCTGTGTGTCAGCTGGTTGGTAAACATCATTTCTACGTGATCACGTTCCTCCCCCTACTGGTCGTTTCTCAGATTACACTTAAACGACGCACCGATTTACATTCTGGTTCATATTGAATGTCTTTCACCAACTCTTCACCGCCTACAGTCAAAAGATATAAATGAACCTACAGATTGCATCCACGTATATCTTATAGATTTTATAGATCCAGACAAATTTCACAAAACAATCAAAGGAAGCACTTTTAGAGGACGAGTGCCAGTCATTCAGAAAAGCCGCCGAAATTCACAAAATGTACATTTTATTTCCCAAAAGTGTTGATTTGGATATAAAATTCTGTTGAATTCATTTTTTTTTCTGGTTTGTGAAGACAAACAGCAACAACGATAACTAGCACCATCTGATTTGGGGGAAATTTGAGGACAAATAAGTCGCGGAGACGGCTAAATGTTTCTGTTGCTGCTGCTTCTGTTTTCCTTGAGCTGAATCATCAATATCCATAATTACTGGTTCTTAGCAGCTGTGAACAGCTTCCTAATTTCCTTTTTAATTCGGCGTGTGGGTGAAAAGTGTCCATTCGGGCTATTTAATACTGGATGTCCTGAGTATATTCCGTTTTCTCACTCTTCAGTATGTTCACTTGTGGTAATGAAATTGGGGGTAACAGCATTTTGTGTCCGTGCAGCACTTGCGGTGAGCTATGTGAACTTTGACCTCTCACCTGCGACCCAGCACCTGTCCAAAAGTCCCTCCTTCCTCTCCAGGACGAAGGAGAGCGCCGTCAGTCCCACGGCCAGGTAAAAAGTGATACTGCAGCGACAGAGGGGAGGGGGGGAAGAGAAAACATATAAAACTAAATGTCAGGCTGGTAAAAAAAATACAAACAAAATACAAAAATCAATAATACAAAAAAAAAAAAAAAAATCTAAATCTATGAGTGAAGACAACTGATCATTTCATGTTTCGCTGCTTAACCGGCCCACACTGTACTGACCTGAGCACAGCTCCGGGTGTCACAAACGTAGTGAAGTCTGTGTTTTGGCTGCCATAGATCGGTTCCTCAAACTGGAAGATGGCGGCGAGAAAAGATTTATTTTTACGTTGCTATACAGCCTGCCGCATCAGCAGAAAAACAGCTGCACGCACAGTATTCATGCCGTTCAGCTCCTGCAGTGTGTTTTGTTGCCAGATTATTTATGAAGTAGTAACTTCTTTAAAATTGTAAACAAATTTATGATTCTCTATATTGTTATTAGACTCATTTCTATGCTTGTTGTTTTTCCATAAGCTTTCTTACCTTTATTGGCAGGGCGACCAGGTACGACATACTACTCAACCTATTGTCCACAAAAGCCTGCAGACAAAAAAACAAACAATGTCTATTTAATGTATTTATGTTACATGGCATATTGTAACTTTACTGGAATAAATAAAGATCATCAGGACAGTGATGTGATGTAATCACTGATATTTTAAATCACATTTCTACCTGAAAGGCCTCGTGTAGTTTCTTCTGCAGCATAAAGGCAATTTGTCGATCTGGACAACAAAAATAATAAACGAAAACAGGAAAAATGAACAACTTCAGCTTCTTAAAGTTACCCAAAAAGATACACGTGTGTGGTATATTGTGCTCGTGACCATTTTTCTGTCACTTTTTTGTATTTTCGCTCATTCACCGTCCATCCATGTTAATTATATCAGTTTTGTTCAATATTAGGGACTCATGAAACATATGTACAACATACAGTGTGATACAATTTGTTTTCTTGCAAGAAATCGCACAAAACTCACACGAGATAAAGACTTTAGATATAACTGGAGTTTATCCTGCATAGTAATGAAATTCACTCGACAATAATTGGCTAAAAAAAAAAGCACAAACAAAAGAGGAGGGTTTTGGATCTCACTTGTTAGGTCCAGCCAAACGTGCACGGATCCGCCATCGACCACGTCTCTAGGAACCTGCCGCTGGATCATCCTGTAAAATCAGGGACAGAGTCATGATCTGAAAAATGTTAATCTATTTAACGTTATATAATAGTCTCGACGACAAATATTCGTATGTTTTGAGCTAAATCTAAAGTCTAAAAATGATTTACAGGCACTGAAGTCCAAACATCATTAAAAAAAAAAAAAAAAAAGCCTCTATGTTTATATATGAATTATTTCATGAGCGTGCGACCTTGAAAACTCAGCAGCCGAGCAAATCGATACACACAGTGATATGTGTTACTGCAGGCTCTTATCACTAATTAAAAGTCGGCTGAGCCAATTATTCCTCTGACACAAGTAAAGCAATACCCACTTAATGAACCACTGAGGGTATTACAGTATAATGCAAGACGTTTATTAAATCTTTTTTTTTTTTTTTTTTTTTAATGCCAATCTGTTATAAATGATTGATTGGGGTTTTAATCTTTTCTAAACTTCCTCCTTCCTTCTAAAATTAGTATGTTCCTGTTCCTGCGTTTGTAAGAAGTCTACAAGCAGCCAAAAAAAACTCCGGTCCCTCGTCTCATGCAAGAATATTTTCACATGCAGCTCCGCCTCTGAAGAACATCAGTAAAAAAAAGAATTACCATCAGATGAAGTCTTCAGAGGTTATCAGTTTAGCCTTTAATCAGTTTTACTGGTTATCATTATCTAACTTCTATTATTTCTTTTTCCGTATCTGTTCGAGCACTTCTTATCAGCTCGTCTGTTTTCAGTGAAGCACTTTGTACTACACTGATCTGTCCAATCATAATGGACTGATCTTTATCACTTTGCACGTAGTTTTCTTCAAATATTTTCCAACATGTTACCTTTATTTTCATTACATTATTATGGAGCACGTTATCAAGTCGCATGTTCCTTGCTGTACGCATTAACTGCCTAACCACGACAAAGCAAAAAATAAATACAAATAAGACAAAAAGACTGAATTTAACCGCCTAAACAGCTGAGATTATTTTCATATGGCCAGAGGACTTTTGTTTTTCCCTCAGGCAGGTCTGTCACATGAGCGGCACAAGATTCCTTATAAACAATGTAAAAAAACAACACTGCGTTTGATTGGTCGGCGGCGAGTTACGACCCATCTCAGGTGTGTTATACAGACAGGAAGGACCTGACTGTCTACCCCGCAGTCTGTGATTCACGCTTAAAACAACAACTCGTGCCCTCTACCCCGCAGGCCTCACATGATGGCAGGTTTGGGACGGTGTGTTTTCTGAGCGTGTTTTTTTTTTTAATGTGTCAAAGACAGAGGAGGAGAGAGAGAACGAACAATAGAGGCCGCACGCTCCCAAAAAAGATGGAGAAAGATAAGTTTAACATGAAATATTCTTTTCTGCTTCATTCAGCCTCAGAAGATGACGACATTTTTTTGGCTGGTGTTTGCATAATTTTCAAATTTGGTCAATGCTGGTAGGAAAAATAACAATAATGCTTCGCGTGGTGAGGGATTTCTGAGAATTAAAACACTTAATATATGGGATATAATTCACTGTAATGTTGCTGGGACAGAATTTAGAGGATTATTCGCCTCATTTTACTGCTGTATTTAATTGAAAGGATACTTTAGTCCAGTACTGTAAAGACTCTTCTCCCAAATCTAATCCCCAGCAAGTCAATTTAATCTCTCTGCATAGAAAACCTATTATCTGACATCACGTAAGATGCAATTTATATGCGAGGTCATGGACTTGCATCCTTTTAAAAAGGCCCTCGGTACTTTCCTCCACATGATGGAGGAATTCGCGCCTGTTACACAAATCCTGAACAGGATACCTTTCAAAAATACCTCTGCTGATATCTGAGAGTGCCAATCATACTACCTGCTTTCATCAGCATCAACAAAATGACGCTGTATTGGCTGAAGAAGCAGCAACTGTGAAATCATTTCTTTCAATGGAAACCAGACACTGACGTTATTTTCTTTGCCAGATTTGATCCACTACTACCGAGGAAAAAAAAAAAGGTTAATTTTACAACTATTGCTGCTCAATGAATGTCCAATATTTTGTCATTTATGGGAGAGCTAGCTCTGATCCTCTTTTCTCCATATCAAGACACAGAAATGTCACGTCATCGGCGCCGATAACCATCCAGCGTATCATCCCTGTTCATGACGCCGTTTCTCTCACCGTTTAGTCAGGTAGCTGGTGAAGTTCTTGCCAAAGCCGATGACACCCCAGTACTCTCCGTTATAGATCCCATCGAAGGCGTCCGCGTGGGACGAGGGAACCTACGGATGAAAAACAACAGATGCAATTTATGTGTTTTTTTTTTTTTTTGGAAACAACACCACAGCTGTTGGAGGCTTTCCTCAAGCATTAAAGTAGGTCAGCTTCTTACCCATCACGCAATATCATCAGGGAGCAACCGATCAGTCCCAAATGAATTTGACAGCATGACATCGAGCCCAAACACACTGCCAACATGATAACAAACCATTCGATCTCAACATCACGAAGTGCCCTTTGTGTGACGTTAACCGACGTCTTTCTCTTGACTTTTAGTGCCTAAACTTATTACCCAGAACTGCATACGTGCGCTGCATTATATTGAAAGGCTACAGTTCATTGACATACAGAGAAGCAACCTTTCACTGATTTCCTGGAAAGAGGAAGGCCTTGTGTGTTTGCTCTGCTGTGAACAGAAGTGAAACTCGCATGCTTCGGGGTCAAATTGAACCACTGAGGCAGAAGCCTGTTATTTCCTTTCTAGACTGAAGCGTTTCACACTAATAATCACTCAAAGAAATGAAAAATGTTCTCGTCGGTGAAACACAAAACACGCTCCTACACAATCAAATTCAACAATAAAGTAACTGCTGCGTAAATCTGAATCCACCAACAGAGTTACAGCACGCGCAGCAGAGCAAAAGACAGTCAGCAAGTTCAGAAACTATCCAGTTCCTCTTCAACCGTGACACACGGATATGAGAACAGAGCGTGATCACACCCGATGTGTCTCGGCGTCTCTCGGGGCCTTAATACATACCTGGTGCACACTGGAGTTGTCCAGGAAGGAGAGCAGTGATTGGCTGAAAGAGGCGGGGGAGGTCTCGTTGTTCACCACGGCCACCTGGATCCCCTTCGGGTCGCCTCCGACACACAAGCAGATCAGAGAGATCTGGATGACGGGCAGCAAGAACTGGAAACACAACGAGCTGTGAACACAGAGGAGACGGTGACGGTCACGAACGCGGCGGATGCGCACGTTTGGCAAATCCCGACTTAAAGCGTTAACTACCGTGTAACTCACCCCGGCATTCTCTTCATCCGCACCATCGTTTTGATCATCAGGGCAGCGATGTTTCTCCACTTGGGCAGCACGTGTCTGGCTCGCACCTTCCAGTCCGCTGAAAACACAATAAAACCTCGGTCGAAAACACATTTCCAACGTCACCAATGTATTGATTAGATTGTAAAACAGCACGTTAAAGTGGCTATAATTGATATCTTTATAACAATAATGTATCAATTGCTTCTCCCTTCGGCTTTAAGGAGCTTCACAGTGAGTTTTAGCTCTGGGTTGTTGTTTTTTTTCCCATCTTTGCGGTCCACTACTGTACTACTCCACTCTCACAGCATCATTTTTATCTGCTATTTGTAACCACAATACATGTCACTACCTGAACATTTGAGAAGCTCTTCTCCAGCTGCTCCTCCAACTCCAAGGATCGGCTGACTCTCGTCCCGTCCGCTCTCGAATGATTGGCTGTTCTGTAACGGTCCACCCGGCGGGCTGGAGCCCCGTTTAGAGACGACCTGGTCCGACGTCTCGCACAGCTGCAGGAAGGCGTGCTCCAGGGTCTGCAGGAGGAAGATGATGTAGCTCAGACGTGTTTATGTGGTTTTTTTTTTGGTCCATTTGCACATTATCTCCGACAAAATTTCAACAGCGGTGTCCAAAGTTATAGTATGAATAACTGTCATTACTGACTACAACACGAGCAGCTCTCGGGTAGAGTCCCTGCCCTGATTACCAGGCACCCCCCCGGGGGGCTGGAGCAGTACTCACTGTTGCACTGTGGTGCTTCATGACGGCCTCTGGAGGACCTTCAGCCAGCAAACGACCGTTTCGCATGAGACCGACCTGCAGAAAAGAGAACTTGTATTCATAAGAGACGGCGTATTTTTACAGCAACAAGACGGAAGAAAAAACTCTTTATTATGCAACTCGTTTATTTAAAGATCATCTTCTCTATGTTAACTGCGCACAAGTTGATATCTTAAACAAACCTACACACACTTTCCCAAAACAGGAAAAATAAATTGCATTTAACTACCAACATATTTTATACCATTGAACAAAATCTTCAAAATCTAGCATCTTTTGATCTAAATATGTCGCCTCAGCTAAAAATGTTCCAAATATGGAAAGAAAAGGGGTCAAAATATATTTTTATATATACCCTTTTATATGCCGATACCACTGCAGTGATACAGTTAATTTCCAAAATGGTGATAATTAATCGAGGAACAAGAATGAGAGTTTTCCATTGAAGATAAAGAACAATGACGTTTTGTATTTTCTGTTGCCGTCGTTCTGTTTTCAGTCTTTACTTTATTCGTCGTCAATGAATTACTGTTACTGATTGCAATTATAACAAGTGGTTTCTTTTTTTTATTTATTTATTTATTTATTTATTTACTTCTTTTGTATTACATCAGGAAACGGCTCCATTGGATTTATTATCAACTGTAAATGTTCCTCCCCGTTTGTGTGAACCAAACCAGAAGGATTGCAGACTTATCCCGCCCGTCTCCTCAATGGGTCAACCACGGCACAAACAAGAGCACAGACGGCTCTGAACCGGCCGAGAGGTCAGACCGGTTTTAGCGGAGACTTTCTGGCTCGAGAGTTGAACATGGCTGCTTTAGTCAGCGGCCAAAATGACCCCGGGTCTTGTTTTGTGCGGCTCGAGATAAAGCTTAAATTATGCCGTTTCACGGACTAGAATTTCAGTATGACAGCACACACACACACACACACACACATATATATAAATACTCAAACTGAGGGCTGAAAATGTGACTTGTTGATACGAGGCAACAGGTTCACTCTCGGGTTCAAGCAGTGCAGGACAATAAAAGACCGATACAGATACTAATGTTTAGTATTTTCTGGACTCTTGGCAGGCTGGAAAAGCTTCTTACTTAGCATTTAAACCATCTTGTGACTAAAACCTAGACCTAGAAATTCTTCCAGTTAGCGGCGCTCTGAAGCAGAGTGACAAATTGCAGCTTTTAAATGGGGAATAGTGTATGAAGTCTTAAAATGCATATTTACAAAAACTCGTTTGAAATCTTTGTTATCAATCCAGAAAGAGCGTCTGCAAGGTTTCCATACTTGCTATGCACCAATTTCAGTGTTTCCTGATATGCACAGACAACTACACATGCACACACAGTTGGTGGTGAGGAAGCTTAGAGGGAGTTGTATGTTCAGACACACAATAAATGCCAAAATTGCACCTCTTTTGATGGAAGCAACTGATTTTTGTACATCAAAACGAACGTGTTTTTATATCCTCTAAAACGGTCAGATCATGTTATTTGTTCCACTTCTGCATGTTGCTTTAAATTCATGACATTCCTATCAAAAGGAATAGCTCAACATTTTTGGGAAACACACTTGATAGATTTCTTAGTTAGATGTTTGCTGATACCTGGCACCGTGTCTGTTTTAAGCTTTCTGTTTTATTACAGCACAAATGTGGTTTAGTGTAACAACAGTGGAAGATTTACCACTAAAAATATTTTATAATCTAAAAAACATACACACATGCATGTGGGTTCTGTGTGTTCATGCATGTATGAGTTATCTCACCACATTGGCTTGCCTGGCCTCCTCTATATAGTGTGTGGTGATGATGACAGAGACTTTTCCCGTCTTCACAATCTCCACCAGATGCTGCCAGATCCTAGGGGGGGAAAAAAAAAAAAAAGACCGGAAAGAAACCAAACACATTATGTAAAACTTGACCTCCTCACTGATGGAGTTTTTCTAAAACTCGCAGCTTGGCCAACAACAGTTTTCGCTGCCAACCGTCTGATCTAATGAGGCTTTGTGATTACGCAAGGACACCGGAGCAACGCAATGAGGGGGTCGCAGTATGCTTTCAGAAATGTTTGTTTTTCTAGACGAGACTAATTCACCCGCAAAAACTTTTCACGGGGTATAAAACTGAACCGAGCGTGTCTCCGTGTTAATAAGATCAGAAATGGCAGATTAATAAGGTTAGTAGCTGTTGTGGAAATGCAATTTGACAGCGCCGTTAATCTTTTGCAATTAATGGTAACGTAATAACTCCAAACCCCCCACAAAAAAATCAGGCAGATATGCGTGTTTATTAAAGTATATGATTGACATATTCCTGCAGTCGCATATATATTATAAGTACAGGCCACTACATAAACAGATAATGAATAATAATTTATTAAAATACAGATTTCTTTCACCTCCTGTTGCTCACAGGAGGTCGTGTTTATTGAGGTTGATGATGAGCGTTGTAATTATATTTCTATTTACTGCATATTTATTGAAAAATAAAAAAAATTATGTAAAGCACGAAGGGGAGAAATTTATTTTTGTTGGAAGGCTGGATGTGGCCAGACTGACATTACTTTATGGAGATATTGATTTGGAAAGATTTTAAATCAGTGTGTGTGTGTGTGTGTGTGTGTGTGTGTGTGTGTGTGTGTGACATACTTCGCCCTGAGCACAGGGTCCACTCCGACTGTTGGTTCATCCAGGATGAGCAGCTCTGGATTCTGCAGCAGAGCCGCTCCGAGAGACACCCTTCTCCGCTGACCCCCACTATATGCAACACACACACACACACACACACACACACACACACACACACACACACACACACACACACACACACAGAGGACACAACTAAAGTCAAAGAGCGACAGGGTGAATCTTCTCCCACGCTCCTAACTGCTTCGTAACCGGCGATCCACCTCACATGCATCGCGTCCCAGACGGAGGTAATGGGAGCTGAAAGCAGCTAAAAGAAACCCGGCAGGACAAACCTGCCTGGCAACAACACCTGAGGTCGGGACGCTGGCACAAAGGGATATTCTGACAGATTGACTCAATCTTAATAACATCTTAAAAAAATAATAATAAATTCATTTTTGACGCATTACAAATATTTAGATTGTATTCCAAGAAAACTAAATAAATCATACGAAGGCGGAGGAAGAACATGGTGTGTTTATCCAGACCAGAAATATCTTTTCATATCATGTGTATTGGGCCGTTTCAGCAGAAAGAAGAACCTAAAAAGACTCTCGCAACATCATTAACACAGCAGACTGTTAAATATGACGACCAGCATACGAGGTCCAAAACAAAAGGGACTCATCTTTACAGTGTATTCTCTTTTAAAAAAAAAAACTAAAAAAAAAAAGCCAGGGAGAGATTGAAGCGGGAGTTGCAGCATCGTAACATGACAGGCCGTTACACCACAAATTACATAAATATTACATGAAGGGCTAATGGCAGCTGGTGTGAGGGGCCTCTCGAAGAACACAAGGGTCTTTGTAATGAATTTGGGACGTGAATCCAGAGCGGCAACGAGAGACAACGACGACGTTTACAAAAAGGTCACAAACGAATTCTTTAGAACTGCCGGTGCCTGGGAGGTGACAACATCTCTCACAGTGAATATGAAGATGAACTTGCGTTGCAACTAGTTTTAAAGCTGTCATTATTGATTATGTGAGCAAAGGTGAGGCTGAATGTAGAGCGACAGCCTCTGGCGAAACAGAAACTCTTGCTTTAATAAAGGGCTTTACTTTGCTGATGTCTTGTTTGCGTACGATAAAAGAGCAAAGGGACACTTCTTTATAATGACTCTGTGGACATTTTCATTGACAGATCGGCCACTTTAATTATTTTTGAAGGTAAAATTAGTTTTGGCCGGCTGGAGAAGATTTGGGCTACTTTTCGTGCCATTTGGCTGTTATTTCCTTATTTCCCCAGATGGAAAGTAAGCAGTAAAACTTCAATAGCACGTTGACGTATCAATCCAAAACACTTTTAAAAACCAGTGCAACTAGTTTGCCAATTTGGCAGGTTTGAAATTCTTGTTGGTCTAGGCGTCAGCTAAAATTGACAACACTGCTTTGTTATAATCAGCAGAGATTATCTGCCTATCTTTATCTGCCTTTTTCCTTATCAGACATTCTTACTGTTTTATGGCCACTATGTTTACAACCTGTCTGGGCGAGCACAAATATTCAGATAAGTGAGGGGTCAAAGTCCACGTTCATCTGCAGACAGTAAAACCAGATTAAACTCACTTTATAATCTGTCTGTATCCAAGAATATAATGCATTCAGACTCGGCTCATCACACCTGAAACAGACATCTATGAGTCATGTCACTGCCTGTGTTTCACCAAGCACAGAAAACACTGCAGAAAACTGCATTCAAAAGATTCAAATGATAGAAATGAAAAAGTATAAACAGCTTGCTGTGTAATAGTGGGAGTACAGTAAAGTACTAAGTTCTCACCAAACTAACCTTTATGGTTAAAAGAGAATTTCTCAATCATAATATTTAAAAAAAAAAAAAAAATCACTCTGTCTGGAAGGTCAACTTGTAACAGTACAAGTGGTTTTACCTGAGATTTCGGACCAGGTTGTGTTTCTGAGGCAGATCCAGGAAGTCGATGAGGAAGTCCATGCGCACCCGGGTTTCCTTCGATGTCAGGCCGTGGATTCGGCCGAAGAACGTCAGGGTGTCACTGATGGTGAACTCGTTGTACAACGCCAAGTCCTGAGCGACACAAAGGCTTCAAAAGTTTTGTATGTGTGGATGTTTGAGTCTTACGAGATGTTACGGTGAAGAAAATAGAAAAGTCATATCTGATGCTCTCATTCACTGCAACTTAACAAACTTGCATGTTAAAAAAAAAAAAAAAAAAAAAAAAAAAAAAAAAGCAGCGGCACAAGAACTTTACTGAATAAAAATGAATCCTAAAATTGGTAAAAAACAACAACAACAACAAATAATTCCATCACTGGAGGGTTTAAAGTCTGGATTTCTTGAATAATTAGTTTCATCTTGAAGGATTAACGGTTTAAATAATGGCCCACACACAGTTTTCTTTACGGCAACTTAATACTACATACGTTACATATTGGTGGCTGCTTTCTTTGAGCTCTGAGATATTGAATTTCTCTGCTCTGCGGGCATCTGACATTTTAGGTGTCGCATTCCTTTCTCTCTGGGTCACGCACGACTTCCTGCAGGGACGAACGCGACGCTCGGGGTTACAAAGGGTTACACACGGGAGGACACGCTCCATGCGCGTTATCTGGCCGATCAGATATCCGGTGTGACGGCGACGAGGCTCACTCGGGTACAGTTCTCTCACTGAAACAAAGGTTAAATTACAGAGGGCCCCCCCCCCCCCCAGATCAAGTGCCTTAATCTGCGGTTTTAGAGAGCGGCTCCCTGATGGATACGTCGGGCTGAGAATTTTCTGCAGAAAACACACACACACAATCTGAAGGTTTACTTAAAAGATCAATTTAAGACCTCTACTTAAACCCAGAAGGGATTTAAGATCATCATCGAAATAGGGGAAGCACGAGGACAGCAGGAAGTATTATTTTTAGAAAAATAAATTGACTTTGTCACATTAAAAGCCGTACATTAAATACATTTTCTGGCTTTTTCCCACATATTTTAAAGGATTTGAAGTATATTGGGAAGTGTTCATTAATCAGCACAGAGCTGTAAAGGTAGAATTTAACTTTGCTTTGTTTTTACCTGAGGCATGTATCCGACCATCTTCCCCGGGACTTCGTGACCGGGAAATGCAGGCGGCTTTCCCAACACCGTGATTTGCCCGCGCGAGATTTTCAAGGTTCCCACGATGCATTTCAGCAGCGTTGTCTTCCCGCATCCGCTGGGACCCAGAAGGCCGTAACTGAGACACAATCCAGAAGAGCGTTTCAGGCGAGATCGCGGTTCAACTGTACATACAGCACAGTTACAGCGGTTTATTTTTGGTTTACTCATTTGTCACCAGGTTTTCTGGTTTCATTTTCATGGAAATGCAGTGGGTTGTAGTTTCTCTAAAGGAGCCTTATCAGTTATTAACAAGGTTAACTGAAAGGAAGGAAGTTGAACATGTCAGAAAAAGTGCTGCTTCTGTATTTAAGACAATCAGATGGCTGCAGGCAGTGTGACACAGTTCGAGTACATTCCTCTTATGCTGAGTGTGTAAAGCAAAACAAACCAACAGTAAAGCTACCTTGGTGTGATTATGTGCAAGAAAATCTGTCTGGAAGGATTTCCTGCTTTTTGTTTTTGTGTCAGCATTTAAAAACTGCCTTCAGCTTCTGTTGTTTTACGGTATAATCGGCTTTTCCCTTGATTCTCTATGTGGCATTTTGCTTTTTCCAACCCCAAATCAAAATTTTGGCAATTAAAAAAACAAAAAAACAAAACACTGTTCAAGTCCGTGATGCCTGCAGCCAGAGATCGCTCCACTCACATGTGTCCTTGCGGTACAGCCAAGTTCAGGTTGCTGAGGACCTTCAGCTTGCCGTACGACCGGCACACGTCTCGGCACCGGATCGCCAAATCCTCCTGTCCAGCAGGCAGAGACGCCTCCAGATCAGCCTTCATGTTCCCCTCCTTCATCCGCAAGAGAGAAGACGACAGTCTTAATGGCCGCTTGTCTGCATTAAGAAGCTGATCATTTTCAGATTTCACAGAACAGCAATACGCGATGAGGTAATGCACTCCAGCAGTTACTGCAGCCTCTATGTCAACACAAGCTTTATGAAGGCTTATCGATCTCTGTATGTTTTCACTTTTATTGCTCTTCGCTGTGGGACGAGCTCCACTTCAGCAGGTGCTGCTCGTAAGCAATGCTTTTAAGACCTGAAGTTTGTGACGCATCTTTTGCAGTTTAGTCATTCGTTAAAAAAACAAAAAAAACAACAGGCTTTCCTAAAATGCACCTCGCTGGCATCTTTTAATTTACGACACGTTTGTTTTTGTTTCTGAAGTGGTTTCCTTTTTAAAACATCCGTCACTGAAACATTTGTGATAAGGAGCGTTGTCTACTCTCCCCTCTCGGTTTTTCATGAAAACTTTCACATCTCCTTTTTTTTTTTTTAACAACATATTTGCCTTAGCCACAGTACTCAACAGCCCATGCTAACTAAATCAGCTTCAGCGACCATTTATAGTTACAAACCTTTTGAATCATAATCCATTTTGTTGGCCAGTTTACAAGGAATTTGGGAGGAGCAAACTTCCATTCCTTCCCTATTTGGTTTCAGATTCATTTAGCTCAACAATAACAGCTGTGGTTGTTGAGTTTAAGTACAGTTTTCCTCCTACTGTCATCACAACTGATTGTTCTGTACTATAGTGAGCTGTTCTCATTTGTTTTAAACGGAAACTTCAGGCACCGGAGATGTATTTATGGTGAAGAAAACATCTTACCATCATCTCGGTATAAGCCTTTCATCAAACCCCTGAAGGAGGCGACTCAGTCTGTCGTTTTTTTTGTTTTGTTTTTTTCCCAAGAAAGTGAGCGGGAAGATAAAAACTTTGACCCAAAAGTCTTGAGAAGAATCTCACTCCTGACAAAACCACACAGAAAAACAGCTCTCTCACACACTCCGATCTTCCCGGCGGTTTCTTTGCATCGCTGCCGAGCTTCAGCTGACAAAGTATGCGGGCCGTAAATCAGTCCAGCGACCCGTAATCTCTAATAACAGCCGTCTTTCACGGGTTTCCGACTAACTCTCTCCTCTAGTCCCCGAATGTCTCATTTTTCCCAGCGAGGAGATTAGGGAGATTGCGTTGCGTAATCTGCAGCGTTTGTTGGACCTCACCTTCGGCATTGCGGACCCTCACCTCGCCCTCGTTCCGCATGAACTGCGCTTACAGGAGGTCGTGACCATTTCAGATGACGAACAAGAGATAAAGCTGCCTTATCCGGAGGAGCCGACATGAATCACGCTGATGGAGGATAAAGAAGCATGATGGAGAACAAAATGGAGAAGAAGTGGAGAGGCTGAGGAGCACACTCCACACACTGAAGGAAACAACTAAGTGTGGACATCATCTGACACAGGCATCTCAGTCTCTCAATGCAAAGCAGAGGAACAGGTTCGGTGGACCGGGTGGCAAAAAAAAACAAAAAACATCCATCGCTCACACACACACACACACACACACACACACACACACACACACACACACACACTTCTTCACAGCCTGGAACAGGTGCCACACTCTGCAACTCCTTCAACATCTGTCAAGTTTTCTTTTTTGGGCCATTTTGCACAAAAACACTTGACTTTCCCTTGTTTCATGTCACTAGATAATGATTTGTGATTACCTAACCCAAACGATGACTCACACAGTCGCTCTGGCAACTCCTGATTTTGACTGGCTGATGATTTCATCCAAAATACAGAAATGATTTTTGACTGGATGGACGGGCCTATAAGTCGAGAGAGATTCTTGCAGGCTCTACCGGATGCACACTTTTCTGACCTCAATCAACCCCAACAAAGCCTCTCTTTTTCACTCACACCCTCTCTCTGCTCTGCTCTGCTGTTGATCAGGAAGAAATCCTACCTTGCCTGCCAAGTTGTTGCCAACTTGCGTCGTCGCCAAGTGAAAGAAAAGCGGGCTTGACAGGCGGGCTCAAATCTCTCCGGATTCAGCAGCAAGCGAGGCGAGTGAGACACAACTTGCCCGAGCACAAACTGTTAGACCGGGGTTCGATGTCGGGCTATTTATAAGCTGAGCCTCTGTTCACCGGCCGACCAGCTGCTGCACTTTCACTTCTGCCTTTCACATCAGGATGTGAGCAGCAGCAGCAGCAGCAGCGATGCACGGGGCTCCCCCCTCTCTCCTCCTCCCTCCCTCCCTCCCTCCCCCCTTCAAACCGATAACGCTCATCCTCTCTCGCCCTCTACGCATACAAATCCAACTCTAGCCTCCAATTTGCCCTGAAAACGCAACAATCAAAACGCGTTGCGGCTTTTTTTTTTTTTTTTTTTTTTAGCGACGGCGTGCATCCTGCAGAGTCTCTCTGTCTCTCTGTCTCTCTGTCTCTCTGCAGCAGCGTGTCAAGGCCTGCTGTCAACGGGGACCGTTTCTCCTGCCGCAAGATCCCAAACTACCCCCCACGAGCCTCTTACCCGCTCCTCCATCTCGGTGCAGTCTGCAGGTCCGGGCGTCCCATCGTTCCGGACGGCAGCCTCCGCGGCCATGGCAGCAGAGGAGGAGGAGGAGGAGGAGGAGGAGGAGGGCGGAGAGCGGACCGCGCAGCCGGCTGGGTCTCTGCAGGAGAGAGAGCGAGAGAGGAGGGGAGAGAGGGAGAGGCAGAGATGCGACTTTTTTATTTTTTTGGTATTTATTTTATATATTGAACTCATCTATTGAACAATCTGTTTGCTCTGTGTTTAATAGTGACTGTCCAGAGCAAAGCCTGGTTTATAAATCACAGAATTTTTGGTATATTTTATCATCGATTCACCTTAAATTATAACCAAGGGAAGCAGACCACATGGATCTGACATGTAGGGGCTTGATGATCCATAAATGTCCATTTCGTCATGTAATTTGATGCAGCGACGATTTTTTTTTTTCTTCCTAATTAAAGAAAATATTTTGTCAACGTCAATCAATTTTTTTTTAACGTTATGTGGTGTAGTTCCCAGAGAAACCACAAGGTGGCAGCACAAAAAACAAATAGACTCGGGTGCATTGGTTAAAGTGGGTCAGTCGGTACTCACCTACCTGCACTTCAACAGTTTACACTCAGGCCTTTTTCTTGTGCAGCAGCACTCCTCACAAACTGCAGGTACTCTGCTCCACATTAGGTCCAAGCGGCGATTCATGGCGGCCCTAAAAAAAAACAACACCTGTACAAACTGTACGCATGTTATCTGTCTTCAAATGAATAACAGTGTTGTTTATCCTCCTAAACATATCTATGTGCTGGCTGAAGTCGTGCTACCCATTACATATTCAGTCAGATAAGAGAAGCGAGCTGTCTCCTATTTAAGAGTCCGGCTGAATGACAACTTCCGGTACACATTTCAAATTAAAAGCCCTGTAGCGTTTTATACACAGTCCAGCCATAAACTAGGGTTTGACCCCCATCTTTTTACTCAAACAATTAAAATGTATGCCGCCTTAATAAATACATGAATATGTTAAATGTAAATCAGCAATATTTGCTAGTATCTTTTATTCACTAGACATTCAGAATATAATAAAATTAATATTATAGGCATTAAATTAAATTAGAACAAATTGTGTATATTTTCAAAAAGTTCATTATATTGCTGTGATGGCACATCTGTCAAAAAATATATGTATTTTCCTGTGCTTCTTTGTTTGAGTTTGTGTCAAACATTAATTAAGTCTATAGGAATAAAGGAAGAAAAAAAATATATATATATATACATTGCTAATGGGACTTGGGAGCTTGTAATGACTCTAAATATCCACAAAGGGGCAGAGTAGACCGATTAAACTACACAAGAGCCAGCCTGAAAGAGACAATCAGAGAGGGGGGGGGATGCATGCATGCAATGCGTGCACTGCAATAAAGAGCCAGGACGGGGGGGGGAGGGGGTGTAAAAATCAATGAAAGAGAGCCAGAGTGATCATCCACTTCATTCAGTGAAAAGCAATCATTGTTCCAGGCTCACAAGTGAGCAGAAAACTGGTCTACGTGTTGCTATTTTTAGCCCACTGTCGCCTGCAGTGTGATTTAATCGTTCAAAAGTATTGAATTTGCACACTTCGGCCAATTAGGCCAGTGCCACTCCTGCGTCACATTCAAGCTGATCAACCCCCCCCCCCCCCCCCAAAAAAAAAGGCTGCGTCAACACCCCCCCCCCCCCCCCCCCAACAAAATTAACCAGTTACTCAATCAAAAGTCGTTTCCTGTATTGTTGACTCCAAATCTTAGAAAAATAATTTAAAAAATAAAGAAAGAAAGAAAACGGTTCACAGGGCGTGTGTCGCCTAATTGGGTGAAGGGTTGTGGAAAATCTTTCTGATTAGCCTTCTCCAACAGACGGAGATTAAGCTTCCAGACTGTAATTATTATAAAGCATACGTCAGCAGATATCCACCCATTTCAGAGAGCCAGTGGAGCAGAGGGATGTCCTGCTGAGTGACTCTGCGCCAGGCCAGGGGAGGTGGTGGTGGTGGGGGGGGACAGCAGCAGCAGGGCTGGAGCAGGAACAGGAATATCCTTCCCTGAGTCAGTGCCACGACGCTTGGCGCACACACACACACACACTCACACCACACACACCACACACACACTCACTCCCCCGACAGGGCTGCCTCTGCTCCCGACAGCAAAGCATCCTATGCTCTTCTGCTCAAGATGGCGGTGCAGGCAGCGGAAAAGGACGGACTAGTGAGTATTTGGAGCCCCGCTGGGAGCCGGGGCGGCGGGGGGGTTTTACGCGCCGGTGTTTATTTTCTGCGCGTGGCGGACTTGTGGGTTTTTGTGATGCGGATTATCCGGTGGATGCGGGGTTTGCGCCCGCGCGGGGCGGACTCCTTCTTTCATCTGTGGCTCGGAGAGGGGAAATGGGGTGTGTGTGTGTGTGTGTGGGGGGGGGGGTCCAATACCTGTGGTGCTGAAACGTGGTCGGCGGTGTGCGCTCACCTTCGGCCGCTCAGCCAGGTGCTCCGAACGAGTCCGTTCACGACGCGGTGCGAGATCCGGACGGTTCGGACGCTTTTATGAGGCTTAATTTACAATATCACGCGGCTCACGGCAGGATCCCGGATCAACAACATGACAGGTCTGCTCCCACCTCATACGAGGCCACACTTTGTGTGTGTGTGCTTATTGTGCAGTAGGCCGGCAGCCTCATGCTGTGTTGTTTAACCCTCAGCCTCAGGTTGTTGTTGTTTTTTTTTGTTTTGTTTTTTTTATCCCACCTGACAGAGCCATAACAATTACAGTTTGCTTCCTGTGTCTTTTGTCACTGGTGCTGAAGAATGTGGAAGATGACCATCTGAATGACTCGCCGGGAGACCCCGGCCTCATCTCACCTGACAAGGAGGATGCATCACGTCTCCTGGTAGGAAACCATCTCAACGATCACACCCCCCCCCCACCCCCCACCCCTTCAAGTCATGAGTGTTTGATGCTCGCTCCCTAATACACTCACTGTGCTCTGGGTAGACGGTGCCGTTCAGCGGGCGCATCCGGGGCGGCATGCGGCCAGGGAAGAAGATAATAGTGATGGGCATTATTGACCTGGTGCCAGACGGGTAGGACATCACCTCCACAACGCATTCACACGCACTCCTTATCTGGAGCTTATCACTTAAGTCCATCCATATGCATGTTATGTGGTTGTTGTTTTTTTTTCTTTTTTAAGATGGGGGTTTTTTGTTCTTGGGCCAGTCAGACTTGCTCACCCTCTCTAGGGACACACTGAGTAATGCCTGGGCAGCCAGAGGGAACGGTGGCTCCTTTTAACTGTGCAGAGACCGGGCGTTCCCTCTCCAGCAGGGAGCAACAAAAAAAAGGGGGGGCCACACAATATATATGTATAATATTTTTTTTTAAAAAGCCAGTGAAGCAGACGTGTTTGGGTGTGTCCTCGCCCTACATGGAAACTTGTGACAAAACTTGGAAGAAACCTTCCACCATGACTTCATCTGTCTCGGCGGATGCTCCCAGCAGCGGAGTATTCACGCCAAAGTTCACGCAAATGTCCCGGGTGACGCTGCTGCAAGGCAGAAAGAAAAATACACACTTTGTTCCATCTCACTGCTCGAAATTTGCTTTAGACAAGGCCGCACATCTTTCACATAAAGGTGTGTGTGTGTGTGTGTGTGTGTGTGTGTGTGTGTGTGTGTGTGTGTGTGTGTGTGTGTGTGTGTGTGTGTGTGTGTGACCTGCACAGCTGCCGGATGGAAAGAACAAACCAAACCAAGCAGCAGGGATTATACATAATTAACACTCATTTGGTTAGCTCTTACGCAGCAGCAGCAGCAGCAGAATTATGCATTCGACTCATCCCAGATTAGCTATTGGACATCTGACGTCCACTTTTACCAGCCCGTGCTGCCCGCCCGCCCGCCTGACTCCTCGTCCGTCCCCCCGTTCGTCCTTCTTCCCTCAGCTTTGACGTCAGCCTGACCTGCGGCCGCGATTCGGAGAAGGAGGAGCCCCCGCTCGACGTGGCCCTGAAACTCACCGCTCGCTTCGCCGACCGCCAGTTTCTGCGCTGCGCCCGCGTCTCCGGGAAATGGACAGAGGAGGAGGCGTCCACCGCCTACTTCCCCTTCATTCCCGATCAGCCTTTTAGGGTAAAGACGCCTTTTTTTACCTTCCTCATCTTTTCACTCGTAGTGATCGAGGGTACCCCGACCACGAGGTCGCCGGATGCTCCCCTTTTTCTTTAGGCTTCCCGCTCCTTCGACTTGCTCGAGACCCTTCGTGTGTGGAAACTCGATTCTTTTTACCGACTTGACTTTTGTTTCCTTTGGCTCTCAATTGTGATAATATTTTATTCACCAAGTTCATTGCCACGATTTGGCTCCACAGAGAAATACCTTTACAACGTTTGTCCCTGTTGTAGATCAGCTCGCCCGCCTGCCGCTCTGTTAACGGCAACGTTAATATTACAGGCTCCTTTTTGAACGCTGCATTTTTTTTTTTGGAAACATTTTTGGGCTGCAGAGATTGTCAAGAGATGTTTGTTCCAACTCTCCAAAGCCTTTGCAGCTGACCTTGTGCAACCATTAAGGGATGGTGATGAAGCCAAGTTCTGTCAGAAATGATGAGGAGGAGGAGAGGAGGGGGTGGGGGTGTGACGCAAGACTGTTTTTCACATGTGGTGCTGCAGGTACATAACAAGATGTTAAAACACGGCGAACACAAGCGTCAGTGTTATTTTGTTTATTGAGAGGCTTACACATGTAATGAATCAACAACAACAGAAATCTGTGTGATTACCAGCAAACGGGCTAAAACATGCAAACTGTTGTCATATTTCTGCCTCACAAGTTGCCCTCTCGCTTTTTGGGGCGGACTTTTCCTGTTTTTCAAATTTCTTTATCGGCTCTGTGAAAGATTATTCCCAAGAAACGCTGCGAATGTCCTTTCATTCAAAAGACAAACAGGAAATGCTTTTCCGCGCTGCATCATATCCATGCAGCATCAGCTGTTTATGCGCTGGATAAGAAGGGGAGGCGGGGGGCTAGGGAGGGTGGACATATGCCCGATGAGTAATCGTCATAAGACCTGAGGTTGATGGCTCTTTTTAATGTGCTATTACGCTCTGATAAGTTTGAATGTTGACATGACTAACACGTACGGCGTTCGGCTAAAAATACACGATGACACGCTCCAATTCAAACTGAACCATCTCGCATTTCATACCGAATCGACTGCAGACTAATAACTTCCCCCCCCCCCCCCCCTCCCGTGTCAGCACTTTGATAAAACGTTATCGTTTGCTTCAGAGCAAGATTGGCTCGTGTCTGATGCTCGCCGGTCGGCTTCAGGCAGAAAGATGCTCACGCTGCTGCGTTTTCTTTTTTTTTTTTTTTTTTTTAATCTGATTTGTTGAGGTTCACAGTGTGCAGATATAAACAAGCCAAGAAAAAGTTACACAAACAAACCTTTAGGTTATTTATCAGACCGTATTATGGGAAACAGCTGTGGCTGAAATTACATTTTTTTTTTTTTAATGTTTTTTGTCATCACAGGATACAGGAAGGAACTAATTAGAAATGTTTTAATTACCCCATTTGAAGCTTTTTCATGTGTTTGCCTTTGTTTAATAACTCGAATGAACAAATAGATTAGTTTTTTGTTTTTTTTCCTTTTCTGTTGTGTAACTTCTGCAGAGTTTAAACAAAAAAAAAAAGTGTTCACTGTGAACTTGGTTTCAGCAGAATCGGTTATCGTCTGTCAATTTCTGGATTTGTTTTTAAAAAAAAAGGAGAAAGATGCAAAGTGTGCCAAAAATATTCAAGGAATAGTTTGACATTTTTCTGTTTTAAAATGAAGCCGGTTAGCTTTGCTTGACATAAGGTCTGGATACTTTTTTTTAATTTTTTTTTTATGGACTGATCTTAAGGCGCAAATGTGTTTTTCTCCTTCACAACCTGCATTATTGATCATTCGGGCTATTTTCTCTTCTCCTTTTCTTTCCCCTTTCTGTTCTCTTTCTCCTTCCCTCCCTGACAGATTGAGATCCACTGCGAGCACCAGCGGTTCCGGATATTCGTGGACAGACACCAGCTCTTTGACTTTTATCACAAAGTAAAATCGTTGCCGTCCATCGACAGCGTGCGGATACACGGCGACCTACAGATCACCAAGCTCGGCTAACCTCCTTCGCTCCGCAAGTCGTGTGTGAAGCAAGGACTTGATCGCAGATGACCACGCGGCACACGTGCGCCTGTTGCGTCATCATCCATAACCCATCATGCAACACTGCAGCAGCATAGCAACTGGAAAAAGGTGTCGGCAGTGACAAGTTAGACCTTTTTCTGCTTCGTTTCTTTCTCTTCTTTCTGTTTAACCAGGATCTAATGCGATGATGATGATGATGATGATGATGAGTTGTGGGTGAATGTGTTTGCTCCATTTTCAGGTATTATTATTTATTTTTATTTTTTTTGTCCTTGTAGCCCCAGTTTTACCAGATCAGGGATCTCACGGCTTATTTATAGCACGTTCATTTTTTCTTTTTTATGTTGAATCCTTGAGGGGAGCTGAGATGGAGGCAGGTGCGGAGTAATTTAGCCGGTGCAGGAAAAATAACTCCGATGTTCTAGAAACCAGTTACTCAGGAAAAATGTTGAGCAGCTCAGCAGCTAATAAGAAAGTAAACGGCTGTTTTTATTGGTGGAAGCATTTTAAATTTAAATTTTAAATTTGGTGATTTTTGAATCAATTCTTTCACTTAAACTGAATGCTGCTTTACTATATAAAAAGCTCAAATCTTGTGGATAAGCTGGAAAATGCATGTTGATTTTCACTCAAACACAACTATGCAGTCAATTCTGCAGCCGACCACCCTCCACCCCACCCCACCCCACCCACTGAGCACCGTTTGAATATTCAATCTGAACCTTTACTAATTCCCACGTGGGCAGATACACGATTTTATATCCGATAAAAGTGGCTTAAAGCAAAACTAGTTCGGGTTTGTCGACGTGTTCAGATTTGATTCCTCTCAACTCGCAGCTGAATGTCTAATTATTGTCGCATTTATACTTCTAAAAGTCTCCTGATCAGAGCAGAGTGCAGCGCCGCGCCCCGTTTCCTCTGTGCTCGTGTATCTCCCAACTCCTTTGGCGCTCCCCTCGCCATCCCTTGGTATTATTCCAGTTGTCATGGTAACGCGCTGCAGCCTCGCCGACCTAAATACTCCAGAACGAGGATTATATCATGACAAGATGTAGCGTCCCACATTGTGCGTTGCGTGGGTTGGTAGTTTGCACTCGTTTTAGGGATCACTGCAGTTCCCCCCTTTTTTTTTTTTTTTTTTTTTTTTTTTAAATGTATAGCCTTCCTGTTTCCATAGTAGCGTAGATGACATAGTGAAGCACAAAACCATTTCCTCGTGTCACAGTTCATTGTGAAGCAGTCGCACCCTTCTTCACCGCAGCCGTCGTTAAGTCGGCTGTGCATCGCTCGGTTTGCAGTAAATGCACACTAACAGTCGAAGTTCTCTTCAAAGTAAAAAGTCACAAGTATCACGTCTCAAGGTGCTCAGTAGAAGTACATCAAAGTCACCGCGTA
Source organism: Embiotoca jacksoni (assembly GCF_022577435.1). Classification (NCBI taxonomy): domain Eukaryota; kingdom Metazoa; phylum Chordata; class Actinopteri; family Embiotocidae; genus Embiotoca; species Embiotoca jacksoni. The sequence continues at coordinate 3,074,533 of NW_027185252.1, forward strand.
GATTTCAGGGTACTGTTTATTAGACAAATAAATGATTTGCTGGTGCTTTATAGAGCAATTATAAGACATTAAAAAGACCAACGGTTGCCAGATTGTGAAAAATCTCCTCTTTTGTTTTCGTTGCGTAATATTGCAGTTCTTTAGTTATAAACATCGAATAAACTCTCAATTCTGGGGTTGACAAATCATTGATAAAGGTTCTTGTATGTCTCACTTTATAATAACGCATTAAAGCTGAAATTATGAAGGTTTATAAGCTGCTCATAAACGGACTCCCGTCTCCTGAGAGTCTACAAAACGGCTCCAGAGCATCTGGACCAAAGTGTCATTTTCCAGCCGGAGCATCCGAAGAGATTTTTTTTTTTTTTTTTCACAACCTGGTAACTCCAAAGTAGTTTCTATGAATTCCTTATGACATTAGTAAATTATTTATTAACCACAAATGAAATATTCACAACTTATAAACTCTTTGTCACTGATATCTGCTGCTGCTATTTAGATGAAAGGTTCAAACTTGAAGTAGATTTGACGACTTTTCTTTGATCGTCTTCATCTCGAGCAGCCGTCGCGGTAGTTAGCAGACGGTCGCGGGAGTACCGTGGACATGTTTGACATTCGTACACTCAAGCGTTCCACTTTGATTACAACAAGCTAAGGAAGGTTTTTGTTCTCTTCTACTTTTGCTGCTGTGAATTTGGAAGTAAGCCATGACGTCCGCGCAGGACGGTTGCACCGACTTCCCCGCGGGGCTGCCTCGGCGACCGACGCGTACCGTCCACTCGCGTTAACGACGCTTCCCGTCTTTTTCGAGCAAACTTCGAGGGGGGGGGGGGGGGGGGAAACCTCTTCGATCAACATCTCGTTAACCGGTGCGCAGCACTTCCTTTTCACGTAGCAATAACACCGCTGCTCCAAGAACGAGCGCTCTGGAGCTGAACTTCTTTATTTTTATTTTGCCCGCTTGGTCAGACAGGTTCTTCCCGAGTTCCTCTCCCGGCAGACGGAGGTTTATTTCAGACACAAACAGGAAAAGGAGGACATTTTTTTGGGGGGGGGTACGCGAGGGTACTGATAATTCCCCCAAAAATTTTTTCGAAAGGATGCGAGCCGGTGACGCGTCATAACTCCAGTATTACAACAGAACAAATGTGTACAAATAACGTGTAATTGTGTTGTTGGATACTGTTTTTGTGTTCTTTCTATTAACTGGTGACCATTTGTAACTCTACAGTTTCCTATAATAACATTTTAATATAATCCACGTGACGAGTAACTCGGCAGTGTGTTCCAGTGATGTAGAAACAAGATGTGTGTTAAAGTGGGATGCGGGTTTGTGGTTGTTTTTGTTTTTTTGGGGCTCCTCAGCTGTCACCCAAGTTGACAGCGTTGACAGCAGCAGGAATTATGGAGGAGGGAGATGAACAATTCAAGACTTCCTGAATTAAAGGGCTCAGACCAGGGGCCGCTCCGCGGGTGTGTTTGTGTGCGTGCGGCTTTCTGAGCCGCGTTTACTGCAGCAAATCGTTTTCTAGGACTGTTGTGGGTTTTCCAGCCTTGTGTGAGCAGCGTGTGTTTACCTCCGCAGTCGGATCTCTTGCAGGTACACGACAAGCTGACGGGGCACTTGAGCTGTTTTTGGTACTGTTGCACTTTAACAACGTACGAAACTCAATACTAATTTGTATTACAGTTTGTTGTTTTTTTTTGTTACACGTGCTTGGAAAACCTCAACTTCTGTTGTGTTTCTTTCCTGATATTGATATTGTAACCCTTAACCCTTAAAATCCAGCAGGCCCCCAGCTCCTGATCTCCTTATGATCCCATGGTCTTTTGAGGAACGATCGTCTCGCCCTTATTACTATTATTTGAATTCTTGTACAGCCCTTTTAAAAAAAATATATAACTGAAAAAAACTGAATGTCATATTCGCCTCTTTGATTGTAATCGGATGATAAATACCCAGGTGGAAATACCGTTCATTATTTCCCCCCCCCCTTTACTCTTTACTCTTTCATACCTGTTCAGCTGTGCACCCTTCGTACGCTCGGTTAAAAAAATAAATCGAGGGCGTCTGATGTAAGAATCCGTTTATTTGACCCAGGTCCACCTGCTTCTAGTTGGACTTTGGATGTACATATTTATGAACGTGGTCACGGGGCTTCAAAAAAATTTTATATGAAGAGTAACAAGCCGAAAGCATTTAAGTTGTGCATGAAAGTTTGTATCTACCTGCCGATTTTAGAAACAGGACAGACCGGTATTTTTTTGCCAGTTTCCGTTTCAGTCGAGCATGCCGTTTTATTATCTTCTTCACCGTCTATCCGACATCTTTTTCTTTTGGCCCGTTTGCTTTTATTAGCCTGGCGTGTATGAAAATCCAGGTTTAGTGCTGACCTTCATTATAAATTACTGGATTTGAACACATCCGAGACGCACAAAGCAAACATACGGACTAAAGTATTTAACTCGAAAGCTGTTTTCCCATGACCTTCGACAAGCACGACGAAAGGCGACTTTCTAAAAAAAAAAAAAAAGAAAAGTGCTAAACGGCTGCTGCGAGAGCGGCTTCATCGTGCCAGTAAATAAAGTGTCCTCTGAGTAGAAGTAGGCTGACGTGTTGTGTGCTTGTACAAGCATGTTATCATTTCTGTTTACTGCAGGGTTGTGCGCGGTAAGAACACACCTGCCATCATTACAAACATGCTCGCCGTTAATATGAAGGCATATTGGAAAGTGGAGTCTTTCATCATGATGAAAGTGTTTCCTTAAAATATTACACGTTTTTCTTTCCCGCGTGAGGAAATGTTTTGAGAGGAGTATTTTCGCCCCTGAACCGCCCGCCGTAAGTGCTTCTTCTTTTACCTGCGAAACGAGGTTAACCATCCTTTTCACTCGTGTGTTTTCGGGGATGTTCTGAAGATCCCGATGTCACGTTCCCAAATTATTCAGATATGAAAACCCCCAAATTTAGTGTCTTAGTGAGAATGTGCACAGGACCTGCGTTAAGATGAAGGCGGTGTACACGCCACCGTGGTGTTCTCTCCAAATGGTTTTTTTTCTTCTCCTTATGCTTTTGTAAAAACAGTTCCTTTGCAAACCAATAAACTTCTTATCTTGGAACTTTATCGTGCACACTTGTCTTTTATTGATTACGCGTTTCTCGCCCGGGCCTACTTTTTCTGCGTTGTAGATGCTGACGTATCGAGTGGTTGAGACGGGACGGGACGGGACGGGGGGGGGGATCCGGCTCGAAGGGGTCCCGGAAGAGATCACAGCCCGAATCCCTCTCGAGTCCAGCGGTTCCTGCGACAAGAACTTTTATTCCGACTTTTTAAGTTTTCTTATACAGAACTGAGGTGTCGTGCGGTTTGGATAAACGGACGCACACGCGAACCGGTCCGAATGCAGCGACGCACATTAACGACGGCGATGTCCTCGTGGCTTTTGTAAAAACAGTTCCTTTGCAAAAACCAATAAATTTCTCATTTTGGAACTTTATCGAGAACACCTTCTTTATTGATGATTTGTTTTGTCTGTAAAATCTTAAATCTGTACTTTCAGCTTTCAGGGAGTAAAAAAAAAAAAAAAATACAGTAATTCTTTCTGAAATGTAGTAGAGCATAACATTATTTTATTATATTTTAAACCTAAAAATAAGGAAAGTCACATCCTGTATAACAGTAGTATACATTTGGTACTGTTGAAAATAAAAAAAAAAGTATTGATATCAGTAAATTGATGATTCAGGCCCTATTGGTGTCAGATCCACACTAATGTTATCTCAATCTCAAAAGTAGGGAGTAAAAAAAAAAGAAAAAATACAGTAATTCTCTGAAATGTAGAGTATAATGTAAAGTAGTATAAAATTGAAATACCTTAACTTCTCATTTTATTTTGAAGTAGCCTAAAAATAAGTATTTGTAAGTAAATTTGGTATTGATATAAGTATTTAAATTTATGATTCTGGCCCTATTGGTATCAGATCCACACAAATGTTATCTCGATCTCAAAGTAGGGAAATCCACCTTCATTCAACGTTTTAGTTTTTAAAACAGTTATAACAAACCTACTAGAAGTTTTCTGGGCCGGGCCTACTTTTTCTGTGGGAGCATGTGGGCGATGACGTAGAACAGGAAGTGTAGAATATTTTTTAAATTCTTTTTATTTTCCACAGTCTGTTAAATAGGCTCCATGAAGCCAAACTGACAAAGACACAAAAAAAAAAAAAAAAGAAAAATAATATGTTGATCATACAAAGAACAAAGTACAAAACTGTTCCTGGTCGAGATATTACTTTGGAGAAAAGAAGTTACACGTTTCGATTACTTTAAACAAGATTAGTCCATTAAACATTTCAAATGCAGATGTTGAGCAGAGCACAGATAATTTGGACAGACTATATATATGTATGCTGCAATCGGCTGTTTTTAGTTCACCAGTCTGAAAGGAATTCACTCTTTATGCGAAATTAAACACAAACTTATTTAATAGTAGTAAAAAGGAATTAAGCATAAAATCAGTAAACAAAACAAAAAAAAAAAAAACAAGCCCCATCGGATATTTCAATATAAAACAAAACAAAAAAATAAACAAGGAATCAAATCAGGAAACACTTTAACGTGCTGGACAGAGTCTGCAGCGATGGCGATGGCTGTTCGATGAAAGGCCATGTGGAGATCCATTGTCTGATTGGTTTCTTTTCTTTAAAGATGCTGAGCAACTGCAACAGAACTACAAAACTAAAGGTCAGCAATAACACGTGGACATTTTTTTTTTTTTTTTGTAATTTTTCTTCCTTGGGAGGATCACATCTTTTTGAAATACAGCCAGCCAGGGTTGATGATCTCGGAGTCGGGGAGACGTTTACTCGTGCGAAGCGTAGCTGTCGTAGCCTTCGCGGTAGCTCGAAGAGGAAGAGCGGTCGCCGTAGCCGCCGCCGCTCCGGTACCCGCCGCCGCCGCCTCCGCCGCCGCCGCTCCGGTACCCGCCGCCGCCGCCGCCGCCTCCGTAGCTCCTGTCTCCGCTCCCGTAGCTCCGGTCGCCGTAGCTCCGGTCGCTGTTGTAGCCGCCGCCGCCGCCTCGTCCGCGGCCTCCGCTGAATCTGCCGCCACGTGGTCCGGAGCCGAACCCTCCTCTGCCGCCGCGTCCGCCTTTTCCTGCCTCGTCCACGCGGATGGCCCGGCCGTCGATGTCCTTCCCGTCCATGGCGTCCATGGCGTCCTTCGCGTCTTCGGCGTTCTCGAATTTCACGAAGCCGAAACCGCGAGACCGATCCGTCTCTTTGTCTCTGATCACGTCCACTTTCTCGATGGTTCCGTATTTGCTGAAGGCCTCAGCCAGAGTATCCTCGTTGGTATCGTAGCTCAGCCCTCCGACGAACAGCTTCCCCTCGTCCGACATCTTTTACTGCGGGTTCTTCCTCGGCTGTTGAAATCAAACGGCTGGTGAAAAGAACTTTCTGTTCCGACTTCAGTTCTTACGGACGGAACCGAGACGTGTTCGCGCTTCGTGTGTGTGGAGGTTTGAACAAATCGACGCGCACATGAACCGGTCCGACGCAGCGACACGCGAGCTGCTACTTCTAACTCGTCGTAGCAGGAAAGGGCTGCCCTTTACAGGTATTCCGCCTCACACCTGATGGGACGTACCACCGCGTGGGGGTGTTCCGGAATAGTCTAAGTGAGAGGGGTGTTTTTTTTGTTTGTTTTGTTTTAAACAACCGACGCCGCTTTAAGAATGAGCGCTATAGAGCAGAATTTCTTTTGTTTTTGCCGACTTGGTCAGAACAGGTTCTTCCTGCTTTCCTCTCCCGGTAGGTGGGATGTTTTTTTTGTTTTTTTTTTAGCGCCTTATGCGTTTGTAAAAAAAAAAAAAAAAAAAAGTTCCTTTGCAAAACCCAATAAATTTCTCATTTTTGGAGCTTTATCGAGCACACTGTCTTTATTTATTATGTTGCTGTTGTTTTTTTTGTCTGTGAAATCTTAATCTGCACTTTCAGATTTCAGGAAGTAAAAAAAAAAAAAAAAAGTAATTTTCTCTGAAATATAGTATAACGTAGAGTAGCATTGAAAATGAAATACCTTAATAACTTTTCATTTTATTATATTTTTGAAGTAGCCTAAACATAAGTAAAGTCACATCTTGCATAACAGTAGCATACATTTTGTACTATTGAAAATAAAAAGTATTAATATCAGTATTTAAATGGATGATTCTGGCCCTGTTGGTATCAGATGACCCCAAATGTTATCTCAATCTCAAAGTAGGGAAATCCACATTTACTCAACATTTTACAGTTTTAACAAACCTAAAAGAAGTTTTCTGGGCTGGGCCTACTTTTTCTGTGGGAGCATGTAGACACGTGTAACAGGAAGTGTATAATCTTTTTTTTTTAATTCTTTATACTTTCCTCAGTCTGTTAAATAGGCTCCATGAAGCCAAACTGACAAAGACTTTTTTTTTTCTTTTTTTTGATAATACAAAGTACAAAACTGTTCTTGGTTGAGATATTACTTTGGAGAAAAAGAAGTTTACTTCGCTTTAAACCAGATTAGTCCATTAAACACATTTAAAATGCAGATGTTGAACAGAGGACAGACTGTATGTATATATGCTGCAATCGGCTGTTTAGTTCACCAGTTTGAAAGGAATTCACTCTTTTGGGAAATTAGACACAACTTTTATTATTAGTAGTTAAAGGAATTTAGCATGAAACCAGGAAGCAAAAACAAGCCCCATCGGATATTTCAATATAAAAAAAAAACAACTAAACAATGAATCAAATCAGGAAACAGCTGCTGGACAGAGTCTGCAGCGATGGTGGTGGCTGTTCAATGAAAAGCCACGTGGAGAGATTGTCTGATTGTTGTTTTTCTTTAAAGATGCTGAGCTACTACAACAGAACTACAAAACTAAAGGTCAGCAATAACACGTGGACATTTTTTTTTTTTTTTTTCTGGAGGATCACATCTTTGAAACACAGCCAAGCCAGGGTGATGGTCTTGAATCAGGGAGATGTTTACTCGTGTGAATCGTAGCTGTCATAGTTATCGCGGTAGGATGCGGAGCGGTCACCGTATCCACCCTGGCTCCGGTTATCTCTGTAGCCTCCGCCGCTCCGGTACCCGCCGCCGCCGCCGCCGCCTCCGCCGCCGCCGCGTCCGCCTCCGTAGCTCCTTTCTCCACCTCCGAAGCTCCGGTCGCCGTAGCTCCGGTCGCCGTAGCTCCGCTCGCCGTAGCTCCGGTCACCGTAGCTCCGCTCGCCGTAGCTCCGGTCGTTATTGTATCCGCCGCGGCTCCCGCTGAATCTGCCGCCACGTGGCCCGGAGCCGAACCCTCCTCTGCCGCCGCGTCCGCCTTTCCCCGCCTCGTCCACTCGGATGGCCCGGCCGTCGATGTTCCTGCCGTCCATCGCGTCCTTCGCGTCCTTCGCGTCTTCGGCGTTCTCGAATTTCACAAAACCGAAACCGCGAGACCGGTCCGTCTCTTTGTCTCTGATCACGTCCACTTTCTCGATGGTTCCGTACTTGCTGAAGGCCGCAGCCAGGGACTCCTCGTTGGTATCGTAGCTCAGCCCTCCGACGAACAGTTTCCCCTCGTCCGACATCTTCAGTGCAGCTCTTTCCTGATTGATGAGATCAAATGGCTGTTGAAATAACTTTTATTCCAACTTAAGTTTTCATGAACAGAACTGAGGTGTATGCGTTGTGAGTGTGTGTGTGTGTGTGTGTGTAAATGGACACCACACACATATGAACCTGTCAAACGCTGTAACACATTAATGACAGGAACTTGACGTAGCAGAGGAGAGCTGCCCTGCACAGGTATGCAGGCTCACACCTGAGGACTGGAACGTACCACTGTGAGGGGGTGTGGTGGAATAGTCTAAGTGAGCCTGGACTTTTTTCCACAACCAAAGCCCCCCCTCTCCTCCCTCCCCCAAGTCAATTTTATTTGTATAACACAGGTTATTTCATGGCACTTAACCGTTAAAGTCCTGACAGCAGAACTTTGCAATATGATACAGAGAAATTCAACAATTCCCACATAAGCTAGGAGGGGGGGGGAAAAAAAACTTAACAGGGGGAAGGAAACCAGGCTCAGAGGTGGGCGGCCATCTGCCTCCACCGGTTGGGGGTTGAGGGGAGAGCAGAGAGAGAAAAGGACAGCATGGAGATCCGAAACATGAAGTGTTGGTGGGGCCGACAATCACGGAGCAGAGACGTGCAGCTCCACGGCCGGGGCGTATAGAGAAATAACAGAAGCTATGCGATCGAGGGAACTGAATGGTGAGGCAACGGACAATATGCAAAAACTATGTGAGAGAAAAAGCATGAAGTTACTGAGATGTGATGGTGAGATATGAGTTATAGAGAGTTAAAGAGTGAGAGGAAAGAAGCTCAGCGCCTAACGAGGTCCCCCAGCAGCCTATAACAGCATAACAGCAGGGTGGTTCAGGGCCACCTGAGCGAGCCCTAACTATAAGTTTTATCAAAAAGGAAAGTTTAGAGTCAAACCTTAAAGCTAGAGAGGGTTTCTGCCCCTCGAACACAAACTGGGAGGTGGTTCCACAGGAGAGGAGCCTGGAAACTGAAGGCTCTGCCTCCTATTCTACGTTTGGAAACTCTGGGAAACACAAGCAGGCCAGCGTTCTGAGAGCGAAGTGCTCTGTCAGGATGATGTGGTTCTATAAGATCTGTCAGGATGATGTGGTTCTATAAGATCTGTCAGGATGATGTGGTTCTATAAGATCTGTCAGGATGATGTGGTTCTATAAGATCTGTCAGGATGATGTGGTTCTATAAGATCTGTCAGGATGATGTGGTTCTATAAGATCTGTCAGGATGATGTGGTTCTAAAATATCTGTCAGGATGATGTGGTTCTATAAGATCTGTCAGGATGATGTGGTTCTATAAGATCTGTCAGGATGATGTGGTTCTATAAGATCTGTCAGGATGATGTGGTTCTAAAATATCTGTCAGGATGATGTGGTTCTATAAGATCTGTCAGGATGATGTGGTTCTATAAGATCTGTCAGGATGATGTGGTTCTATAAGATCTGTCAGGATGATGTGGTTCTATAAGATCTGTCAGGATGATGTGGTTCTATAAGATCTGTCAGGATGATGTGGTTCTATAAGATGTCAGGATAATGTGGTTCTATAAGATCTGTCAGGATGATGTGGTTCTATAAGATCTTGTCAGGATAATGTGGTTCTATAAGATCTGTCAGGATGATGTGGTTCTATTAGATCTCTGAGATACTATAAAGCCTGGTCATGTAGAGCTTTATAGGTCATCAAGATAATTTTAAATTCTATTCTTGATTTAACAGAAAGCCGATGAAGAGAAGCTAAAACAGGAGAAATATGATCTGTCTTTCTAAATCCCGTCAGTACTCTTGCTGCAGCATTTTGAATCAACTGCAGGGTTTTTAATGAGTAATTTGGACATCCTAACAACAAGGAATTATAGTAATCCAGCCTGGAAGTAACAAATGCATGAATTATATTTTCTGCATCACGCTGAGGAAGGATTTTCCTGATTTTATTAATATTACGTAGATGAAAGAAGGCAGTTCTGGAGATTTGCTTTATATGGTGGCTAAAGGACAAGTCCTCATCAAATATGACTCCAAGGTTCCTCAGTTTAAGTTTTTGTTCATCCAGGCCTTTATGTCTTTTAGACAATCTTCAAGTTTTACTAACTGATTAGTTTCATCTGGTTTTATAGAAAGATATAGCTGAGTGTCATCTGCATAACAATGGAAGTTGACGCAGTGCTTCTTGATGATATCTCCTAATGGAAGCATGTACAAAGTAAAAAGTATTGGGCCTAACATTGAGCCTTGTGGAACTCCATAACTAACTCTTGTTTTGTCTGGAAGACTCATCGTTGACATGAACAAACTGAAATCTATCTGATAAGTAGGATTTGAACCAGTCTAATGCAGTTCCTTTGATCCTCGTAACATCTTCTAATCTCTGTAATAAGATCATATGATCAATCGTATCAAAAGCAGCACTGAGGTCCAGAAGAACAAGTACAGAGACGAGTCCAGTGTCTGAGGCTATTAGAAGATCATTTGTAACTTTCACCAGAGCTGTTTCTGTGCTATGATGAACTCTGAAGCCTGACTAAAAATCTTCAAACAGACCATTCCTCTGTAAATGATCACAAAGTTGATTTGCAATTTTAGAAATAAATGGCAGGTTGGAAAACAGCTGGATGCAGAGTCGGCTTTTTAAGTAAAGGTTTAATTACAGCCACTTTAAAAACCTGCGGTACATAGCCGGTTACAATAGATAGGTTGATCTGATCTAATATGGAAGTACTAGTTAAAGGGAAATACTTCCTTGAGGAGTTTAGTTGGGATGGGATCCAGGACACAGGTAGAGGATCCAGATGAAGAAATAACTGCAGTTAGCTCGGAGAGCTCAACAGGAGAGAAATGTTCAAGGTACAAATCTGGTCCTACAGTTGCTTCCAGGGCTGTTGTGCTTAACATCACATCAGTGAGAGTGGCAGGAAGAGTCGGCCCGATTCTCTCCCTAATAGTGAGTAGTTTTACTGGTGAAGAAGTTGATGAAGTCGTTACTGCTGAGAGCTGAAGGAATAGAGCAGAGAACAGAGCTGTGACTCTTTGTCAGCCTGCTACAGTGATGAAAAGAAACCTGGGGTTGTTCTTGTTGTCCTCTATTAATGATGAATAATATAAAGTTCTGGCCTCACAAAGAGCTTTCTTATATATTAGATGATCCTTCCAGGCCGGGTGAAATTCTTCTAAATTAGAGGAACGCCACTTCCTTTCCAGCTTTCTAGTCGCCTCCCTATCAGAGCATAATTGTGAGTTGTACCAAGGAGACAACTTCCTGTGATTCATGACTCTCTTCTTTAGAGGGGCGACATTATCTTGAGTGTTCTTTCTATTAACTGGTGACCATTTGTAACTCTACATTTTCCTGCAATAACATTTCAATATAATCCACGTGGCTGAGTGACTCAGCAGTGTGTTCCAGTGACGTAGAAACAAGATGTGTGTTAAGGTGGGATGCAGGTTTGTGGTGTTTTGTTGTGTGCTTGTACAATCATGTTATCATTTCTGTTTATTACAGCGTAATCAGCAGTGTTGTGCGTGGTAAGAACACACCTACTATCATTACTAACATGCTCACTGTTGCTGTTAATATGAAGGCATATTGAAAAGTGGAGTCTTTTATAATGATGAAAGTGTTTTCTTCAAATATATATGTATACATTTTTTTCCCGTACGAGGAAATGCATGGCACCGTGGTGTTCGCTCCAAATGTTTTTTTGTCCTTATGCTTTAGTAAAAAGTTCCTTTGCAAACCAATAAACTTCTAATTTTGGATCTATATTGTGCACACTGTCTTTATTGATTGTGTTTTGTCAGTAAAATCTTAATCTGCAAAGTACAGCTTTCAGGGAGTACAAAATACAGTAATTCCCTGAAATGTAGTGGAGTATTATGTAAAATAGCATAAAATTGAAATACCTTTATAACTTTTCATCTTATTATGTTTTGAAGTAGCCTAAAAATGTATGATTCTGGCCCTATTGGTATCAGATCCACCCAAATGTTATCTCAAGTAGGGAAATCCACCTTCATTCAACATTGTACAGTTTTTAAAACAGTTTTAACAAACCTATTTTGAAGTTTCTGGGCCGGGTCTACTTATTCTGTGGGAGCATGTAGACGATGAGGTATAACAGGAAGTGTAGAATCTTTTTAAATTCTTTTTATTTTCCACAGTCTGTTAAATAGGCTCCATGAAGCCAAACTGACAAAGAAAAAAAAAAAAATTTGATCATACAAAGAACAAAGTACAAAACTGTTCCTGGTTGAGATATTACTTTGGAGCTAAGAATAAATTTTTCTATCATTTTAAACAAGATTAGTCCATTTAACACATTTCAAATGCAGAGGTTGAGCAGAGCACAGAAGATAATTTGGACAGACTGTATATATATATGCTGCAATTTGCAACTTCACGAACAGCCGGCCACTTCTGATGTTTAGTTCATTCAGTCTGAAAGGAATTCACTCTTTTGGGAAATTAAACAACTTTTTTTTTCTTTTTTTTTTTTGTAATATTAGTAAAAGGAATTTAGCATAAAATCAGGAAACAAAAACAAGCCCCATCGGATATTTCAATATAAAACAAAAACCTAAACAAGGAGTCAAATCAGGAAACAGTTTAACGAGCTGGACAGAGTCTGCAGCGATGGTGGTGGCTGCTCAATGAAAAGCCATGTGGAGAGCCATTGTCTGATTGGTTTCTTTTCTTTTTTGTTTTCTTTAAAGATGCTGAGCTACTACAACAGAACTACAAAACTAAAGGTCAGCAATAACACGTGGACATTTTTTTCTGGAGGATCACATCTTTGAAACACAGCCAGCCAGGGTGATGGTCTTGAATCAGGGAGATGTTTACTCGTTTGAAGCGTAGCTGTCATAGCTATCGCGGTAGGATGCGGAGCGGTCACCGTATCCACCCTGGCTGCGGTTATCTCTGTAGCCTCCGCCGCTCCTGTAGCCTCCGCCGCCGCCGCCGCCGCCTCCGTAGCTCCTTTCTCCGCCCCCGAAGCTCCGGTCGCCGTAGCTCCGCTCGCCGTAGCTCCGGTCACCGTAGCTCCGGTCGTTGTTGTAGCCGCCGCCTCCTCCTCCTCGTCCGCGGCTCCCGCGAAATCTGCCGCCACGTGCTCCGGAGCCGAACCCTCCTCCTCTGGGGCGTCCGCCTTTCCCCGCCTCGTCCACTCGGATGGCCCGGCCGTCGAGGGTCTTCCCGTCCATGGCGTCCTTCGCGTCTTTCGCATCTTCGGCGTTCTCGTATTTCACGAAGCCGAAACCGCGAGACCTCTCCGTCTCTTTGTCTCTGATCACGTCCACTTTCTCGATGGTTCCGTACTTGCTGAAGGCCGCAGCCAGGGACTCCTCGTTGGTTTCGAAGCTCAGTCCTCCGACGAACAGTTTCCCCTCGTCCGACATCTTTAGCGGCAGCTCTTTCCTCGCTGATACGATCAAATGGCTGGTGCGCGGAGCTGCAGTTCCAATCGGAAGTGAAGCATTAACCGTTCATTCTTCTTTTGCGTTTCGCGGCGGTTTCCGGTGAAAGTTGCATTACCGCCACCTACCGTACAGGAGGAGTGTGGAAACCAGAGTTTTACCAAAGCCCTCTTACATAAAAACAAAGACGATACCAAATTCAGTGAACTGAATTATTTTAACACACACACACACACAAAAAAATATTTATGGAGGTAGATTATTTAATATGTCGTCTGTAGTCTGTCCTTCCTACCGCTGCTGCGAAAATTACCGAGATTTACAGCAGCGTCGGAAAGACGTAGTGATGTTATGATGTGTTGTTTGGGACGGAACCACATGCAAAACACAAAGCAGATGGCTTTGAGCAACGGGAGCTTTATTATCCTCACAGAAACAGGAGGAATAATCTCTCCAGATAATTTGGATGAGCAACGAAAACGAGTCCAGACCGGTTGAGAGCCGACATCAGTCACTTTGAAAAACACTTTCGCCTCCCCCACCCCTCCTGCTGACGTGTGACGTAACTGTCGATGACGTCACTTCCTGTTTATAATTTACTAGCGTTTACTTCTACGCTATTTCGGCTTCTTTCCCTCCACCCCCACCACCCCCACCGCTGAATTAAACCTCCTTTAATATCTCTCCGCGCTTTTATTTAGTTTCGAGTTTAAAAACTCGTGCTCGCTCCGCTTTGAGAGCAGTTTTACCGTTTTCGGTGCCGTTAGCTTAGCAAGTTAGCAATGGCTTCCATCTTCTTTCCCCCCCCTCCTCCTCCTTTTTTTCTTTTTCCTCCTCCTTCTCGTTTGTGCGACATGTTTGTAAAACAAAACAAAAAAAAACACCATCCCAGGGTGGAGGCCGGCACGCAGAGCTGCAGCCTTACACGCTCCTCTGCAGCTTCTTCAGAGCTGTCACTCACCCAAAACCTTCAACATCCCATAGACGTTGTGTTTACTTAAAAAAATAAAATAAAAATAAAATAAAACAATTAAATATCAGATCTCTCTCTCGTCTGAATCTCAACTGGTTTGATAAGTTTATCACCTCAAATTTATTCTTAATTCATTTAAAAGTCAAGACTCGTAGTCTCTCGCACCCAAAAATGGAAAACACAGAGACTGACTGTGTTTGTTGTTGTTTATCTCCCACCTGGTCCTTATTCAGAGTGTCTCTGGCTTTTCATCCGATTTAGTGCCGAGTTCACGATGAAGCGATGACAGCGGGAGACTTCAACGTCCACGTTGACGCGGACAGCGACGGCCTCAGTTCTACTTTCAGCTCATTATTAGACAATATTGTCTTTTCTCAAGCATGTAAATAAACCCCGTCACCGTGGTAACCACACCCTCCATCTGGTTCTGTGGTATGGAAACTGAAAATTGTAAAAATTGTATTTCCTCAAAAACCTGTTTTGCCGGACCGCTTCTTATGAACATTTGAAGTTACAATAACACAGCAATGTGGGATTAAATCCCACGACGGTAGATGTCTTGTCAGATGATGCCGTGGCCAAGTTTAAGGAAGCGGTTACACGCTTATCCTCTTCGATGCCGTGTGTTAAAGCGTCTACGTCGACTTTAGTCCCACACGAGTGGATCATCTGGTAGAAAACACTGCAGCCTCTCTGCTCCAACTCCAGATGATGTCGCCCCTCTGAAGAAGAGAGTCATGAACCAGAGGAAGTTGTCTCCTTGGTACAACTCACAATTATGCTCTGATAGGGAGGCGACTAGAAAGCTGGAAAGGAAGTGGCGTTCCTCTAATTTAGAAGGATTTCACCCGGCCTGGAAGGATCGTCTAATATATAAGAAAGCTCTTTGTGAGGCCAGAACTGCATATTATTCATCATCAATAGAGGGCAACAAGAACAACCCCAGGTTTCTTTTCATCACTGTAGCAGGCTGACAAAGAGTCACAGCTCTGTTCAGCCCTCTATTCCTTCAGCTCTCAGCAGTAACGACTTCATCAACTTCTTCACCAGTAAAACTACTCACTATTAGGGAGAGAATCGGGCCGACCCTTCCTGCCACCGTCACTGATGTGATGTTAAGCACAACTGTAGGACCAGATTTGTACCTTGAACATTTCTCTCCTGTTGAGCTCTCCGAGCTAACTGCAATCATTTCCTCATCTGGATCCTCTACCTGTGTCCTGGATCCCATCCCAACTAAACTCCTCAAGGAAGTATTTCCCTTTAACTAGTACTTCCATATTAGATCAGATCAACCTATCTATTGTAACCGGCTATGTACCGCAGGTTTTTAAAGTGGCTGTAATTAAACCTTTACTTAAAAAGCCGACTCTGCATCCAGCTGTTTTCCAACCTGCCATTTATTTCTAAAATTGCAAATCAACTTTGTGATCATTTACAGAGGAATGGTCTGTTTGAAGATTTTTAGTCAGGCTTCAGAGTTCATCATAGCACAGAAACAGCTCTGGTGAAAGTTACAAATGATCTTCTAATAGCCTCAGACACTGGACTCGCTTTTGATACGATTGATCACACGATTTTATTACAGAAGACGTTACGAGGATCAAAGGAACTGCATTAGACTGGTTCAAATCCTACTTATCAGATAGATTTCAGTTTGTTCATGTCAACAATGAGTCTTCCAGACAAAACAAGAGTTAGCTGTGGAGTTCCACAAGGCTCAGTGTTCAGATTATTGTAATTCCTTGTTGTTAGGATGTCCAAATTACTCATTAAAAACCCTGCAGGGCCTTCAGTTTCCAGGCTCCTCTCCTGTGGAACCAGCTCCCAGTTTGTGTTCGAGGGGCAGAAACCCTCTTTCGCTTTAAGGTTAGACTCAAAACTTTTTATTTTTGATAAAGTTTATAGTTCGTTGTAAGACTTTACAATAACTCACCTGTGGCCAAATCCATCACACAACAATAACACAATGTCTGTTTGTTTAATTCATTGCACTGCTGTTAAGTTTAGTTTAATTTAATATTATTATTTATATATAATGTGCCTTTAAAAAAATAATTTATATTTAATGTTTTACTACCTCTATTTTTGTATTTTCTATCTATCCTCGCACCTGAGTGACGGAACGTACCACTTCGTAGGGGTGTGGCGGAATAGTCCAAGTGAGCCTGGACTTTCTTTCTTTCTTTTTTTTAACGCGTACCATCAACTTTAACGACGCTTCCTTTTTTTTTTTCCGAGCAAACTCTGGAGGGAAAACCAATTCGTTTAACATCTCGCGTGTGTGCAGCAGTTCATTTTTCACACAATAACAACGCTGAATGAGCAGAAGTTTGTTGTTGGATGCTGTTTTCTTTGTGCGTGTTCCGTTTTTTTCTTTCCCGCATGAGGAACATGGCACCGTGGTTTTCGCGCCAAAAAAAAAAAAAAAAAAAAAAAAAAGTTCCCCCTCATGCTTTTGTAAAAACACGTTTCTCTGTAGTGTGTTTTGTCTGTAAAAGCTTAATCTTGCAAAGTAATTATCTCTGAAAATGTAGTATAATGTAAAAGTAGCACGAAATAAGAAATTATCCTTTTTTAATTTAATTTTATTCCCAGATGCTCCTGGCCTCTCGGGCCTACTTATTCTAGCGTGCAGATGGGATGATACAACAGGAAGTGTAGAATCTTTTTTAAATTATTTTTTATTTTCCACAGTCTGTTAAATAGGCTCCATGAAGCCAAACTGACAAAAAAAAAAAAAAAATGTTGATCATACAAAGAACAAAGTACAAAACTGTTCCTGGTCGAGATATTACTTTTAGAGGGAAAAAAGGGGGGGGGGGGGGGGGGGGGGGGAAAGGAAGTTACATTTTTTTTTTTTTTTAATTTTCTTTTTTTTAAATCACTTTAAACAAGATTAGTCCATTAAACACGTTTCAAATGCAGATGTTGAGCAGAGGACAGAAGATAACTTGGGACAGACTGGGGAGCATGCTGCAATTTGCAACTTCACGAACATCCGGCCACTTCTTGGTGTGTAGTTCATTCAGTCTGAAAGGAAAAGTGAACACACGGGAGCCTCGGCTAAACCAATACTTTTAATAGTAGTAAATCATATATCCGGAAACAAAAAAATAATAATAATAATAAAAAAAAAAGAAACTCCATCAGATACTTCTATAATAAAATAATAATAATAATAAAAAACTAAACAAGGAATCAAAATCTGGACAGAGTCTGCAGCGATGGTCGCGGCTGTTCGGTGAAAAGCCATGTGGAGATCCATTGTCTGATTGGGGGACTTCAGTCCGAAATCAGGTTACAGATGCTTTTTTTTTTTTTTTATTTTTATTTTTTTTTAGTTTAAAAAAAAAGATCTTTGAGGAATAATGAAGCAAGGCAAAAAAAAAAAAAAAAAAAAAAAAAAAAAAAAAAAATTCCTGAACTGTAAATTTGCAACATGGTTTGTTAAGGAATGACCAAAACTCATGGCTAATATTTTTTATTTTCGTCTTTTCTTTTTTTTGTTTTTTGTTTTCTTTAAAGATGCTGAGCTACTACAACAGAACTACAAAACTAAAGGTCAGCAATAACACGTGGACATTTTTTTTTTTTTCTCTCTCTCGAGGAGCGCATCTTTGAAACACAGCCAGCCAAGTGATGATCTCGAAATCAGGGAGATGTTTACTCGTTTGAAGCGTAGTCGTCATAGTTATCGCGGTAGGATGCGGAGCGGTCACCGTATCCACCCTGGCTCCGGTTATCTCTGTAGCCTCCGCCGCTCCTGTAGCCTCCGCCGCCGCCGCCGCCGCCTCCGTAGCTCCTTTCCCCGCTCCCGAAGCTCCGGTCGCCGTAGCTCCGGTCGCCGTAGCTCCGCTCGCCGTAGCTCCGGTCGTTGTTGTAGCCGCCGCCTCCTCCTCCTCGTCCGCGGCCTCCGCTGAATCTGCCGCCACGTGGTCCGGAGCCGAACCCTCCTCTCGGGCGTCCGCTTTTCCCCGCCTCGTCCACTCGGATGGGTCGGCCGTCGAGGGTCTTCCCGTCCATGGCGTCCTTCGCGTCCTTCGCGTCTTCGGCGTTCTCGTATTTCACGAAGCCGAAACCGCGAGACCTCTCCGTCTCTTTGTCTCTGATCACGTCCACTTTCTCGATGGTTCCGTACTTGCTGAAGGCCGCAGCCAGGGACTCCTCGTTGGTGTCGAAGCTCAGTCCTCCGACGAACAGTTTCCCCTCGTCCGACATCTTTAGCGGTAGCTCTTTCTGGGCTGATAAGATCAGATGGCTGTTGCGCGGAGCTGCAGGTCTTCTTGTTCTTTAGCGCTTAATGGCGGGTGGAGACTGGCGAGGAGCTGCTGGTCGAATCGGAAGTGAAGCATTAACCAGCGTTCGTTCTTCGTTTGCCTTTTATGGCGGGTGGCATCCGGTGAACGGTGCATTACCGCCACCTACCGGATCGGAGCGTGGAGCAGCGTTACCTATCCCCTTACAAAAAAACAACAACAAAAAACGCATCTTTTAGATTAAGTTCCTCAACTCCCAGCTTCCTCTTTAACCTATTTATTTAATCACTGCTCTTATTTTTTTTTCTAAAATAATTATTTTTATCTACCTTATTTTTTGTATACGTATTTGTAATTTTTTTTTTGTTATTATTGTGTACACCTTTTTTGTGTTTCTATGCTGCTGTGACGACAACATTTCCCCACTGTGGGACTAATAAAGTCTAAATCTAGCCTGTCTTGCTGCCATTGACAGATGATATGATCTACAGATTCTGGTATTTTTCAGCACTCACACAGTCCTGTTGGGTGTTTATTTATTAATTGCATTGTTTTTGTTCAGCCTTGTGTGTCCAACCCTAAGTCTGGTTAATGTGTTTTCTTCCATGGTGCTTCTTTTGGATGTCCTCACTATGCCAACTGTGATGCCATTCCTTAACAATGTTTCCTGTGATTATTAATTCAGCTTCTGCTTCGCTGAATAAAATGGCTGCACTGTGCTACAAAGCTTGTATCTGCTCTTTTGTTTCTCTTTATCCCTCTGTGTGCCGGCACCCACACAAATGATTAAAAGAAAAATACCCATATTTTAAAGTCGGAACAGTATTTCATATATTTCATTGATTAAATCCTGCCTGCTATGAGATGAGCGTGATTGTAATGACAACAATGCTGAACTGGAATCTGAACAGATAGCACCTCATTAAAGTGGATTTCGGAAAGGCGGAGGAACTATGGACCCAATTATTTGTTTAGAAACAGAAATTAAAAAAGCTTAAGGGGATAAGGAGTGAGTAATGGCTGTGTTTTTTTGATGTGGAAAAGGCATATAATGTGGTTTGGAAGGAGGGATTGTTGATTAAATTAAATATGATAGGAATAGGTGGCAGAGCATATAATTGGATTAAAGACTTTTTATTTAAGAGATTTATTCAAGTCAGAATTAGGACAGCACTATCTAGAAGATACCCGGTAGAGAACGGTACACCTCAGGGCAGCGCCATCAGTCCGATACTGTTCTCCATCCTGATAAATGATGTTTTCTCTCAAAGCTCATTACCTTCCTGATCTGAACCTCCTCCACCCGCTGCAGTGCTGTTAAAATGGCCAACGTCTCAACTGTATAAACAGACAGATTGTCTGATGTTCTGCTTTTGACTGCATATTGCAAAGTTGCTATGGTGACCGCAGAACCAGCTCCACCTGCATCAGGATCTTTAGATCTATCCGTGTATACTGGGGTAAATGATTGATATGTCGCCTGTAGTCTAGCCTCCACCACTCCTGCAAAATGACTAAAATCTTGTTTTTTTTCCTCCAAAAAATAATTATTAAATGGCACTGAGGGAAATAGCCAAGGTGGTGTTGCTGATCACGGTACTGTAGGGGTGAATGTTATATCTGATTTAAGGCAAGGCAAGAATATGTGTAGAGCACATTTCAACAACAAGGCAATTCAAAGTGCTTCACATAAAACCATTAAAAGCATCAAAACATAAGGCAAAAGAAAAGGACATTTAAAACCAATTAAGAACAAGTTATTAAAACATTAAAAATAGTGATTAAAACCTTAAGCAAGCTAAAAAAAAAAAAAAAAATAGGAGAAAAGTTACAGTGCAGTTTAAGACATCCTCAAATCTGGTTCAGTGAAAGGCAGCAAACAGAAAATTATTCAGTCTTGATTTAAAGGAGCTGAGAGTTGCAGCAGACCTGCAGCTTTCTGGGACTTTGTTCCACATATATGGAGCATAAAAACTGAACGCTGCTTTCTCCATGTTTAGTTCTGACTCCGGGAACAGAAAGGAGACCAGTCCCAGACGACCTGAGGGGGTCCAGATGGTTCATAAAGGTAGCAGCAGATCAGAAATGCATTTGGGCCCTTTTGACCTTTCAGTGCTTTATTGACCAACAGCAGGATTTTAAAGTCGATTCTTTGTTCGACAGCAAGTCAGTGTAAAGACATCAGAACTGGAGGGATGTGATCGACTTTCTTGGTCTTAGTGAAGACTCGAGCAGCAGTGTTACAGAGACCTGTAAACGCAACGTTACAATAGTCGAGTCTCCTGAAGATAAATGCATGGACAACTTTTTCCAAATTCTATTGAGACAAAAATCCTCTAATTCTCAATATATTTTTCAGGTGATAGTAGGCTGATTTTGCAATTGTCTTAATATGGCTGTCCAGATTGAGGTCTGAGTCCATGACTACACCTAGATTTCTGCCTTGGTTTGCAGTTTTTAATGTCATTCAGTGATTGAAGCTAAGCACTGACTTTCAATTGTTCTTCCTTGGCACCAAAAAAAAACCAATTACTTCTGTTTTATCTTTGTTTAATTGAAGAAAATTCTGGCACATCCAGTCCTTGTATGGGATTATAGTCCCCTGGCGATATAGTTAGGTAAATTTGTAACATCTGCACAATTATGATAACACATTTTGTTGTTTTCCATAATCTGAGCCAGTGGAAGCATATAGATGTTGAACAGAAGAGGCCCCAGAATTGAACCTTGGGGAACACCACATGTCATTTTAGTCGACTCTGATGTTTAATTAGCCATAGACACAAAGCATTCTCTGTATTTCAAGTTGGATTTAAACCAGTTTAGTGCTGTGCCAGAAAGTCCCACCCAGCTTTCTCGTCTGTCTACTAGTATCAGAGACCATATCTTTCAGAAAGCAGAGTATTTTGGTCTATATAATGTTTATTCATTTTAGATAATTATCAGAAAAGGCATTAGTGTTAGTAAATCAAATGCAAAGATTAAACTTTAAAAAAAAAAAAAAAAAAACTTTACAAACGTGCAATAAATAACTTATAACACTCTCTATGCTTAGTTTGTTTACATCCTCTGGGCAGGACAACGGGAAAGGTCCAGAAGTATCCGGACCTGATTGGAGAGAAGACGACCAGGTTTAATGCGAACTGTGGGTAATTCCCTCAGGCAAAACCAGCAGAAAGGCAGATTTACGGAAAGCGTGTTTAAATGACTCAAAATGTCCGCCAGAGAGCCCTCGTGGGACTTCTCGCGGGGACGCGCCTCAAAGTCTGCGGGTGTGTCTAATCGATTTTTGAGGCGCGTGCCCGGTAAAAATCCGCGGGATTGGGTTTTTTTTTTTTTTTTTGGGGGGGGGGGGCCATACTGCAAACTACGACCGGATGTAGTCGGACATCCCGGTACTTTTGGCACAATAAATAGCGTGGTAGGACGGTTCATCCGTCGGGTTCCCCCTGACGTTGTTTGTCGTGTTGTTGTTTTCACCATCCGACTCGTAAAATTCACCGACACAGTCCAGAACTGCTCAGATTTACAAACGGTCTGCGACGACCGAGCCATTCACCAGCCATTTCCCGCTGTTTCTATTGTCCACACTCAGTCACCCGCAGCAGCAGGGGGCGCTAGAGAGCGATGAGTCCTTGAGCCGGAAGTATTAACACACCCTGTTGTCACATGTTGGGTTGTTGTCGTCGTTGTGTTTTATTTTTTATTTTTTTATTTTATTTTTATTAAACATTGTTAAACTATATATCGGATCGTTTCGGGGGAGTTTATTCCTTCACTTCAACATTATATCGGTGTTACCAACCTTCACGTTCGCTGCTGGTGCTGTTAACTGGTGTTCCGTTATGCCCATAGACCGTACATGCCGGGGACGTCGTCATTTTTTTCCCTAGGATGGCGACGGTGTGTTTTGGCCCGACCAGCTGATTTCATAAATCACCAAATCTGCAGCTGCTCCTGCTTCTCCCTCCTTTTCTCCTTATCACGTGAAGATAACTCGATCCGCTTTTACCAGTAGGCCTCGTGTTGACTTTTACATTTTGAATGAACATGACTTCGTGCCCACACTGCCAGCAGGCAGGAAAGGCAGAGCACCCGCTGTTGGAGGTCAGGATCTTAAGTTTGTCTGGCAGATGTTAAATTACATGAAATGTTGATAACTTGCTGTATCTGTATTCAAAAGTTTGGAACTGCCTGCTACCAGACAGCCCACTTTGTAAATATATGTTATTATGCATAAAGGGATTTAAAGAAAGTAGTATTTAAAGATGTAAGAAATGACCAGTTATTGGTCAAAATATGATATTTATAGCCCAAATAAATTCAAGATTGAATGTTATTTGTAGGATGGATGGTTACAACAGTATCTACATCTTTCATGCAGCACTGGACATCAACTAAATGGAGGTTTTAGGTTTTATTTTTATTTTGGGTTTAAAACTGTGTCAAATATAAATAATACAATTAGTGTTTAGTGAATTATACTGTTTTTACATATGTTAAAATAGCCATTATTGAATGAAGGGAAAACGTATGAATATAACAGCTGAATCCACACTTTTAAAGGTCTTAACCTATATAACTATATAATTTATATACATAATTTTTTCTTTTTTCTTTTAGAAAATCCTACCTGAGGGATACGTCCATCTGGTGTGTTCCTACGAGGAGACGGCTCAGGCTCAGTTTAGGGCGCTTATTAAACTGAGAATTACGTCAGAAGACGAGGTTCGCAGTTGGCTTGAAGATTTCCAAATCTCCTCTGGGCACACTTGGAGGAAGTCGAAAACATATCCAAACACCGGACGTTACAACGCCTACAGGGTACGATTCACAAAGAAGAAACACAACCATTGGATTAAATTCGTTGCAAGTTGATATAGCTTCAAGTATAATCACTTTTAATTCACATTTTAATTTATGAATCCGGTCACAAAATGCCTATTGTCTAAAAATGGTCTCGTATTGTTTTAAGTTGGCATCAATAACGCCCAATAAGTGCATATAGTAGGGTGCTTGATAATAGAGATCCGCTGTGTCCAATATGCCGTTCATTGTGTATTTTTGTGTCTTAGGTGGACTTGAGGTGTCAGTACAACACATTTCCCAAAACGGAAGGAAAAAAGACCAAAAACACATCATGCAGCGCCACCATGTACTTGGTCCTGAAAAGGCACACACACAGCCAGGACAGGAAGTCCAGGTAAGGTCATATTTTATTCATCCTGTGGGGTAGATTACTTATCACAGTGGCTATATACTGTACGTACAAAAAACAGTATATGTTTACATATGCTGTAGACAAGTGTCTTTTCACAGGATATTATCTACAAATACATTACTGTCTAATTGACACTTGTGAAAAACACATTGGTTCATCAAAGATGCTCTTCTTCATAAGTGTATTGTACACAGTGTGAAATGTATTTTCTGTAACAGCATGTTACACGCTGACAGAATCCCGACTGACCTCTACGACTCTGCCTTCCGCACCAGTTTCTCCATCCAGCTGACATCGGCTGCTTTTACGCACCGCAGCATAAAATATGACAGTTGCCACAACTGACTGTTAGTTCCAAAAGTTTGTTGCGACTACTAATGATTTATTGTCATTCAGGTCAGCGGATCCTCACATTAAGGACGGCTACCTGTTGAACGTCAACCTCAGACACGAGCATAACCACCAGCTGTCGTGTGCGGACGTTATGCAGAAGCGAGACGTCTCGGCGGAGACCGTAGCCAAACTGAAGGCGCTCTTCGAGAGAGGCCACTCCCCCTCGTCTGCGCTGGACATGATCATGTATGATCTGCAGGAGCAGGAGGGAGAAAACTACGCCTACGCCGCTGCAGACCGCTCCATCTGTCCTGACATCCAGTTTTGTTACAGGTTAGAAATACAGTACTTTTAATGATGGAAAAGTGCCGCATCTTAACTATCTCTGATTTTTTTGGGGGGCTTTCTCTTGCTCGCTTAATTTAATTTTTTGCAGGCTTTACTACAAGCTTTTCCCAGCGACGTCAAGTTCACCATCAGAGGAGGAGATGCTGGTAGATCTCAAGGACAGACTTCACCAGTACAACATGGTGCAAGGGGACACTAATGCAAAAATTGAAAAAACTCCAGACGGTCAGCTGGTGATTGCCGTATGTTCCCCACTCATGAAAAGAGTCCACACCAAGCTGAGAGAAAGTGGAGAAATCATGTCTGTGGATTCATCGGGAAACTGCGACCGCCAGGACCACCGGATATTCCTCCTCCTTACCCACTCCGCTGCTGGAGAATTGCCTTTAGGGGTGCTCATGACGACGTCATCGAACCAGTCCACTGTGACATCCGGGCTCCAGCTCCTGCAAACCCTTCTGCCCGGCGGGAGCTTCTTCGGACGGGAACGGCCTGACGTCGTCGTGACGGATGACTGCGGGGCTCTGCGGCACTCCCTGCAGGCGGTTTTCCCTGAAGCCCGGCTGCTCCTGAGCCAGTCCCACCTGCTGAAAGTCATGTGGAAATGGCTGTGGAGCGCACACAACGGCGTGGCTAAGCAAGACCGGCCGCCGCTCCTGAATTCATTCAAGAGCCTTGTGTATGCTGACTCAGCCCCATCTCGGACACTGCAGTACAAAAGATGTCTCGCTGACCCTGTTACCGTGAAATATCCGAGATTCCTCCACCACCTGGCCGAGGTGTGTTCGTCACAATATATGCAACATACTTTTTACATGCTATAACATTACTGAACCTTCTGGACTAATGCTCTGTTTTTAAATGACTTCCAGGTATACGGGAGGCACGAAGATTGGGCCGTCTGTCTTCCGACAGGAGGCCATAGCACCAACCGTCTTGTGGATAGTCCTGTGAAAGTGGTGAAGGAGGAAGCCCTTCACAGACTGAGGTCATACAACACGACTCAGTTGGTAGATTTTGTTACAACCAGGTTGGAGGGCCACTACGTTCGTCGTCTCACCGACCTCGCAGATCAGGGGATGTCTGAGTTTTCCAGAGCGAAGCCGTTCCTTCACGGAAATGATGTGGATCCTGAAAAGATTGCACAGGTACAGGCCGCATTTTAAATTTGTGTATTTTAAAATGGCAACTCCATCTTTTGTGTCATTTTCACAGGTAGACCAGGACCACTACGTGGTTCAAAGTGCAAAGACTGAGATGGAGTACGACGTCAACACGGCGATTGGATGCTGCACATGCGCAGCCGGAGTCACTGGTGCACTGTGCAAACATCAAAGTGCAGTAATGAATACGTTTAGTCATCCTGAGAGCTTCCCACACGTCACCACACCTGAGATGAGAAAGATCTACCAGGAGATCGCAGCCGGTGAGTCGTCCGGCCTTTTCATGGAGTTTGAAATGCTTAGCCACGGATTGGATGCAGTTTGTTGCTTTGAAAAGTACAAAATCTAATTAAAACAAAAGTATATTCTATTGACTGTATTGCATTTCTTTTCTAATAATTTCCCAAACTGTTTAATTTAGTTTTATTGGTGTTTTGTGTTTTACCTACAGGGTCATCTGGAGAACACCTCGAGGAGATGATCCAGAAGTTCTGCAGGAGTCTCACAGATAAACTAAAAAATGACCCCCAAACCTTCTCGGCACCCATTCGCTCCTTTCTGGGAACCTACGGCAGACTGAACGACAGCTCGCTCAGGTCAGCTCTGTTTCGTTTCGGTAAGGTACCGCAGGTGACCCCCATAAATCTGCAGCCTTTAAAACTGATGGGCGTACAGCCGACAGCTATCGCGAGCAGGAAAGCTGCGGTAAGAGGAAGAAGAGCGGTGATACTCGGTCGACCTGCGAAGTGTTCGCCGAGGGAGCACCCGTACTCAAAGAAACAGCAGAGCAGGAAAAGTGAACCTCATTCCACATCAACATGTGTAGAGAACACGTCTCTCGGTGGTGATCAGTAGTGCAACTGCAGTGCACCTCAACCCTCCTCATCCTCACCCTTCCCCTCCTTTGCAGAGGTCAGACACTCAAATGCACCGCCACACTCCACTCTGAAATGCCTATAGCTTTATGTCTATAGTTATTTTTACAAACCTGTTACTGATTTATTGTTATATTATGTTGATATTGCACTCAACATTTAAATATTTCATTCTTTCCCTCTTGTACTGTGGCTGCTGCGCAATAATTTCCATTTGGATAAATAAAATACTATCTTTTCTCAATCTGTAAATGTGAACTAGTTAAATTTGGGTACATGATGTTGTATCATGTGGACCTCCCACCCTGAGGTGGTGCATACTATTGTTCTGTAAATATGTAAATATATAGATATTTAATTTAAAGGGTTTGTAATTGACTCAGAAACAATTTCTCTTCTTGTAATTTTGTTCTAATTACATTAAAAAACTAAAATTATTTTGAGTCAAAAGGCTTAATTTGACGTTAAACATTGTGTTCTGCTGCTATTATATTATTATGCCACATATGAAATTAATGTGGCAATATAAATGGTCACAACCACTATAGAAACATTTTTTTTTAAATAAAGCACAGTACCTTTAATTTTGGGTCCATGTTCATCCTTGCATACTTGGATACGACTGTCGTTTAAACTCCCTAAAATCCCACCTGTACAGGGTACATTTGTGCCCTCAGCCCTTATATTTACTGATATGCTCCATTAAACACAAACATGAAGTTTATATCTCCCTGTGTGCCCTTATTATAGGTCAGCACTCATGTAATATGATCACTCATCCACTCTTCTTCACTTTAAAATGAGCCATGGAGGTGTGCATCACACGCCCTTATTTGACTAAATAAACTGTATTGCTATTGCCTCTACTTTTTACTATGACTATAAACACAACCACAGCAGTAAAGAAGCAGAATAAATTGAAAGAGGCCAATAAAGGGCGGTGTAGGGTCAAATCCCCCCCAGCAGGGGGCGACATTGTTCCGAGACACCTCGGCCATCAACCAAGATCGTCTATAGTGAGGAGGAGTCACTCCCCGGTCTGCAACTCAAAATTCTCTGCGCTCAGATTAAGCGGCGGGTGGAAACGTGGCGCAGTGAGACCTCTTCACTTCCAAACCATCTCAATTAAATGCCGACGGAGAAAGAGACGTGATGGAGAACGAGGCTGCAGCACCGACACACGAGCGAAGTGAAGGAGTGTTGGTAAATACAAAGCTGCTGTTGCCGGCTTATTATTCAGCAAACATATAAATATAAATCTTTGTTTAGATGCTTTTGAAGAATAGCTTTTCCGTTAGCGGCGGCTACACGAGCTAGCCGTCGGTAACGTTTAGCTAATCAGTTACAAGAAAGCGGAATGTAATTTGGGATGAAGCTTTTTATTTATTATTTATTTATTTACTTATTTTTTTTTTTTGTCCCGTTTGGACCTTTATTTCAACCTAATTAGTTGTCCGATAAATAGCAAGCAACGGCATTAATTATCGCCTCCCTCAGCGGGTCCATTAGCGGCATACGTGACTTCACGCTGAGCCGTTCGTGTCACGTGACGGACGGCGTGACACCTGTCCGTCAAGGAGGGAGAAGATGGCATGACGTCAGTAGCCAAAATAAAATAAAACAAAAATCATGCTAAGGTTTTTTTTTTAATATATATATAAAACCTTAGCATGATTTTTGTTTTATTTTATTTATTTTGTATAAATAATATATATATATATATCAATCAGACAGGAAGGTTAGTTAATGTGTGTTTGTGTTTTTAATGCTGGCGTTAATCCATCTCTGATCCTGAAGTGGACTTGGGTTTTAAATTGTTCACCTGAGCAGCACAAAGCAGGGATCACGTTTCCTGTATCGGTTTCCTTTTTTTTTTTTTTTTTTTCCACTTCAGGGTCAGAAGGAGTGACACAGAGCTGCTAATATCTCACATCTCGTAAGTAATGAAGTGTATTTACTCGAGCGCTGCACAATTCTGATGTCCTTCTTGTACTTTACTTGAGTATTTCCATTTAATCCCACTTTCTGTTTCCGCCTTCGTTGTACTTTCTACTCCTCTGCGTTTATTTGACAGCTTCGGTTACTTTTAAGATGACGGTTTGACCCGGTGGATAATATAACAAGCCTTTAAAATACAACTCAAAGTACTTCTACCTCCAGCAGCTATTATAGTTTTTTTTTTACAAGTTTCTTAGTGAAGAAATATTTTTCATGCATAATGGTTATGGAGTATTGACTTTGTTGGCTTGGTGCCTGTATAAGTAAAGCGTCTGAATGCTCCTTCCACCACTCTTCAGATGTAAACACCTGTTAAATTATTATTTTTTTTATGATGAGATTGTGCAATAGATTCATCAAGTTCTGTTTTGTTTTTTTTAAATCATTTTTGTGTGCAAGTTCCTTCATTTATAAAACAGTTTGCAGGAAGTCTAAACTAAATAAAAAATAATAAAATAAATACATATTTGCCTTTGCTCTGGTTATAGGAAAACCCAGATAGTACCAGTATATTCAGTCAATTCTGGTGCTGAGAAATTACTATCACGAACACATTGAAAACAAAATTCCGATACCCAGAAGGCTGTCGTTTATGACACTTTTATTCACGTTTTTCTTTCCACTTTCCTCTCCAAAAGGTGCACGAGGCCTTCGGATCCTGCTAGGAGAAACCATGGAGCCGGTCATCGTGCCCTTGCACTCCACCTCCCCCCCTCCGCTGGACGACGGTGGCGATGGGGAGGTGGTATCAGAGGAGGACGAGTTCGGGGACTTCTCCGTCGGGGTGTCCTTCTCGCCTCTCGGCTTTGCCGATGCCACCGAGCCACCTTCCGGTTTCAGACAGCCGTCTCCCACCTTAAAACCAGCCACCCATCGACCTGGCTGCAGCTTTAACCCCCCCGTCGAACAATCCCAACCTACATCCACTGTGAACTCGGAGTCCGACAGGAGTCCGATGGAAGCGCAGGATTGTAAGACTGACTCTTCTTGGCACCTCACGAACGGATACGCTGAAAGACACGGTGCTTCTGTTGCGGGTGCTTGCTCTCCAGAGGAGGAAACGGGGTTTGCTGATTTCACTGTGTTCACAGAGCAGGCAGCTCACCCCTGGTGCTGTGGCCTCTCTCCCTTGGACAACACAGAGGGATGGGACGGCAGAGTGGGAGGAACAAACAACAACGTGGGTGAACGAATCTGTGCTTCAGCTTCAGGACAGGAGGTCATTATGGAGTCTGAACCCCGATCTAAGGTGAGAGGAAACGTCTGCACTGTGGTCAAGCACTGTGAGAAGAGAGACGCAGCACTCGTGCGACCGTCTCAGGACCACCGTCAGTCTCAGGATGCCGCAGCAGCTTTGGATTTTCCACGCGGTGCGGCAGAGCGAAGCCCGCCCGGGGACGCTCCGAGGGAAAGGAGGCGCGGTTCTCTTCAAATCTCAGAGGAGCAGGAGGAAGGCGTGGCGGCGGTTTTTTCTCTCCCCCAAACATTCGGTACGTATGAGGCTTCGTCAGAGGACCCGGGGTCCTTCGGTGACGATTTTTCATTTGAGGGTGCTTCTGCCGACTTGGAACCAAACGTTTCATCCCTCGTTTCTCACGACGGTCAAACTGATTGGGACCCGACTGATGACGAGGACGAAGAGCTGGGAAACTACACGCATTCGGACTCTTTTCTCAACAGCGGTGCAGCAAACCTCAACCAGTCTGAGTCAGAGAAGTGTTTTCATCTCTGCAACCGATACGCGACTCAGGAAACTTCTGCTACCTCCGACCAGTCACAGTCTGGAACAAATACGGGAGACAAATTTGCTGATTTCACTGGCAGCAGCTCGGAGCATCACAGAGATGAAGAACACGCCCAAAGAGCTGATGCTGCGGTGCAGAGTCTGGGAAACCTCCCGCCCAGCGACAGCTTCGCAGACTTCTGCTCGGCGCCCACGCAGGAGGATGGAGCGGGGTCGTGGGCGGAGTTCAAGGACCAGAGCGCACCGGTGGAAGGAAAAACCTGGACGCAGTTCAGGGAGCCGGTCAGCAGCCTGCAGACTGATGGGGACACTGAGGAGGAGCAGGACAGGGCGGGACAGTGTGGAGGTCCCAGGAGGGACAGCTGTCAGGTAGGAGACAGTTCACTGAAAACTAATACTGAGAAAGACAAAATTCTTATCAGCCCCACCGTGTTTCTAATCTTCCTTTATATCCCTCTTTTATTGTTATGCTTTATATTTGTTCCCAAAAACTTTTTCATGGGAAATTAAACAACAGGAAAAGCTTGAAGTTATTGGAAACATGATGACGTATTTTTGAAATTCTGTCTAACAAAAGGAACCGTCTTTCTCTGTTTTCCGCCCAGGCTTCACTGTCCTGTCGTGTCCAGCAGGTCATGCAGGCCACTTTCCCGGAGCTAGAGGTTCAAGCTGTGGAAGGTGAGGCGGAGCTGCTGCTCGGCCTCGGTGCTTTACTTCAAACCCGACACCTCGTGGAGAGTGAGAAGACGATACCAAAGCTCAGCGGTGCTCAGTGGTGAGGAAACCTACTAACATCACATTCTCCTTTTAACTAGTTTTACAATTTCATTTAGTTTCACTACAATAAAAGCGATTTTATTTTTATTTTAGATGATTGATATCATTTTAACGTCTCTAAATATACCACGACGCTGCTTTATTAATTCTCCCGCCGTCTCCCAGGGTGCAGCGGGAGATGCTGTGGCCACACCAGGACGTCCACAGTGCGGTGGGCCTCCAGTTTCAGTGGGGCGGCTCCCACACCAACAGGATTCTGCTCAGGTGCCTCGGTGTGGAAACGAGGAACATTGTGAGTGTGTCATCGGCAGCGTCTCTACCAGGAATATCTGGGTTGACGAGCTGAAACTGCTTCTGTGGTGACTTTAGTGACAAATCCTGGAATATTTACAAGATGTGACACTGTCGGTTGCTATGATATGTTGTTGCACTCGCTGCAAGTCGCTCTCGGTAAAAAAAACAAACGACAAATAACCTGTTTTGTGTGTCTTTGCCTTCTGAAAGGTGTTTATGGGGACGAAGAAGCAGCCTATGACTGTGCCCGCTTTCGCATCCGGCTTGGTGAGTCAACCGCGGGAGATGTAACTCAAATCAACTAATCAACTTGTTTTTGTATTAGAAAGAAGCCTTGTGCTGTTTTAAAATGACCAACTTCACATGTGATCGGAGACCAGACAAACCGCCTCTTCTGTCTGAATGCAGCTCGAATGATGACGTCTTCCGCCCCTACAAAAACAACTCATATTTTCCAGGTGTTAGAGTTTTCCGTGCCGTGTTTCTCGTTCATCAGGGAATGCTCGAGCCCACCAAAGACGCTGTGTCAGCTGTCTGTTCTCCAGGACACGCAGCGGTCGCAGCGCAAGCACCTCCGGGGCCCCTCGACGTACCGGACCCTTCCACACATTCAGCGCAGGTGAACCGCTCTGTTTGATTTGCGCACGAAGCCATTAAGCCGAAATGCAGATTTTTAAATGTTGTTAATTTCTCTTCTTTGTAGGAGGAGCTTCCTTCCAGCCAGCTGGACTGGAGCAGCCGTGGCCTTAGCAGCTCTCAGGACGGTACGTCCCCTCGCCGAGCCCCTCACTTCTGGGGTCGGAAGTAGACTACCAGCCATCCTCGACACGGCTTCGATTAAACGAGCTAAAACTGTTGAGAGTTTACTTCTCCTCCTCCTCCTCTTCCTCCTCCTTCAGGGCTTGTGCTGCTTCTTTGTATTCCCGCCGTGTTTCCCCTCCTCTCACTCAGCAGTGGTGGCTGACCACAACATTTTGTGGAAAAAAATAGATCATGTTGCTGTCAACAGACTTTAAAGTACAACAGATGTGCAACCAAACAGGAAAAATGACCGATCAGCCATGAAACCATCACAGGGGGAAACACCGTGCCGGCCTCCCTTTTCGCTCTCCTTCATCTCTTCTCGTGTCTCATCTTTACCTGCTGTCACCTTTTTTGAAAGAATTTATCTCAGTATTTATCAGTTCCCTGTTAGTGATGGGAAACATTTGTCCTGTCCATCTTTAAGTGGTTACACCGGATGTGGATGAAGGTGACTGGAACAACATGTGCACATTGTTGTGCTGCTTTGATGGTCTTTAGGTACTTTTTTTTTTTTTGCTAAATTAATGTCACACTTGCAAAACACGAAACACTGACTCTGTTTATCCCACAGAATATTTATTAATTAACTCATTGAACATGGCCCTAAATGTCCCATGTTGATTTATCCAAAAACAATTTTCATATTGTTTATTGGTTGAAATTTTTCAGTGTCTACCATTTGCCCAGAGCATGATTGTATTACACACTTAAATTTACACTATAAATGATCGTATCATCCAGGTTTTGACATAATTTGGCGCTCAAGTGTTTTTAACAGAAAGCATTTATGTGCTCAGATTTGCGTGTGAAAGGTTTTATGTTGGACATCTTTGGTGAAGACAAAACAAAAGATACTTTAATAAGTAAGCAACACAGGTAATACAGTAAGTGTTATTTTTTGCTCAGGAAAGTTTAATTCAATTAGAACCAGAGGTAGTACAGTCGTGTTTACCGTTGAAATCCACAAAATAAGTGTTATTATATATTATGAAATCATCGAGTATGATCTTTTGTTTATTTACATATAATTCACAAAGGTTAGATATACATTTAACCACTGGCTGATGTATTTATTTCTCTAAGTTAATGAGACAGGATGCGGACCAGGATTCAAACCGAATCACAAAACAAAAAGAAATACCAGAAAAGAAAATTCATTGGACACAAATTAGCATGTTGTCAAGTGTCGTCTTTTGTTTTAAAGTGTTTTCTTGTAGCAGGTAAAGTGGAAGAGACTTTCTCTCATTATTAGCTGGTTTACTGCTCCGCAAAACCAGAAGTAGTCCGAGTCAGTTTTTCTTTTCAGGACAGTGACCGAGACACGAGTCATTTTGCTGCTGCATGTCTTCGAAGAGGGTCACACTAAAGTATGCTAAATCCACTGAAGTACTCTAAAATATTATATCTAATCTAAAACTTGTGTATTTTTCACAAACGAAACCAGCGTGAAGATAAACAGAATTATCAGAATATTTTTTTTTTTTTTTTTTTAAATAACTTTTTGGTTGGTAGCATGAAAGGTAAACACACGGTTGTGATGGAGCTAATAGATACATACACATAAATATCTAAGGAAGGAGCTCAACAGCTGACAACACTATTCAATGAAGTCTGGCATTAATTTCCTTGATGAAACCAGGAGGACTTCAGTCGCAGACACTAATATTGAACTTAACTCTTCAACGTTAAGAAAATCTTTCTGCCCGTTCCGATCGTTTATGATCAGTTTTATATTTTGCTCTTGATGCATTCACACCTTCAAGAGAAATGTTCAGAGATGAAATGATACAAATACTTTATACTGACAACAAAGCAGTGTTGTAGTGACAGCGTATACACAGCAGAGGGCAGTGTATTATCTGTAGGTGGTGCTGAGTGCAGAAAAAAAAAAGATCAAAAAGGATATGTTTGTAGGATTGTTTATTTCATTGTTTTTTTTATTTCAGTAGCTAAGATATCTATTTTTGGGCTTTGATTGAATCTGTTAGGGGGCATCATTGCCGTGATAAGACGTCATTAAAACTGGAGAAAATAAATGTGACACAGGATTTCTTCTGTCACTTAATTCTGCTTTTATTTGTTTGTTTTTGTGTTTACTTCCAATGCACTTGTCCTATCTTATATGCGCATGCTTAATAGGACAAAGTGTTTTAATTCCAATGCTTATTATTATTATTATTATTATTATTATTTTGAGAAAACAATTGATACCTGAAATCCACTTCTTCAGCCTTTCATTACCAATCAAAGGTATTTCTACAACATTTCTGTAAATGCAGATACAGTCTTTCATAATGAGTTGTGCCTTTTTGCTAACAAATCAGTTTAAAAAAAAAAAAAAAAAAAAAAAAAAAAGTGCTTAACTTTTTGTTCAAATGGTGAAATAATCTCTGGACCTATAGTTTGTTGACAGAAATCCTTTGTTTATTTATTTACTGCTCAAATTGAGAATCAAAACACTGCAATAAGAACTGGTGGGAACTCCTTGTAAATACTGAAATAAATCAATTGATCCTCGGTGCTTGGTTTGGCCTCTCTTCCCTTCAGATTTCCGCTCCTGCTGAAAGCTGCTTCACTTTACTTTGAAACGATAGAATATTCAAACAGCTTGCTTGGATTTTCTGTCCCTTTGTTGTTGTTTTTGTTTTTTTTAACAAGACAAAGGATATAAAACTGCTGTGATCTCATTTTCAGCGGTGCCAGAAAAGGTTCTTCTCCCTCCTGAGTTCTTCTATTTTTGTGTCTCTTGCACTAAACTGTGTCAGACTTTCAAACAAACTTAACATAAAACCGAGGCAAATTGATTGAAGGCAAGTTTTTAAAATGTAATGAAACAAAGCATCACACCTAAATCACCAGTGTGAAAAAGAGATTTCTACTCCACAAACTTAACCCAGTTGTGCCACTTTTAGCAGCAACAACTGCACCCGAACGCCTCCAATAACTCGAGATCAGTCTGTGACATTGCCGTTATTAAATTTGTGCCCACTTTTCCCTTGCAGAACTGCTTTAAAGCAGCAGCATCAGAAGGTTTGCGAGCATGAAATTGTACTTTTCAGGTCGCTAACAAGCATCTCCATCGGGGTTTAGAGTCCGGACTTTGACTTGGCCACTGCAAAATTTTTACTTCTCTTGCTTTTTGAGTCCTTCAGGAGGTGACATACTCTTCGGTTCGAGTGTCTTGCTGCATAACTTCACGTTCTCCTTCAGGATTTTCTGTCAAGAGAGTAAAAGTTATGTTTCCCTCAGTTACAGCAAGTCGCAGCTGAGCATTCACGCTACCAGGTCGTGTCAATACACTGTTGGCCGTAGTCACTACGAGGCTACGGTTGCAACACCCCTCCACCTCCCATTAACACGTGTAGCAGACGATTAGTGCGCAGAAGAATCGAGTCCATCAACGTCAATCAGAAACGACAAAGGTCATCGTTGCCAGAGGTCTCTCACTTTCAGGTGGCCATCTCGAGTAAATGTCTCCAAGCTCTGACATGGTTTTCCACAGCAGTCATTTTTACCAGGTCAGAGCCAGAACAGCGCAGCTGCAACTGATCCCGTTAACGACGGCTGCATTCCATTGAGGTGAGCCCTTCAGGCTCCCGGTGTTGTGCATGCTTTGTGACTGACGTGCTTTAAATGGGTCGCTTAAAGGAGCTCGGCCATCGTTAAGCTTATCAAGTACACCTGTGCTGACAAACCCAAACGTCTGCTGTGGGGGAAAAAAAAGAAAGGGGGCCTATTACGGTGCCGTAACATATTTAGGTGCAGTACACCTTGTATACGTCCATTATACGCCGTCTCAGTGAAAGGAGGAAATATCAGTTTCTAAGTAGATGCATGTTTCTTCCTTTGATGAATAAGAAATGGAGCTCCCCGTCATCCCGTCTCACCGCCATCCGCTGCCTCCGCCTGCCAGCACGGGCTGCTCTGATCTCAACCTGGATTATTTTGGTCCTGAGGAGGAGAGCAGGTCCAGCAGCAGAAGCAACAGTCCTCCTCCAGGTCAGCATGGGAAACTACACTGTTAGTGCACCGTTCAACACCATGATGATACTATTAAAATCAGTATTGAGATTCATGCTGTGTGTAAGTCCTCTTTAAAGCTTGTTCCCTTTTTTATTTTTTTTATTTTTATGTGTTAACACACGCTCATTGTGTAAAGGAGTTGACCGTGAGCTGTATGAGTTGACCATCAGCAAACTGGAAAGCAGCGCTGACAGCAGCCAGCTGGAGGACACTTTGAATCGCCTGATGTCCGCTGCAGAGAAGACCAGCGTCACAGTCAGGTCAGCTGCCACTGCATGTTTATATGACAATTTTGCAGTAATACACGAAGCAACAAATTCTCTGCTTCTTCTGCTGTATTAATAATGAAACATCTGCTTGTGTCTTACTTTAAAAAAAAAAAAAAAAAGCTTGTTTTGTGTGCGTTCTCCATCAGGAGGCCTCTGCAGGAGGAGGAGCTGAGTGCAGAGGCTGGCAGGGTGATGGATGGACTTCCCAACCTGTCCTTCATGCTGGCAAAGGTCCTCATGTTCCCCAGCATCCTCGTACCCAAAGCATGCTTTCCTCCAAAATGACAACGATGTGTGATCCCCATACGCACTACTCCTACAGACATTTTTCCTTATACATGTAGAAAATATATATAAATATATTTGTTCCCCCCCCCCCCCCCCCCCAGCACAATGGGCTATTTTAATTTGTATGCCACCTGCAATGATGTCATATGACATTTCAGACTGACTGAAAAGGCCCCGGTAGGATTTTAAACGAGGTTTATCTTCCTGTTTCGGTCAAAATACTCCACCTGCTGGCGATCTTCTGCCTTTTAGCTTGAAAACTGACAGTGAAGGAGCAAGAATGTATGAAATCGCACATCAATTTCAAGTTAAAGCAATTTGCAAACACGTAGAAGAGCAGGTGTGCAGCTACAGTGTCTGTTGACGTATTACTCACCTTTTAAAGTGGAGTGTTGTGCTTTAGTTTGTTTTAAACCGCCTCCCTCTCACGTTTATTCACTCTGTGACTGTTACAACAAGCTCACCAACTTAAATTACATTTGCTCGTGAATGTATGTATTTATTTTTACTATAAAACACGTCATATTTTTTTTTTTTTTATTAAAGACAAATGATATGAGTGGTTCGATAAGGCCTGTATACACAGAGTGCCCTTTAATGAGGATGTGTGACAAAGTGAAGCATTTATTTGGTTTTTAATTCCAGTTTTTAACCATTTTTCTTTTTTATATTCTTTCAGGCTTCTGTTTTAAATATGCATATGGAGGATAAAAACTTTCCATTATGGCCTATTTTAATATTATAATAATGATGTGGAGTATTTCTGAGATAATCAGGTTTTGCTTTCCAGTTTCCTGCCTACTGTCTTGCCTATATTAGGCATCATTAAGCTTCCCATCCATCTTTAATGAGGATTTGCTTTGAGATTTGTCCATGAAGTTATTATTAGGACTGGGCTCCATCCAATCAAGTAAAAACATCGAAATTAAAATATCAGGCTGCTCGTTTTTGTTTTTTTTTGTTAAATTAATTGAGATAAATTACCAGAAATTTAAAATCTCGGAGGGCGGGGTGAGGAGGAGGAGGAGGAGGAGGAGGAGGTGGGTGGGGTTATCATTTGAGCGGCGCTCGTGCTCACCGGATGTGCACCCTTCCCTTCCGGGCTGCTGTCGTCTTCCTTCCGGCTCGCCGAAGAAAGTTCAGGGAGGTTCAGCGGCGACTGGGCTTTTTTTTTTTAAAACACAAAACACACACAATGGACAGCCAGGGAAGGAAAGTGGTGGTCTGCGACAACGGGACCGGGGTAAGTTCGGGCCGCCTCGCCTCCCGTGTTGTTTGTTTGTTTTGTTTGTTTTGTTTTGTTTTGTTTTTAAAGGGGCTTTTTAAAACAGCGCCCCGTTATGTCGAACGATTCTCTGAAACAGGAAGTGGAGCTGTCAGCTAGTTAGCATGTGGCTACTTTTCATTCATCCGGACCCCGACACGGAAACTAAACCCCCCGCCGTAGAGCGGACGCGCAAGTCGGCGTGAAACCCCCCCCCCCCCCCCCAATTGGCGACTGCAGTTGCATAAACTCGCCTCCACCCCACCTCCATGTTAAATTAAGGCGGATGAGCCGAACCTCAAATGAACCGACGGTGGCTGAGCTAAAGATGCTAACTAGCCTGCTAGGCTACAGTTAGCCTTCAACAGCTGGGCTGTCTGGTTCCTCCTGCGTCAGACATTTCGGATATTTGTTCAGCAAACCACGCGGAATTTGCAGATTCGTTTATTTCTGCTGTGGTTTTTGCGTATTAAGGACAGCAGCTAGATTTTTTTTGTGTTAGTGTTTTTTCCGAGGAGGAGGGTGGTGGTGGTGGTGGTGGTGGTGCTAACGCCGAGTCTCGGCTCGGTGCAGCTTCAGCTGGGCCGTGCCAGGTGAATTGAGGAACCACCTTTTCTTTTTTAAATTATTATTATCTTTAATATATATTTTATTGTTCCAGCACCAACTTCATCCATTTAAATGTCTTCCAAAAAAAACAGTTTCTAAGATGCTCGGGAATTAAATGTATTTTCCATAAATACGTTCATTTTTTATTTCTTTATTTTTAATCTGCATTGATTTGATAAAAAAATAAATAAAAAACTGGCACTTTTTTGTCGATTTCATAAACACTTCAGGAATTTGTGGGTGTTTAGATAGAAAAAAAAACAATAAACACTTTGCTGATCTTTGTTTATGCTCATGAATTGCTCATTACACACACACACACACATATATATATATATTATATACACATCTATAGGTAACACAGCCTCCTCTGAAGTGTAGTGACGGACTTCCTTATGTAAGAGGATGTTGGCTCAGCGTGTTTCTCACCAGTAAGGCTTTTTTGAGATGGTTTTTAGTTGCGTTGTGCGAAGCCAGAAACAAAAAAAAAAACTGCCCTCGCTGTGTCAAGGTTGAACTGAGAAGTCAAGAGGAAGTGAGACGTGACTGTGTCACCAACACCAACTGTTCACATCACAGATATCTTTACTTCACATGCACCTTCAAAAAAACAAGGTGAAAGAAAACTCTGAATAGTTTTGGCTTATTTGCAGCTTATTTAAATTGCGGTTTTAAATTTGGCGAAGCGGCACGAAAAAGGAAAATATGTTGACGTAACGGTATTTTTAAAATCATCTGATGTTTTAGCTTTAATAATAAACTGATGCACCTTTTGATGAAATGATTTCCTGGCGTTCAGTTCAATATTACAATTATCTGAGCTCGTCGTGAATGGCGACGCCTCCACCTGCCTATATCTCCACGTGGCATTAGTAATTGCCTCTGTAGATAAATATCTATCAAAACATGTCACCATGTAATGACATTTAGCTATTAGATGGAAAATGTTTCTCTAACTCTCTAACAATTTAATTGTGGGTATTAAGAGCAAGTGGGAGTTGTTTTCAATATTAGTTATACATCAAATGTCTTTGCTAATTTCATTTTAGTGCAGAATATAATTGACTAAAGTTAGGTTTTCTTTTTTCGGTTTTGAATGAATATACATTTAAGGTGCCGTGAACACCGTCGGTACTGATCACAGATGTTCTTGCGAGTTCACGCTGACATACATGAAGCTTGCATGTTATTTTTATCTTGTTCTAAATGATAATTAAGTCCACCGTTATCAGCAGGGTCACAGTGATGTGTGGTTTTCTTTTTTTTCTGTACTGCACTGTATTTCCTCATCACTTCCTCTACACTGTGGTTTTCTTGTCTCCCTGTCGTAGTTTGTCAAGTGCGGCTATGCAGGCTCCAACTTCCCCGAGCACATCTTCCCTGCACTTGTCGGGAGGCCCATCATTCGCTCAACAGCCAAAGTGGGGAACATTGAGATCAAGGTATGAACCGCACCTCCCGATGTTTCCTGATTGGATCCTTTTGTTCGGAGCAGAAAGTGTCGGTTGCAGCGGTTGTGATACCACGGAGTGAAGGAAAAAAAAAAAATCAAGATATTAAATCACGTATAACAGAACAGAGTTTGTTTCTGATTTAAGCACAATGTCAAAATGTGCTCTAAATTCACTGTAGAATAAATACCGTACTTTGCTCCAATAATGATGTTTGTTTGATAGACAACAGAGGTTTAAATGTCTTGACAGTTTCCCGTTATTTTAGCACACCTGTCTCTACCGTCCTGTACCTTTCCAATTCTTTTGTTTATTCATCTTTGCCTTCCTCTTCCTCCATGTTTTGTTCGACCACGGTGAAGTAGAATGCTCACAAGATGGTAAGTTCAGGTTGGTGTGTGCGCCTCCTGTTCCTGCCTGCTCCACAGAGTGATGTCATGTTATGATCTCGGCTGAAAATTAAGCTCTTATTTCTTTTGTTTTTCGATCGTTTTCTTTCTTTTCTTCCTTCGTTCCTTCGTCTTTTCCACTCACTCCGATCCAATTGTTCTACGTCCTAACTAGTTCGCTGATTCCCGGTGTTGCGTTTTTTTTTTTTGTGTGTTTTTTTTTTTAGTGTTTTCAGCCAAATGAGTGGCAGAAGGGAGTAAGATAGAAGTGCAGCACATCACGTTAATGCACTCCTCTCTCCGGGCTCAAAGTGTTTGCAGAAATAGCCGCAATGAATCATAGGCCAGCTGTTATCGATGGAGTGCTAAAAGAGATTTTGGACCGGTTCCATTTTCAGAGTCTCTGATTTACTGGTGCATCCTGACAGCTCCACACGCCCACCAATCCCGCTGCAGTTTTCCGCTGAAAAGAACTTAAAATGTCAGCAGAACATGTTTTATTTAGGTAATGTCCACTTAAGGGCAGTTTCTTCCCTAATTTGTAAGCGTTTCACCTTATTTATTTTTTTTACAAGTGCAGGGGAAGTGTACATACTGGGGGATGCATTGCAGACAGCTGGCAGTTTGGAGACGGAAGCACATCTGTTTTTCTGTTTTTTTTCTTTCTTTTTTTTTTATTGAGACCACATGGAGGCGATGCCTGTGACTGGTACTTTGTTAATGCCAAAGCCCACAGGATGAACCCATAAAATGGCTGCCTTCAGTGGGCTTTTGGTGTCTCCAAGTGGAACGTGAGATGCTTGACTGTGTGGCTAACACCGAGCTCTAACCCAGCAGTTGTTTACATTGTCAGGCTGCCTGGCATGCAGATAGCTGAATGGGGCTAAAACAAGTGGTTTACTGTAGCTAAAGGGAAGTGTTTCCAGGTGTCCATGCATGGAAAATAATGCCTTGTTGTGCATGCTGGGTAACTGAGTTTTAAACCGAAGAGCTACATGAATGCAGCTGTTGTCATCCGACAGATAGCTCATTTTGTGGCAAGTGAAAGATGGACGATGAGTTTCTTAAATTTTAGTTGGAAAAAGAGGCGAGTTGAAAAACAGATTTTATTGCCCGAACTGATACTGGGTGCTCATTCTTACTCCGAGTGACACTAAAGGGTCCAAACTGGGCTTCACAAAATGGAGGGCTGTGCTCTTCGGCTTCTAAATAGTTCCCCGTGTTGACCTTTTGACCCCTTCCTCCAGGACCTGATGGTGGGAGATGAGGCCAGCGAGCTGCGCTCCATGCTGGAGGTGAACTACCCGATGGAGAACGGCATCGTCAGGAACTGGGACGACATGAAGCACCTGTGGGACTACACCTTCGGTCCGGAGAAGCTCAGCATCGAATCCCGCAACTGCAAGATCCTGCTGACCGAGCCCCCCATGAACCCCACCAAGAACCGGGAGAAAATCATCGAGGTACAATGACAGTGGTCCGTTTATGTGCATCGTAAAGGGTTTTAGTTTTTTTTAAAGGTGTCACTGATGGACGCTACACTGTTCACGTTACATCCAGTTCATCAAAGTGTTGATATTATAGAGTTCTTTTGTAAGTATCGGCCGTTTGGGGAAATTTGAAAGCAGAACAGAAGTGCCACTTTGGTTAATCTCCTTTAATTACTTCTGCATCATGTCAGAGATTAATTTGTGCACGTGTTGCCGGCGGTGTTGTGTTTATTTCTCATTCCTAACAAACAAACAACTGTGCTTCCTGGCCTCTGCCACAGGTGATGTTTGAGACCTACCAGTTTGCAGGAGTCTACATTGCTATTCAGGCTGTGCTGACACTGTATGCTCAAGGTAAGAAGACTCGCATGCTTGCTGGGGACGCAGGTTTATTCAAAGGAGATATTTTGCCACTCTGTACTCCAGTTTTCACATCACAAAAGTTTCACAGATGTCCTCCTCACAAACAATTTAGTTTTACCCTGATAGCAAGGTGTTATAATTAGTTCCTTATTACAAATTGTTTTCTAGTTTATTACTGTTTTCAGAAGCCTCTCAACTCTTCCTTCATGGTTTGTTGCTCAAAAACTAGACAGCTATTGATTTTAATTGTGGTATTTTTCCTGTGTTTTGATATTAAACTACCACTTCTTAGTCACATAAGCATCGCTATACCTACAGTTACTCTGTTTAAAACACAGTGTTACATTAGATGTGTTATGTCCTTGTGTTGTTTACCCAGCCACAAACGCACCCACCTTTTTATAGAGCTGTTGATTGTTTACCGTAGTGTGTGTGTGTGTGTGTGTGTGTTTCAGGCCTTCTCACCGGCGTGGTGGTGGACTCGGGTGACGGTGTCACACACATTTGTCCAGTGTACGAGGGCTTCAGTCTGCCCCACCTGACGAGACGCCTGGACATCGCAGGCAGGGACATCACCCGCTACCTCATTAAGGTATCCGGTCTCCCCTTCAAATGATAGATTCCACGCGATAACACATATTTACTAGCATTCCACCTTAATGCTGTAATACAACACCATTATCCTATTTCCAAAATAAAGGGTTTGGGGTTGTAATGAGTATGTTGGAGTTCAGTTTTGGTCGAGTCTTGTTGCTCTTTGGGACGGGGTAACTGCTGACATCATCTGCTTTTTAGATAACAGGGTCTTAATTTAGAGAAGATCTCGCAAAAAAAAAAACGTCTACCCCCAGCAGTACCACTACTTTAAAAAAAACACAACAACAACAACATATAAAGAGGTTATAATAAATACCTCGAAAGAATAATGTCTGACTTAACTCGCCTCCTTCCTGCCCTTTCTTCCCCCGTCTCCCCGTCTTCTTCCTCACTCCCTGGGTGCAGCTGTTGTTGTTGAGGGGCTACGCCTTCAACCACTCCGCAGACTTCGAGACAGTGCGCATGATGAAGGAGAAGCTCTGCTACGTGGGCTACAACATCGAGCAGGAGCAGAAGCTGGCGCTGGAGACCACCGTGCTGGTGGAATCGTACACGGTAAAATACAACACTTGAGAAATGTACTTACAATCAGCATAAGATCATTTTTAATAGATACTGAGAGAAGTAAAGAAGTCGCACCGCGAACGCCTCCAAAGCAGTTTAAGGCGTGTTGCTGCTTCACCTGCTGCTGAACTCGTTATGTAACCTGCGGTTTGTCATTTCATCAGGTGTTCAGCAGCCAGCAGGAACACGACCTTAAAAATTTGTTGCTGCCCTCACATGGACGTCGTGCGCATTATTCACTCAGCTGGCATCAAATAGCAAAACACGGAGAACATTAAAAGGGACAGCGAGAGCATTTAAATTAAGAACTAATAAAAGAAGATATTAAACATTATCTCTGCAGTTTTAATCCTGTATTTCCACCTCTTTGGATGCCCTTAGGGTCTCAGCTTTCTGAGGCACACGCCAGCCTGCTGTGTTTCCTGCTTCCTGTCACTTATCCAATAAATATTCCATTAAACCATAATGACAAACAGTGTGTCCTATGAAAGAGATGGAAATCAAGTAGACGTGAACTCAAGAAATCCCTTCAGGACAGAGTGAGGCTGAAAAGGACGATGAAGACGGT
The DNA here is from genome assembly GCF_022577435.1 of Embiotoca jacksoni. Classification (NCBI taxonomy): domain Eukaryota; kingdom Metazoa; phylum Chordata; class Actinopteri; family Embiotocidae; genus Embiotoca; species Embiotoca jacksoni. Next base: position 3,118,225 of record NW_027185252.1, read on the forward strand.
GTTTTATGGCATACAAATGTCTAATAACTGCTAAAAAAAAAAAAAGACGTAAATGAGAGCAGCCGTATTTTGTAAGAAACATCAAGCTCTGGTTTTTTTTCGAAAGTTGGACATTTTACAAGTTTCCATATTTCCAGCCTTCGGGAGATTCATGTTTATTTTCTGTTTACTTTTGCTGTCTTTTTATGCGCACCACATGTGCACCGAGTTTCATATTTCTGCTCAAAATAGCATCATTATAAAAAGAAATGCCTCCCAAAGGATTTTGTTTTTCACAAAGTGGCAGTATTTTGAGGAAATCCAAACTTAACGGGGTAACTGAATCCGTTCCAGCGCGGCGCTAAGTAAGACTACCGCACGCCTGCCGCCGGCTCGCTTTCCGGCTCGCTTTCGGACGGGCCAGTGCTGCTCGCCAACTGTTTTCTCTGGGACTCAAACATATGGGGGTGCAGCGCTCCTCCGTCAAGACTTGCTTTTCTTTCCGAGGTCCTTTTTTTTTTTTCCCCTGCGGAGGGGAACCGCAGAATCTAAACGTCGGTCCCGCAGTCTGTGTTACTGCACGCCCTGCCGAGCACGTGTTGTGTCTCTGAGCTCTCTGTGACCGTGTGTGTTTGGGTTAGCGGAGGCGAGTGAGTGTGTGAGTAGGAGTGTGTGTGTGTGTGTGTAGGTGTATAGGTGCGCGAACATGTATGTGTAAGTATCGTTTTGTGTGCGAGAGTGTGCCGAAACAAGGAGGGCAATGTAACTGTGGCCGAAGGGCCCTGAACTGTGCGTTACATCATTTCCTGTGCAGCCACTTTGCGGCGGTGGCTGGCCTCCGCTTCCTCCCACTGCCCTCGCCTTGAATGAAGCCTTTTTATAGTCGCACACACACACACACACACACACACACACACACGTTCACTCCGCTCGGTTTGGAAGCTGCACTCTCTGTGCTTTAACTTTCGGTAGAGTATCATCAGTCTGGGAGGATTTTATCCTCCGACAGCAGTAAACTTTCTTTTCTTTTAAGAAAAGGTGTGTTGTGAAGTTGAAACATCCCGAGTATCACTGTAGTTTCTCAGGATTCACGCCCTCGGGCGCTCTCGTACATTAAATCCTACCCCCATTCAGTGGTGTCATACTTTCTTCTCCACCCCCCCACCCCCCACCTCCCCCTTTCTCCTTTCATCTCATCCCTCCCACGCATCTCCAGCTGCCAGATGGTCGTGTGATCAAGGTGGGAGGAGAGCGGTTTGAGGCCCCCGAGGCTCTTTTCCAGCCCCACCTCATCAACGTGGAGGGTGTCGGAGTGGCCGAGCTCCTCTTCAACACCATCCAAGCAGCTGACATAGACACCAGGTGAGGCCGACAAAAGAACACAAATACGCTGCGCTATCATTTAAAGAAAGACGCGTACATTAAAACGAGTTTTCCCGAGAGTGACTCGGTGTTTTACACTTCATTAACAAGTTACGGCACAAACGGAGACATTTGATGGATGGGTGTACAATGGTGGTGTCAGCTGAAAAGAGCTCTCACTAAAGCTTGTAGATGCTTTTAGACATTAAGCTAAATTTTGATTTTCATTCTGTAGTTCTGAATGGAAAGTTTGAAAATGTATATCAAGTATTTTAAAGATTGTAAATAGCAGCAGCAACAAGGAAACCCAACAAGTTGCTGCTAATGCCTTGCAGTTTCAGTTGAGGAATACATTTTGTAGTATTTACTTTAAATCACAGAGGAACTTAAGTCTGGCTTCAAAGTCAATTTTCAACATTTCTTGGACTTAAAATGAGAAAAATGTGCCCGTTAAGATGGAAACTCGCGATGATACTCGAGTTATTTTAAGACGCTTCATTTCCCGTCTTGCACGTCGCTCTTTCTCTTCCGTCTCTCACTCTCGGCTGTCTTGGTTCTGTCAGGCCCGAGTTCTACAAACACATCGTGCTGTCGGGAGGATCCACCATGTACCCCGGCCTGCCGTCTCGGCTGGAGAGGGAACTCAAGCAGCTGTACCTGGAGCGCGTGCTCAAGGGAGACGTGGACAAGCTCTCGGTGAGAAAAACCGACCCTCCTGTGACGCCTCTTCTGTGACCGACTACGTGACGAGCATCACGGACTCCCGGCTAAAACCGCTCAGATGTGGTTTACGGTGTGAAAAACTGACCCATTAATTTGAGCCCAAACTGGAGCTCGTTCACTCTGACCTAAAACGGGTGCTGTTGTTACAGGAAGCCACTGAACTCCTTGGGACATTCAGGTTAACCAGAGTCGGCCTCTCGGTTGGCGCGAGTGAATATTTCCAGCTGATTCTCCGGGTTTGTTTAAGTTTTTCCTGGGCGAGGTTTCCTACATGTGAGAGAGCAGGGAGGTGCCAGAAAGGTACAACTTACCACTGACGGTTTACCTGACGGTGTCGCCGCACACTTGGACTTCACAGTTAAAAAAAATGAATCAAAGGCCTTGAATTGTGTGCAGCCGGCATTTAAAACCACGTCCGTTTCTAACAAATCTGTCAAGTTTGGGAACAAAATCTTTTGATTTTTGTAACGTCTCACTCGGGGCGCAGTGTACACGAGCCACCACCAGGGAGTGCCAGAGACCAACAGACCTTCATTTTAATTTAAAAAAAAAAAAAAAAGCACTTAAATAAGAACAAACAGAATGTGGGGTTAAATATTTGTTTTGGAAAAATAGCACAATGTTGCATTTCCATGTCAGTGTCCCAAAGACAGAAGATTTCACACAGAACTATTTTGTAAACAAAGCTCTGCAGATGACTCAGGTTTAATAGCAAGTCATTATCTGGTTTATTTTTCTGCCTGCAACTGCAGGATGGCCTCGCGTTTCTCTAATTGTTTATCTTCTTTTCCAGTGGAAGTCTTTATACGCCGAGTTAAAGTAACAGAAATGTGCGCACGATATGTTTTATACCAAATACTTAACGAAAGTCCTTAAATTTAGTCTTTCATACAGAAAAATGTCTCGTTTCATGTCAGTTACAACGGACTGCGACATTGGCAGCGTTTTACCGTCGGAAAAAGAATCATTCTTGTCGCATGTTTCACTTGCCTGTCGACCTGACACACACTTTCCTTTGCCAATATATTGCTTAAATACACCGCCTCCATTTATAGCTCGCGCCTCTTTTTTAATCTGTTTGTTTGTTGCTACGTTTAGACAGCGAGTCACGACAAACAGAAGCTGCATCCTTCACCCTATTTGGTGAAAATATTAGTGTTCGGACAGACTGAGCTTGCCGAGGTTCATGCTGAAGGAGTGGTTTGAGAAGTCTTGTATTGATGTTTGAAATACGCTGGATCGGTCTCCAGTGGACTCGGTACTTATCCGATGTGACGGATTCTGACCAGAGCTATCGTGAAGCCTCCGTGTGTAGATGCATTAATCGGTGGTTTTACATGAACGGATGACCGTGTCGTGTGAAATGTGTCGTTTGTAGTGAGAAACCCACAGACCTGACTCTGCACTTTCCCTCAGCTCCTATAGAGTATCTTGGTGTCTTTCAGCTGATTGTTTTGGTCCTGGTCGACTCCTCATGTAGCAGGCAGCTTTCTTCACTTATTTTCCTCAGAAGTTGGCTGAGACCAAAACGGAGAGAATATTGGACTTAAATTTATCTGGTCACCAAAGACTTCACTCCAAATAAATGTTATTACTACAAATATCTATGGATGTTAAAACTGCCAACATATTCACTATATATACTTTATAAGGGAATCTTGGTTTATGTCAGTGTCGTGTTTAGAGCTTGTTGTGCTTCATTATGGTAAAAAAAAACAACAATTAAGTCAAGTGTTAGCAATGTTTACACGGCATATGTTTCATATTTAAGTTTAATATCACATCTAATTTTGTTCCCTCCATTGTTTTTATGTTTTTTTTAAATGTTTTTAGTTACGATGCAATCTTTTAAAAATGTAATTTGAAAGTAACGTGTTTGTTGGCAGTTCTCAAGTTTGCTTGTTTAATAATGACAAAACTTTGGGCCGTTTGTGTCGCTGCTTTTCTGTTATATCCTCACACGGCATTCACTTCACACCGACCAGAAAAACATAAAGGACTTCATTGTGGGACTCTAATCGTCAACTTATCGCACGCCTCTCCGTGTCTCTCTTGTCTTGTAGAAATTTAAGATCCGCATTGAGGATCCTCCCAGGCGAAAGCACATGGTGTTCCTGGGCGGAGCCGTGCTGGCCGACATCATGAAGGACAAGGACAACTTCTGGCTGACCCGCGAGGAGTACCAGGAGAAAGGAGTCCGCGTGCTGGAAAAACTCGGAGTCACCGTCAGATAAAGCACTGGACGGACAGAACACGCACACGCACACACACACACACACACGCGCCACATAAACACACACACACACACACACACACACACACACACACAAACAAATAAACACATACATGCTACACACATTTCCCCCCCTCGCCCACATTGCAGAGTATATATCTATTTATCCCTCTTCATTCTCTGTTTCGGCTCCTGATTCTCCTCTAACATCAGAGAAAGGAGCCGTCACTTCCTCCTCTTCCTCCACTTCCTCCTCTTCCTCCTGCTCTCTGCCTCTCTCCTCTCCTGGTTTGGGATTGGCTCACCCTTTTTTTTTTCCTCGCGAGAACCAATTCCATGTCTTTCAGATTTCCACCGCGCCTCCCCTCCCCTCCCCTCCCCTCCCCTCCTCCTTCGACTTTAACCACAAATTGACGAGTAAATGTTGCGGCGCTGGTGACGAAGGTTAAAAAAAAAAAAAAAAAAAAAAAACCCGATGCGGGAGATGTTTACCTGCAAAATAGGTTTGTTGTGAATTAAATTGGGCAGGTAAAACCCACCAGCCGGTAGAACGTTTAGATTTCCTCCCTCGTTTTAAACCTGCAGAGGGAGGAGTAAAAAAAAAAAAAGATTAAAAAAAAAAAAAGTGATGCAAAGTTTCTAAGCAACTCGTAAACGTCTGTAACGTCACAATCAGGGTCCACCACAAACAGCCACGGGCCGCTTTCAGCATCTGTTCCAGGTGAGCGAGAAATGATCACATTTTTATGTCGGTTTTTATAAATGATATCATGACTTTTCTTTTCTGGGAGAGGGATTCCTTTTTTCTTTTCTTTTTTTTTTGCTTTTTCTTTTTTTTGTTGGATGTATGAGTTCAATTTAAATTTGATTTCTTTTCTTCCATTGACTTTTCTTTTGTTGCTGTGCACTACTACCATTGTAAATGGGGTGTATTGTGGTAACGGAAGTTTCCTCCATGTTTTTTATGAAGAATTGATGGTTGATTTATAAAAGGGACAAATACACAAAGTAAAAGCCCCTGAGCTTGGCATTGGGTGCGTGACGGTACTTTGGGGGTTTGTGGGTGGTGTGACAGTGCTTGGGATGTCTCTGCCTCCTCTCCGGATGGAAATCTCAAAAATTGAATGAATGAACTCGTCGCGGCGATGTTTCACGCTGCGGCGACGCTGCAGCTCCTCGCCTCCTTCGGTCGCAGGTCCGAGGAGGAGATCGATTCGAAATCTGGAAAGCAGAGCATCGCAAAACTGGTGAAGTTTAAAAAAAAAAAACGGTATCTTATCGAAGTAGAAACGCTGTTGAGACCATGTTTAAGTTCTCCAGTCTTTCATTCCCAACGGTCGACTTAATGATTACTGGAGGCACTTCTATTTTGAGTATGATAAATGTGTATATTTTTTTTTTTTTTTTTTTTTTTCCCCCCCTCCTCTTTCCATGATCGTCTATCCAGTGCCAAGTGCAGTTAGTGTTAACTGGATCTCTCATGTTTTAATGTCTTTCTTTTTGTCAGTTTTTGTTTTTATTTTCCTGTGTTGTTCATAGCATAACTGCCTAACGCTGATTTAAATAAAGAAAAGTGATTTATAAGGATGTTTGTGTGGCAGTTTTTCTTTTTCTTTTTTTTGCCACAACTGGGGTCCATTTTGATAAATTTGCGACTTGAGCGCTACTGAAGTGAAGAGCACCCAAATATATTCAGTTTCCTGTTATGCAAGACAATGAATATTGGCTGTGTTTATGCCTTGGGGGGGGAGGGGGAATCAGATAATGGTTTCAGACAGATTTCCTTGTCATTTGTTGCAACAGGAGGTCAGATTAGATGAGCAGAGCGAGGAGAGGATGGAGGTACGAAGGCAACTGAGGCTCGTCCAAAGAGGAGGATGAGGTCTCTGAGCACCGACCAGAAGGAGGAAGAGGAAGTGGAACAGTGGCAGAGAACTGGCGCCACCAGAGGAAGAGGCTTTCTTTCCGTGCCTGAAATAAAGATCTCACCCCAGACTCTTCCGGCCTTGTTCCATTTTAATCCCTCGACTCTTGCCACTTCCTTCTTAACCCTGACCTGTTACCTTGAATCCAGAATTTGAGATATTTTTTTGCTTGAGCGCTTGAAAGACTTTTCAAATTTTAAGACGAGTTTCTCTGAAGAAAAAAAAAAAAGGAACATTTTTGCATCTTTAAGTTCACGGCAAACGGGCAAAATTGAAAAGCTCCAGAACAGCTACTAAATAGACTTTGTGGGGAAGTTTAACAATACAAATGTATAGAATTTATTCTGTAGAATCTCACCCTATGACGGTAAAATAAAGTTTTCCATCTGCAATTTATTTTTCTTTTATCGTGCTCGTTTTTATTGACTGCTTCACATTTAACAGTTTCAGGAACCGTTTGTCACCATCGGTTCTTGCTTCAGTCCGTTTCACTGCCAAACATTTACTTCCAAGTCAATTCTCAAAGGACTTATCTGGCATAAATTACCGCAGTTGTATTTGAGTACTTTTTTTTTTTTTTTTTGGGGGGGGGGGGGTGTTTCTTGAGTATCTTTTAACGCAAAGACCGATGAAAACCTTTTCCACAAGGTGGGAGTAGAGAGATGTTTCCCCCTCAACAGTCTTGAAGGGTTTATCTTGGGTGCAGAGTTTGAACTAAGACAAGAAAAAAAAAAAAGAAAGAATGCTGAAGCAATTAGCTGGTTACGTGCAAAGTTTACTTCTTGGATATCTTCGCTCGGCGTGAGTCAGTCGGGCAGTTTGGACCCGACGGAGGAACACGGCTGGCTCAAATGTTTGCAAAAGTAAAAACTCAACTCGGGTGCAACGTAGAACACACACAAAAAAAAAATCATTGTTCGGAGGAAAAAGCCAAAGTCCTTGCCTATCTTTGGACATGAGACCACGGCCACCCATTCCTCCAAACTGCAGTGGGAAGTGAACGCCGGTGCTCCGTGCGCCCAGAGAGGGGGCCACGCTGACCCCATTACACCAGCAGATATCTTAAATGTTTGCACATGTGGACTACGATGCTGTTTGCAGCCGTTGAGCTGCTTAGCAGGCCCCCAAAAGCCCTCCGGGACCTTCTTTCTTCCCCCCCACCCCCCACTCGCTCTCTCGCGCTCCATCATTATCGCCCACATGCTTTTCCAGAGACATCCTGAGTGAAACAGCTCGACGTCCTCGATGGCTATCACATGTTCCTGCTGAGGAGGGGAAAGACATCTTGAAGAGAATAAGGCAGGGTGTGCTCGGCTTCGTCTTTTTCTTCTTTTTGCTTAAAGAGTTTTGTGCATCAAATTGTGCAAGTTTTTAAAACAGCGGAAAAACTTTTTTATTTTTTTTATTTTTTTATTTAATCCTCCGGGTTTCTTCATGAAGTCAAAGCTTTCTCCCTTGAATTTCACAGCTCTGAAGCTTATTTGTTTGAAAACAACTGTTGAGGACGCTTTATATGTGGCGTCAAAGTATTCGCTGAATGTTTCAGTCTGTCCACGATTAAAACTTCAACAAAATCAGTTTAGATACTGAATAATGGACATCGGACGTCATAACCAAAAGATGCAAATCATTAGTCTTGGAATTTTCTTTTTCTATTTGCTTCACCGCATGAATTCGTCACATTCATGTTCCTCAGAGGACGAGTCCTTCTGACCTTGGTGAAATCCTGGGTCTCAATCTGTGTACTTACACTTCCTATTTTGTGTGCGAGTGCGTAACTTCACACTGACAAGTTATGTACAGTTATAAACAGTTATAAACAGTTATGTACGGTCTGTGGTAGAGGTGAGAGCGCCGCTGCTGGCTAACAGCAACATGGACGGGCGTCTAGAAGCTACCGAGGCTAACAACTTAGCGAACTAGCCGGCGCCAAACGTAAAGCGGGAAATGCAAAGGATTAATGTACAAAAGAAAAAAATTAGGCCGCCATCAACGTTTTCCTCAGAATAATCCATAAAAAAATGGACTTTCATGGCCTCGTAAACAATCGGCTACCTGTTAACGCTGAGCTTTCTGAAAACTCAGGCGAAAATTCTCGCACGACACGAGTGTATTGTTGTCGTCAACATGTTAATTGTGTTTATGGTAATCCTCGGATATATTTTCTTCCTCTAAAGAAGCTGAAACATTACTAGTGAATGATAAATGCGTGTCGGAGGAAAAGTCGTGGTTCGTTCCACACAAAATAAAATACATAGGTCGTTTTTTAACTTTAGATATGAGGAAGTATCTTCAAGGCGAGACTAAAATTAAGCAGCGGACTCACGTGTGGTTTTTTACTGTTTTCTCTCGTTTTATTGGAGGCGGAAGGTAAGACACACATTTCACTTTAGTTCTCTCACACCTGGCCACCCTTCGCTATCTACAAAGTACTTCCTGTTCCTTCTCGAAAGCAAGAGCTACATCCATCGTACATGTTAGAAACAGTTATTTTAAAAAACAAAAATAGAAATAAAAATGTACAACATACACTTGATATATATAATATAATTTTTGCTCTTTTTTGTACAGAGGTAAAAATACTAAGCGTAAAAAAATGGGTCTAATTCAATACAGGGAGTCGTTTCTTTTAATTTTTTTTATCAATTTAAATACACGAGGAGATAAAAGAGGATGCGTTCAGGCACTTGTAAATGGCTCTGACTTGTGAGAACACACTCGAACACCGGACGAGATGGAGAGAAAAGATTAAACGCTGACACGCCCACGCACCAACACACACACACACACACACACACACACACACACACACACACACACACACACACACACACTCTCTTTCCAATCTGATTGGCCCGGTCCCCGATTCATCGCATCATCAAAGGATCTGATTCCACTGGAAAGGTGTCGGTGTGTGATAGCATATTCAGCTGATCCCAGTAGCTTTGGATCAAGGAGCAGGATGAGTGGGGGAGGGAAGGAGGGGAGGAAGGACGGAGGGGGGGGGGGGTGTCTCATGAACACACACACACACACACACACACACACACACACACACACACACACACACACACACAAACACAAGGATGTACATACTGGTACAACAGGGCAGGATGTATGAAACAGATACAACCAGGGGAGGAAAAAGGACATCCTCAGGGTTTCTGCAGTTCAACTACAGTAAGTGACATTTCCTTCGCAAAACAATCAGGGATGGATGTTTGCTGCCAGGATTTCAGATGTTTTTCGGACTCCTGATCTTTTCCAATGGGAATCCTACCGACGTCCTGCTTCGATTTTATTTTTGGAAAACGCTTATTGTGTTCCCAGGTCACATCCCCGACGCCGCCATCGCCCGGGCCTGGAGGCAGCACGAGGCACCCGTGCGGTCGTCAGTTTCAGTGTTGCGCTGTCAAGCGTGAGGGCGTGATTGGCCGACCACGGTGTCACTCAAAACGGCAGACACTGGCAGGTAGGACAGCAATTTTTGTTTCCCTCCGTTTCCCCGAGTTCGTACATCAACACGCCCGCCACGGACCCGAACGAACGCACTCTTTATTCAGCTGAACTGTTGTCGACAACTGACTTTACTCCTGTGATGATGTACCAAATCTGGCATGGAGGGAAAAAAAAAGAAATGCTGAAAGTTACTGGAGAAAGAATAGCACACGCTGGTCACGTGTGGCTTCAGCAAGTTGTGTCTTATGTTTAATCTCAACATATTTTGGCCTTAAAGGAATAGTTTGACATTTTAGAAAGTGCTCTTAAGAGTGGAAACAGCAAAGCAGCTGCAGCTTGGCTCTGTCCAAAGACTTAAAAAAAAAAGAAAGACAAATTATATATGACATCTTTTTTGTAATAACCTTCTTTAAAACATGTCGATTTTACACTTTGTTTTTTTTTCTTCAAATTAAACAAACAAGATATATAATGTGTTTGTTTTGGAGCTTTCAAACCGTTGATCTGTTAGCTTGCCGTTTACCGTGCTAAGGTGACTTTGTGTATTTCTTAACATGTCAAACTTTTCTTTTAACAAACTGGAGGATGACCTGAAGGCTTTTGTGTGGAATAAGACTCATTGCATTGCTGTGATGACATTATACGTGTAAAAAAAAAAAATAAAAAAAAAAATCCTTCATAAATCACAGGTTTTGGCAAAGAAATGAAATAAAAGTTTGTGGTGATCTTAAATCAGTTAAATCCAATTTTCACCAGAAAGATGGTACAATTTCTTTTAAACTAATGTGTGTTTTTTTTTTTGGAGCATTTCTGTTAAATCTGATTATTGAAACCGCTCAGATCACCATCATTTAGGCCTTTGCTGGTCCACATACGTGACCGTCGGGCTCTACTGGAGGGCGATGCGTAAAAGAGGGGAGGTGATTGTACGTCGCAGGCAAACTAGAATCCAAAGTTTACACACTTACTAAGAAGCTTTTTAAGAGTTCGTTTTTTATTACAAAAATAGTTAAAACCCAGTTTTAAAGAGCAGTACGTGGTGAGGCTGATTGCTCGGAGCCGTAACCAAGCTCACGCTTATCATTTATAGCAGACATCTTCAAAGAGAAAGAGAGAGAGAGAGGGAAAGAGAGAGAGAGAGAGAGAGAGACGGGTCACGTCTGGAGCACGACTCCATATTTTAAGGCATACGGGCACCAATTTTAACGGTATCTGATTGATTTTTCTGCAAAGAACGAGGAAATCAGAGCCTTAAAAATCTCACAACGCTTCAAGTGTATGTTAAGTAAAACGAGCCACAAAAATCTGACTGGAATCATAAGACTCGATGGGTTCCTGGTTTCGCTGTTTCATTTTTTTTTTAAATTTTTTTAGGCACTGTTTGAAATAACGTGAAGCGAGCAGGGAGACGGACGCTCGAGGATCGTAGCGTGACTCGAGGCACCGTCTCGTCCAGCGAGCGAATCGCAACCCGGCGCCTGCTTTTTTTTTTTTTTTTTGCTGGTAGATCAATTAAAGAGAGAAAATATAAATAGGATTTAAAAACATGAATCTTTGGGATATTAGAAGAAGATTAAGATGAGTACCATGTTTGTTTCCGTGAGCGAAGAAGATGTAGATGGCGGAGAGCTATGTGGACTATATACACGAGCTTTACTTATAAGCTGCAGTACAGGCAAAACAAAAAGGCCTCGGCGCACATCGTAAGCATGCACAAACGCCGTCCGCACAAACACGCGCAAAGAGGTGTAGTGTCTGATTTCTTTTGTAGCTGGAGTTGAGCTGAGCGGGCCTGATATTGGAATAGAATATAAACAAAATGGCCACCGTACATCAAAGGAGAGAGAGAGAGAGAGAGAGAGAGAAATACAACAAAGAAACAATTCAAGTTCTTTGACGCCGAGTCAGTGTACAAATATAACAATATAAAGTACCTGCATATGTGATACATGACATATAGGTCAGCTATAAAAAAAAAAAAAAAGGCCCCCTGAAAAAGAGTGCTCTCAGTAGAAACAGAGCATGAAATGGCCACGTGGAGAGCTGCGAGAACTGTCTGCCGTAAGGGGGAGCTTATCTTCCCAGGCCGTTCAGAAAATGCACCAACTGTTTTTTTGGCTTATTTCAGTGTCTGGAATTTGTAGAGAAACCCAGAGAAAACCAAGGCAAGAGAGTGAGCAGCCATGACCACTTGTCCCTTCTGCGTGTTTCCCCATCCTTCCCTTTCCCTGTGCTTGCGTCGGGTCGTTTTCTTTTCCGAACCCGGCGGCTCAGCTCAGGGCCTTGTGTCGGCCCCCGCAGCAGCCGCACGCCAGCCCCGCCCGGTGGCAAGCGTGGAGAGGCGGGTAGAGGCAGAGGCAGGGCGCCACCAGCGACAAGCCCAGCAGAGCTAACCAGCGCGTGCCGAGACGGCCTCCCCCGCTGCCCTCGCCCCCGTCGCAGGAGCAGGGGTCCGAGTAGTCCCCCTCCGGGTCGGACATGCAGTGGTAGAGCATGGTGTCCGCCAGCACCATGCAGCTGACCCGCCGGATGCACGCCCGCACGGGGTCCGGGGCATCCTGGCACCGGCCTCTCCGGTTGTCGGAGACGTAAAAGGCCTCGCCGCAGTGCTCGCACTGGCCGCGCTCCGTCCCGTCGTCCTTCTGCCCCTTCCCGCCGTTGGTGGACGGGGAGGAGCTCGGGAGAAAGGAGCGAGGCTGGGTGGAGACCACGGAGGAGAAGCCGTGGCGAAACGAGCCGCTGTGGCCCTTACTGGTCAAGGGTCCGAGGGCGGGGTCGGAGTCTGAGGGCGACAGGCACGGTTCCAGCGGGTAGGTGTAGTCGTGCTTCTGGGCCTCCGTCTTGGCGAACTGAACGTAGGACTCATTCTCGTCCATTTGGATGAATTTGTCACGCACGGTCGCGTGCCGGTAGTCCTCGTAGCCGGTGAAGCAGGACCGATCCAAATGTCTCCCATGGTGAAGATCGGCGGTTCGCTCCCAGCTGCGCTCCCGAGGGTTGATGCGGACGATTTCTTCGTCCTCGAAGGTGACATGGCGGGGTATCCGGGACAACGGCTGAACAGAAAAACAGGACGAAACTCGGTCACGACATCTGTTTCGGAACTTTCTTTCAATGTAATCGACACAGAAGATGTGAAACTTTGTCCCACACCTCTTGGCATTGCTGCGTGACAACCAAATGTTGTCTGTGTCTCACCGGGTCTAAGTAGTAGTGGTCTGAGAGCCGGTAGGGGTCGTGGAGGTCGTGGCGATGTCCCAGCATGCACTTGTGCCTCTGCGGAAGGGGCGAGGACTCGAGCGGCTGCAGAGAGGTCTCCAGCTTCTGGGAGGAGTTGGATGAGCTGTCCGTGGTGTTCTGAAGGGGACAAACAAACACAGGATGCGGCCTTAAAACGCTGCTGTCAAACAAACGCCAAACAAACAGTTCGAGAGAGAGAGAGTACACCGTGATTGGACAAACAAAAACAGGAAGCCTCGGCGCAGCGCTGATTGGAAAAACAGGAAGCGTGAGCTCTGTTGTTCGGGCCGCTTGATCCGCGTTTGGATCGCTGCGTGTTGAGGTAAACTTTCACAAACAACATGTGCCACGAAGCATCCGTTAGAAACAAAACCTTGTAGTACTCATCAAAGCTAAAAAAAAATAACAATTATACACATACATCGGTACGATAATAAGTTATCCGTTAACATTTCTAGTTAACCCTCCCGTCGTCCTCGGGTCAAAATGACCCGCAGCTGTGTTCAACCAAATGCTATTTGATTTTCATATTTTTTGGGGGATCATTGGTGACGAGGAGGCTGTGAGGGTTTCTTTAAAGAACGATGACCAATGATGCCAAAAAAATGTAAAAAAATATAGAAATGAAATAGAACTTGGTTGAACACAGCTGCGGGTCATTTTGACCCGAGGACGACAGGAGGGTTAAGAGGGTTGCCGTGGTGACTTAAACGCCAAGGGACGTCACTGCATCTGACATCTGGATAGTCAAGCAGTTATTCTTTGCCTCATGCAGTAAGAACTATTAAGGACTCCATCTGACCGAGCAATAATATTCCTCCTAACCTCATTTGACATAAATGGGGTGGACAAAATATTGGGATGTCTCTGAATGGTTTCAAAACCTTCACGAAAGACTTATTAATGCTTTGTATTGACGGATGCATTAAGTCTTTTTATAACTGCAAACTGACATACATCTTTGTGTGTGTGTGTGTGTGTGTGTGAGAAAATCTGAAATCCAAAACACCTCTTGGCACCTTCACCCGCTAAATCCACTTTGGTTGCAAAGGGGAGACACAAACATCCTTGAACAGGATTTTGTTTAAGTCGGTGGTATTAACCTGATAGAAGGACTTTCAGTATTCTGCACACACAGAATCCCAAGTTTCACCTTTTTTGGCCTCTCCTCTTCGTCTTCTCCCCCCTCCTCCTCCTCCTCCTCTTCACTCCCCCCCACCCCCCCAACAACCTGTCCTCCTCCCTTCAATCGCACTTTCTCCACATTCCACCTTTCCTTCTCCGTTTTCCACCACTCCGTGTGTGTGTGTGTGTGTGTGTGTGTGTGTGTGTGTGTGTGTGTGTGTGTGTGTGTGAACGGTATCCTGTCTCCACTCCGCTGAAGGCTGTCAGGGCTCCTCTCCAACTCAAACCTTGGCCAGACAAAAGACGGTCAGGCCGCTGCCGTGTAGAGCTCAGACAAGACAGATTTCAGACAGGCACGATGGGGGTCAGCCTCTTTGGGCACCAGCTGATTGGCAGGTCGGGACTCCTCCTGTCTCATCATGTCATCTCGGAAATATGAGCGAATGTGGAGGAGATATCGTGGATGCGTTTGGCTTATTGAAAAGTGTGCAGGTGGTTTTGTGTGAGAAGAAAAAGTTGGAGATAGTTTGGAAAAGAAGAAAAAAAAAAAAAAGCACCGTTTTTTTTTTTTTTTTTGCACAACTGAGTTATGCTTGAAATGATTCTCTTGCTTTTCGTCCCACATGGTCACAAGACGTCAACAGCTTATCCACCAAAGAAAAGTTTGGATATGGATGTTGTTTTAGCAGTCTGCAACAGCTGGGAGATTTCCGAGCTTCCTTTTTTTCCCCCTGCTGATGTGATTTCATATCATGAAAAAAAGAAAAAAAAGAAAATCCACTTGACAAGCACAAAACAGATGAGATAAGTTTGATTCCAGCTATTCAAATGTTCCCAGTTCTGTTGGACGTTTACTGGAAAGACAAAAGGAAACCCGTGCCTCAGAGAGGGGCGGCCGCAGCTCGGCGGATAGCGATTAATGGTAGGAACTCCTGTCTTCCTGGACACATGTTGTAGCGTCCTTGAGCAAAAACAATGAAGCCCAGACTGCTTCCTGTGTACAGTGTGTGTGTGGGTTTATAGAGTCACGCTGGTGGTTTTGTGCAGAAGGGCTTTGAGCTGAAGGCTAGCATGGCAGCATGCCCACAATAACATTGCTAACATGATGCTCAAGCATGTAAAACTGTTGCTGCATTGTCCTCTTGTCCACTCTGGAGTGAATAAGAGGACAACACGAGTGGATTTGGTTGTCGTGGACAACCAGAACGCAGCATATGTTTGCTAAATGGCACCAAATAGCTCCATAATACACCCGAGTCTAATCATGTCGTTAGTTTTGCTGCTATTTTTGTAAACTAGTTTAAATTTTGACCTGATGGTCGCACAAACTAAAAAGTTTGATTGAAACTTTTAGGCCAATTCATGCAACAGTTGTTGATAAATATCACGCAAACCCACCAACATTAACCTCACGGCGTCTCTAAAAATCCAGGGGATCACCCAAAGTCGTTAGACGTTATGAATGTTTACATATTTGATTTAATGCGAACAGATCCGGGTGATGTCGAGATAACTCAGTCTGGAGCAAAATGGTGGATCAACAGACAGAAACACCAACATTACATTCCTTCAAAATGCTGAGCCAAAAATGAAAATGCAAAAAAACAAAAGAAGGTCATTCAATCAAACAAGGTGCATTCATCTTAAATTACTTTCAAATGCTTCCACGTCTTTTTTTTCCCCTCGCAGGCCTTTCGCAAATCCGTGCCACATTATGAGGGTCGAAACAAAAACTGGCAAGAGGGTTTCTCACACTGATTAAACGGAGTCCAACTTCAATCAGTCCAAACAGAACTGTAGAGACTTTATTGCTGTGCGAACAAAGCTCATTTGCAGATAACATATCAACCTCCGGGATTCCCAACAAACTTATTCTCAAACTTTATATCAAACTGCCAATAGTTTTACTCCAAAATCTGGCACCCCAACAAGCACAAAACCAACACAACAAATTATTCGCCTGAGTTATATGACCCGGATCTGGTGCGCGTGTGCGTGTGTGTGTGTGTGTGTGTGTGTGTGTGTGTGTGTGTGTGTGTGTGTGTGTGTGTGTGTGTTTCTGTCTGTCTGCTGAAGCGATCCCTATTATATCCTGCTCCCCACATGGATACCGCCATGCTGAGAATTTCCCCCAGCTTTCTTACAAAGCCCTCAGAGCAGCCGGCCAAAAATAACATAACATGCTGCCTCCGCTCCAGGCCCCGCCCCCCTGGAGAAGCCATTACTGGTGGTGGTGGTGGTGGTGGTGGTGGTGGGGGTGGTGGGGAGGGGAGGGCGATAAGGTTTAGAACCAGTCCGACTCTGGCCTCCGCGGCTGAAACTAATTCAAAACACAGACCAGACTTTCTGCTGCGAGCTCCAAACGGCACAAGAGGACGGGGGAGACAAAGGAGGAGTTGGAGGTAGGAGGGGGGGGGGGAGAGGAGGAGGTGAAGGGGTGGGGGAACTATATTTCTGGACATCCTCTCTTTATATATTCTGGTCCAAGGCTGGACAGAGGGCATTTCAAGTTATTTTCTGACACAAAACATGTCCCGACTCAAAGCTCGGGAGGATTCATCCTTCAACAGGCCCGTCTCGCTCTCCTGGGATGAGCCCAGAATTGCTTCAATAGCTTTCACTCCCCCTGTTGTGAATGAGCCAAAATAGAGACAGAGAGGAGACGTGCCGAAGGGAGGGACAGAGGAAGGGTTGGGTTGAGTTTAGGTTTGGCGAACGAGGAATAATTTAGGGAAGTATGTCCATCCTACCTCCACCCTCCCCACCCCAGCCTCCCCCTTCTCACAGCGCCCTCCGCCCGCCCTCCCCTCGTTCCCCCCCCCCTGAAGGCTGTAAATCTGCTGCAGCATTTCCCCCTGTCCACGACTGCCCGCCCCGCAAACCCCGCCGCCGCCGCCGCCACCAACTTTAGGAAAGGTCATTAACGCAGAGCTGAGGGGAACACGAGCAGTGCTGAACCCATCACTGTATCACATGGTGATTAACCTGCGGTTTTAGTCATTAGTCAGCGCTGTTAAATTTCACTGCTGGTTATTCATTCAGAGGAGATGTCGCTCCTTTAGAATACATTATTGGGAGGAAGGCAAATTCAGGCTGCAATTACTCATGCCCGTATTCAGTCATAAATCTCGTAGTGTGATTGTCTGTGGCTGACTATGGCTCATAACTTTTTTTTTTTTTTTTTTTCCTGTTTTTAGCACACGTGTGAAACTAAAACCAAAAACCCAACACGTATCTGCTTCTTTAACACGAGAATGAACCCGATCTCATTTTCTTGGTCTAATCCAGAGACTCTGGGACTTTTCAGACCACCTAACCCTAATTTGCCCAAGTAGCACTTGTTACTGCAGGTAACAACTTTTGACTCCTGTCTGACCTCTCTTACTGTTTTTTGGACCTTGGAGCCGTTTCTAAAAGCGCCCTCATCCCGCTTGCTAAAAATCGACAGAGCCAAGAGCACATCGAGCTAAAGTTAGCGTTGTCAGACGTGACGTCGCCCCCTGTGGCTAAAGCACAGGCAAATTGTATTTCTAAAAAAAAAATTTTTACAAATTAAAAAAAATATTTTTTTTCCCATGTAATAACTGACTGGACTCGGGCCAATTGGAGTGCAATTATTCAGCCTTTAAACAAGGCTCCTGTTCACCACAAGGTGGAGCCGTGGGTACCACCAGAGGCACACGTGCCATTGTTTGGTAACCGCTGATCTAATCCATTACTGGCTGTTAGCGACACACTTATTTTTGTTCCCGTTGGGCATTGTGAATGTGTTGAAACAGCTGACACGCCTGGATGTAGACAAGTGGCACAGACATAGGTTTTAAAATTAATTACATTTCAAAAAAAATATATATACAACTCTAACCGGACCTGAAACCCGCGTGCTTCGTTGGAGACGAGTTTCATCTTTAACAGTAGAACAAATCTGAAGAGAGTTCTCTGACTGGCAACTGAACCGAGGACAAAATAATAGAAACACCCTGTCACTGGAACACAATACAATTAAAATCTCCACAAACTGCTCAAAATCTAAAACGATATGACCTTCGTGAAGGTGGGATTTATCGCTGGACTGCACGAGCTAGATGTCCCTAATAAATTGGCGTCTCAGTGTGCAAAGGAGACCGTTTAAACGTGGACTGTTGGCTAGTTTTCTGCCTTTCCACTCTTCTTTCTGTTTTGTATTACAAATACAGACGACAAACTGGTGATTGTTCTCGTGCAGACGGCATTTCCTGACCGTTAGCTCTAATCTTGTGGTGCGTTGAAATACAGATTTTAAAAGCAGAAATGAAGCCGTGGAGAATTTTTCTTCAGTCGGCCTCTGTTCTTGCTAATAGGACTCATACACCGAACAGGGTGAGCCTTGTGCTTAAATCAGTGTGTTGGGCTGCAAGGGAAATGGATCGAGGCTATCTCACTATTATGCGAGTCAACGAGTTTCACCTGAAATGGATGTGAGATTTTGGAGTCTTTATTTAAAAAAAAAAAAATAATGTCGATTTTTTTTTATTTTTTTTTAATGAATTAATTTTTTTAAATGAATTGCTTTGGATCTGTTGCACTGAAAGCCCTCAATGTTCCTGAAAACCCGCTGTTCCATTTCAGGGATTTTGCTCCACCCTCTGACAGCGCTGACCCCCCCTCCCCTCCCTCCCTCCCCCCCTCCTTCCTCATGTGTTTGTATGCGTCTCCGTGGTGGCTGTACGCTCCCAGCAGAGCACCTATTAGTCTTGGCCCTCACAGACAGCTCGAGTCAAAGATGAACCACGAGGCACTTCCTCTCGTAAATCACCGGCCCTGCACTAAGCTGGGAAACAGCTGCTAGTTTTGGTGGCTGTGCTCTCTTTTTCAAACCAGGGGGGGAGGAGGGAGGGTGGAGAGGCTTGGGAGGGAGGGAGAGAGGGAGGGGGTGGGGTGAGGGGGTTGGGAGGGGAGGGGGGGGGGTCATCAGGAGAGAGGGAGTCGGTGGAATACAGGAAGTGACCTTGTGACCCTGCCTGCTGGTCGTGGTGTCAGGTTACAGCGCCGGGGTAAAGGGGTGGGGGGGCAGGAGGGGTCTCCATGCTACCTTAAGGTAGAGAGGCCCTGACTGACACACACACACACACACACACACACACACACACACACACACACACACACACACAGTGGCAGGTATACATACGAGACAGGCTGGGAGCACTAAGTGAAGCCCTGAGCGGAAATACTTTTTGTTTGATGGATGAAACGAAGTCTTGAGAGAATTTTCTTTTTTGTTTTGTTTTGATGGCAGCAGAGTCAATCAGGGTGTCCTTCACTCCTTTTACTTGTCAGTAATCCCATTTCAGTGACAAACTCCCGAGGGTGTTTAGATGCAGACTTTGACTGCTGAGACTTGAGTCTACACCTCAGCAGCCATTCAGACCGAAAGCAGGCCGGCCTGCGTTAAAACAACACTGGAGGCTGCGTTATACGGGGTGTGTTGTTTAAAGTACTGGAAAGACATGAAATCTGATCCAGGAAGTCCACTTTTTTAATTGTGTGTATAAAGGCTTTCAAATGCCCAAACACGGCACAAAAGTTGATATCACTCGCAGACAAGGATTTTTTTTAATTTATTTATCTGGGAAGCTATCACAGCTGTAATTATTTTATCTTTTTGTTGCACCAAACGTGACTTAAACAGCAGAAATACACTGTTCACTTTTACCAAGTCATCTAACAGGCATGCAAACCTGGAAAAAAAAATGATCGTAAGAGAAATACATTTCTCACAGTATTAAATATTCTGCAGTGTTTTGGTGTCCAAAAAGCCGAACTACTCATTCACGTATTTGAATTGTCTCACTTAACCAATGCAGCGCTGTGTGTGTTTTTCAAGGCACGGTTTGTTTTTTTTGCAGCATGTCTTTGCGAGTTGAGACTCAAGTCGACCAAACGGTGACCTGGGAAAGTGGAGTTAAGAGTCAACCCGACCCGACGCAGAGGAGGGACAACCTGTGGAGTCGTCTTCAACGCAACATCACCAATGGCTGCCTACTTCTGTGTGATAAACCTAAACGGTTCAGTGTGCTAGATTACACATTATTATGGCAGAAATTGAATATAATGTTCATAATCGTGTTTTTAATAGCGTGTAATCACCTCAAACTAAGAATTGTTGTGTTTTCGTCACCACGGGGTGAGTGAGTCCTCCATATCGACACGGGGAGCTGGTGCCACAGAGCATGCCAATGTTCAAGTAGCCCGTTTCTACGGTAACCCAGAAGGGACAAACCAAACACACTGGCTCTAGAGACGGCCCGTCACGTGTTTCGTGGCCGCTGTAAATTCTCTTAGATGCTTCACCGCTAGACGCCATTAAACTTTGCACTGTTCCTTTAAATGCTCAGGATTTCACTGAGAAAAAAAAACAAAACATGAATAGAAAGCTTTGCTTGGGAAATGATTTAAGAGCAACGCTCTTCAGACTGTCTTCATCAAATATCCAAGAGACCGAAACGCTATTTTGTAAAGAGAGGTTTTTAGCAGCTTCAACGACGAATGAGGAAGTCATTGTTGTAGTAAAAAGAAAAAAAATACACAGCGCTCTATAACCCATGAGTCCGATTTGCATAGTTAATGAACATGAGAAACGTGCTTACAGTAAAGACGTCGTCGTCACCCAGCTCGCCCTCGTTCTGGAGTGCTGTAGAGGAGGTTGTGGAGCCTACAGAGGGAAACAGAAACCCTTCATTTACACAAACATCCGTCATCAACATCCTGCTGGAGTAAACCTCAATTTAGTCTGAATCTGAAAAAGATTTCCTCGTGCATCTGTGAAGTCTCCCGGTAATTTTCAGTGAAGCCGGAGCAGAATTCATCACTTTAATCTTTTCCTACAGTTGTCACATGAATTAGTCTGTAACCAGAGTGATCACACACACCGTGACACGCCTCCCGTCGTTTGATATTCACGTACAGTGAACTGGTCACATGCGTTGATAACTTTCTGGTCTCCCTTTTAATGACTTCCACGTACTGTCCTACATCAAAACCCTTCAAAATGAATGAAGAGATTCATGTTTCCCCTCTTTCATTCATGTCCTCACCAGGACTAACTGGTTTTACCTGTGGGTTGCGTCGTGCTTTTAATCTTCTCGGCACCAATTACTGAACATCTTATTCGTCAATTAGTCGGGTAATTCTATCGTTAATGCGCAAAATCTCTCTTGCAAGAACTCTGAAAATGTTTTAGTCGTGACAGGGACCTGGTGTGTTTGCACGACCTTCTCTCCCAGTGACCAACTGTTCGACTCTACGGCTCGTCGTACCTTCGGCGAGGTCCTCTATGGCTTTCCGTACCCCTCGGTCAAACGCCCGGGCGTCAGCTGGACTCTGGAAGGACAGGCCACACCTCCTGTCCTCCACCTTCCAATGGTGAAACGTGGGCGTTGCTATGGTGTACACCAGATCCTTCCTCAGCGGACAGTCCAGGATCACCTGAATCACGGCAGCCAATCAGAAAAAAAAAAAAAAGGTAGTACGTTTTCCAATTGCTGAACTTTGAATGACGTTCGGCGTGCTTTTTTTGTTTTTTTTGTTTGCGTGTTTTACCTGTTTGTCGCGCAGCCGCTCGCCGCGGATGATGAACTGGGAGCTGCCGGAGCCCGACACGGGCGCCAACTCCGTCGGCAGGAAGCGGCACACTCCCACCCTGCTCAGAGCTCCCCCGTCCTGAGCCAGCCAGCCGCCGCTCGAGTCGTCCCGCGTCATCACCACCGCTTTCACACGCACGATGTAGCTGTCACTGGATAGACAGAAAAATACACGAATTATTAGAATGACTACAGCAAATGTATACAGTAGTTTTTTTTAGTTTTTTTTTTTTTATAGGTGTCAGAATAATTTCAACTGATGGGCGTTCGAGACGACACTTAAACTTAAAGTAAATTTTCATTTAAAGCATTTATATGTCCAATATATGGAGAACAGAATGCTACTGGGATTGAAAACATCTTCCAATTAAGTGAATAATGTGGGTTTAGTACTTCTTACACATGCATGTGTAAGAAATTCATGTTTTCGGAGAAAGAAAGTATTTCTGCAGCTGCACAGTTAAACTCTTTAGGTTAAAAAACAAAAAAAACAAAAAAAAAACCACCATTTGTGAAAATGTCACTATAGTTTTCAGAGGAATCTTAACCTTAATAACCTAACTTTTCAGTAAACATTTCTTATTTCTGTCGTCAAATGCTCTGATCGTTTGAGTTGTCACCGCAGCCGAAATACCAGCAGCAGTATTTGTTGTTGCTGCATCTAATTTTCTCAGAACTCAATTTCAAAATGCTTTCTACCTATTATCTACATGCTATGCCAATTAAGGCGGCAGCTAATCTTTAATGCCTTCACAAAAGCAAAGGAGGTTTCAATCTATATTTAGGAGCGTAACAACCTCAGCAAGATTTTCTGGTTGCAAAAAAAAAAAAAAAAAAAAAAAACTCCAACTCCTTCTGACAACACGAGGCAAACGGCTAAACTGATATTAAAAGTAAATCTATCCAATGTCATTATCAGATTCTTGTTTCGTTACAGTACGGCCTAGTGATCCTGCATGTGGTTAAAATGTCAAATGCAAAGAAACAAGCACTTCCTTCCAAATTGAAACCAAAAGACGTGAAAACAAAAAGATCATATCAATAAGTTCAACGCAAACTTTTCATATGAATACAAAGAATTTTTCGACCACAGGGAAACGAAGGAAAGTTTAAAAAAAAAAATAAATCAAAAAATAAAAATCAAAAAGCAGTATTTTTATTCCCCCCCTATGTGTTTCAAACATTCCTCTTCAGACAGCAAACTAACATTTCAACGTGACTTCAGCTCGTGAAAATTGACAATCCTGTAAACTCAAACTTGTCTTAATTTGTGTTAATGCCACAGCATTTGGTTATAGAGCTGGATTCACACGCTGGCAGACTGTTGGAGGGCGTCGCAAGTCACGACTTTGCCTGGTCCTCGCAGGGCTGACGTGGGAGGTGTTGCACCAGGACAAGTCAGCTTGAAAACACACACACACGCACACACACACACACACACACACACACACACACACACACACACACACACACACACACACACACACACACACACAACCTCAAACTTTGATGTAAATGTAGCTCGGTCTTGTGTTCTTGCTGCTTGTTCTCAGAACTTCCTCAAGACCAGAATTTCTTCATGAGAAGATCATTATATAACCAAAAATTGATTTCATCCCAGTTTTGGAGGAGGTGCACGTGATTAACAAAAAAAAAAGAAAAAGGAGACAAATATGTTAAAAGTTACAACAAAATAAATCAGAACCCTTTCCAGTTTGATTCCTGACAGGGAGTTTGTCATCACTATAAATACAACAAAATATACAAGCTGAAGATGCCCTCATTCAATTTTTTTTCTCCACTATTTTCGAGATTGATTTTTAGTGCTTTAGTGATAAATCCATGTTAGCTCACAGCAGATATATTGATGGCATCAAATATGTCAGCCAATAAGTGACAAAAAAAAAATAAAAAAAAATACTGCAGAACAGAAAGATACGTTTGGAAACGGTCACAATCTGTACATTTCTTGGAAAGTTCTCAATTATCAAGCGCGATATTAGCTGAAAAATCCTATTACAGTCAGGTTACACTAATTAATAATGACTCAAACAAGAAAACAAGAACAGATGAAGGATTGCAGCCTCGTTAGAAACCATTCACACACTTTTTTTTTTTGCTGAAACCTAGAGCGATCTTATCCCAACTACACACCGCTCAGACGAGACAACAGTAGATTGAAAGCCTCGATCAGACACGCGTCACACGAGCCCGCAGATAATGCAGCGACAGTTTAGTCTATAAAGCGGCGCAAAAACAATACACGACAAAAAAAACAACAACAACACGGAGACGGGAGACAATACGCTGGAGGTTGAATGGCAAAATACGAGACATTCTCAAGCATTAGCATGACAGCCACCACCCTCACAGGGACACAATGAGCATGCTCGCAATCCGCATGAATGATCTGACAATAACAGGATGTACCTCTGTATATTCTATCGATGCTGCTCTCTCTCTCTCTCTCTGTGTGTGTGTGTGTGTGTGTGTGTGTGTGTGTGTGTGTGTGTGTGTGTGTGGGAGGGGAGGGAGGTGGGGGGGGAAGAGAGGTACGAAGAGAGCAAGAGAAACATAAAATTGAAAGAGAGATGGAGGGAGGGAGAAAGCGAGGCAGAGTGGGAGTGAATGAGAGAGGTGTTGTTGTATAATTAGCTCACAGACAGTCCCAACCCACACACACACACACACACACACACGCACACACACACACACACACACACACACACGCAGGTGGCAAAACTGGTTCACCGGCTCCCACCCACACACATTCATAAAACTTACTGAATGATAGACTGACTGGGTGACAGCAGACAAACAGTCCCTGCAGAAAAGCAACCGCAGATTCACCCACAACGTATGTGCTTATGTATCGGTCACTCACACACACACACACACACACACACACACACACACACACACACACACACACACACACACACACTTTATCAAACAAGACCTTCCCATTTAAACATTAAAGGTTTGTTAGGACATTAAAGACACACTCGTCAAAATCCACTTTCCAAGTATTGCTAAATGAATTATACAAAATTAAGGCTATTAGAGATTCAATATTGTCACTGGCAGACTGGAGCTTTAGCATCGCAGTCTGAAGGCAGATAGCATTTCATTTGTCAAACCACGACAGCCGTAGGCAGAAAAACTTAAAACTTAAAAAGAAACAACAGGAAATGAATGTTAATGACCTACTTATATTTACACCGACACCTAAAAGGTCCGACGAGAAAACTATCTTACAGCTGCTGGTGAGACACTCAAACAGCTAAAACTAATTAGAAAGGTCGGGTAGACAACAGATAAATGAATATTTCTAATAATTCATGAATGTAATTGTATGTCTACATGTTGGACTTCTGTAGATGTTCTGCAGACTGGAACTAAATAAACGTTTATGCACGATTACTGGCTTCCGGTCTAACGGCGCATTTATGCTCTCATCAGTTTCATATTGGTTCAAAGCTGAAAGTCTTTGCATGATGGAGGGTAAAGAAACGAAAGGGATTTAACGACTTGGTTCGAACCAGTTATAAATCAACTCGGTGTTTAAGGCTAAACACTCTATAAATTTGTCAAGTATGCTAACCATTTAGCATTATCTGACAACAAATATTGTAGTTGGACACAGAAAAAGAGTCATAATTTGTATTTAGGCGGTGTATTATTTTGAGTATTTCGAACATTGCACAGCTTGCAAAAACATATAATTTTAGATATCATCCGACCAAAGAGATTATTTCTGCCTCTTAAAGTGAAAACGTTTTTTTTTTAGTTTGAAAGTCCGCGCTGCTGCTTTAAAATTAAAGCACCACAGCGGTCCCAACATGACTCAAACACAACGTATGACACGTTCACATACGGAACCACACTTCCAGGCCACCCACATACAGAAATAACAGCAAATTCTGCGCTATATAAGCACATGTGCCTTAAGATACACGATACCGGCTATCAGCTCTCTGAGATGAACTTGTCACATTTTGGGCTGTCTTGTGACCCATGTTTAGAGCCCCGTCTGCCGACAGGCCCTGTAATCTGTGGTTGGAACACAGACAGCCACAACCAGCAGCAACGCGCTACTTTAATACACTTGGGAGTGACCACACATTCTGGCACAAATACACACACAGAAATACACACACGCACACACACACACACACACACACACACACACACATTTAGGAACTGTGAATCTAATTCGGTCCACACGAATGTTGCACGAGGAACTGGTGCTGAAAACGGACTGTGACGGCCACTTTGAGAAAAAGTGGTCGATGTGCCGTTTGTAGTCACCTATTTGTGAAGATTTCAAAATGCAGCACACGATGCAAAACATTATGGCTGCCAAACATTTGAACAAAACCAAACCAAAAACGTGTGCTCCGGGTGATTTACAATGAACCCGTGTCACAGTTTTTTGGGCTGCGAGCCCGTTTACAAAGTGTCTTTTAGGTGGGGATAGGAGATGTAAAATAGTGCGTCCAAGGTCAGGATATGACTCAGTTTGGAGTTGCACGTCACTGATAAGCAAAAGGGAAATTGATGTATCACATCCCTTTCCAATTTTATAGGAGTGGCCGGGTCAAAGGTGCGGGGCGTGTCTGGCTTTTACTTCTCCAGAACGACATTACGCTGCAGTTGGTAGCCGGTCGTTTTTTGTTTGACTAGCAGTGCAGCAGGAATCGTGACAATTACTCACAGCACCAAATCCAACAGCCTGGTATCCAAACATGCACAGTTTCATTGAGCCCGCTGCAGCATTTACTTTCTCAGTCCTCACCCACAAACACAAAATAACATAGGCGCTCTACTTCCAGGTTCACAGTTACTCGTCTACTTTATTCTGGGGGAAGAATCATGCTTGTTACTATGGGTACAATGCAGCACTGTCATCTGTGCATTTTATGCCAGTTAAATCTGCTTTAAGTCATGTTTCGGCCACTTGAAGACAGGGAAAACCATCTATAAACCTGACACTGATATATTACGGTTATGCAACTCATTCCCACTTTAGCTCTCTTTTGGTCTCCACCGAGCTTCTGAGGGAAAATGTCCTGCTACTACGCTAGCCAGTCAGGTCAATCTACAGCGGATTTAAGAGCTTCTTCTCTTAAAATAAGCTGACTGGCCAAACAAAAGAGGTTGTTTTTTTTCTCGTCCGTTCTGTTAAACACAATACAAGCAACACAGCTACTGTACAGTGCAAGTAAATGTCCATTTGTCGTATTCGCTAAAATTAACACACTGCCCCCTTTTCTCTGTAAACTGTCACACGAGGTCGTAACCGAGGTCTCCTTGGTTTCTGCGTGTAGATAGTCCAATCTATACTTTTTCTTTCTAC
Organism: Embiotoca jacksoni; assembly: GCF_022577435.1. Classification (NCBI taxonomy): domain Eukaryota; kingdom Metazoa; phylum Chordata; class Actinopteri; family Embiotocidae; genus Embiotoca; species Embiotoca jacksoni. Next base: position 3,145,249 of record NW_027185252.1, read on the forward strand.
GCCTGGTCCACACCTTGTAATGATGTCATCATAATGAGGAAATGAGCCGTGGCTGAAGTTCACCGCCGTGGACTGCAAACTCATATTAGTCGCTGTTGTTTGTCTTTTTTTTTTTGTGTCTTTTATTGTTTATTAGTTGTTTATTCCACAGTTTGTCTGCAATTACCATCAAACCACCACAAAATACTTCCATACATATTGTTAGCGCGTGCTATTGGTTCTCCACAGCTAGCTGGACCATGAAAAACTACATCGATGCGGTCAGTGTGTGACAATATTGCAATAAAACAGTAAAAAGGGGGATGGGAAGCCGGTTGGTTATCAGGTCTGGAATCCAGCTCATGTGTGACAGATAAAAGGGCCAGTGAGGGCAGCCCAGCCATGTGTGATAAGGGTGGCTATACTTCCTCTGATAAGGAATAACTGGCCACGCCTGTGCCTGATCAACAGAACCACACACACACACACACACACACACACACACCCTCTGTACACCCCGACACACAGCTCATGCTCTGTCTGCAGGAAGTGACTGAAAGGCGCTTCGTAGTCAGGATCATTTCATTACTGGTTTGTGCTTCTGATGCATTGAATGCTGACCGCGTTTCACGGCGCAGGCGGAGACTCCCGGTGAAAGGACGAGAGTAACGCCTCATACTGTACAGTGCAGAAACAAACAAGTCGATTTAATACTTCTCAAATGTGAAGATTTGCTGATTTATTTCTAATTCACTTCTGGGATTGAATGAGCATACGTGAGGCCTTAGTTTGAGCTCGGTCTTTCGCTCTGGACCTTTTGTTGGTCATTAAATAAAAGAAAAAAACAGACTTACAATCTTTTGGATTTGAGAGTGTGCAGTTTAAGTTATTCTTTCCCATTTATTATAATCTAACAAGGACGTGTGGAAAAACAGCTTCTATGGAGTTTTTATGTTTCTGCTTTGAATTGCATGTGAAGGAGGAGGAACTGAAGGAGGCGTAAAATGTGTGACGGTATCAAAGTTTGGCGAGACACTGAATCTCCAAAATGCTACTGATGGTTACTCCTGACGGTGCCTCCTGACGGTGGGTCAGTATGTGCAATGAATGAGAGGCACAAAAAAAACGCTATATAAACACACACAGCTTATACAGTATGGGGAATAAACTAACAATGCTGTTCTGTCTGCTCTTTTATTTTCTTCCAGCTTTCAGTCACAGAGACAGAGGCAAAGAGAGAGAGAGAGAGAGAGGGTGAAGAGAGTTCATTCACAACTATTGACACTGGAGGCCCCCCGAGGGGAAGTTCAATCGGCTTCCTGTCAATCAGCTGTAGTTATATGGAACGCTCACGTGTTTGGGCAGCACAAGACTATAAAGGCTGCGGGTGTGAATGAGAGCGAGTGTGTCAGTTGACATGAGAGAGGTCACTAATATGCAGAGGAGCGTCAACGGAGGCAGTAAACATCCCTCAGGTGACTCTGCAGCCCCTCTATCTAAATAGGAACTCGACTGAAAGTAAGCTGATTGGTTCTAAACCTCTTAAAGGCGGCCGAAAAGCCAACCAAAACGCTCCGTAATGCCTCATATCCGCTTATGATTTGTCAAGACTTACCGCTTTAGGGTCAACTGTAATTGATGAGGGGCTTCTTTTTTCTCTCTCTGCGATCGACATCCGCCGCAACGTCGACCGTGGTGTGTTTGATCAGGTAGAACTGGTTTACATAAGCCGTCAGATGTCAATGGTTTATCTTGTAATCGGGCAGCCCGGGGCACCACACCAGCTAAAAAATTATTTGCAAAACGAACACTAGGAAGTCTGTTCTCTGAGGGCTTCCCTGGTCTAAAAAATGCTGATATATTTACTGTTAGACATGACGCGCTGCGATGTTTCGAGATGCTACTTGCGGTTAGTTTTAAATAGCTCGTGGTCTTTTTTCTTGTTGTGCATTTTGCGGGAATACTTTTAATTTATCACGAAACGCATCGACTTTCCGATAAGCATCCAACTGAAATTACGTCAAACTTTTGGGAATCTTTGTGTTTAAACAAAATACCAGAGTGATGTTAGGAGAGTGGGGTTTAAACCTTTTCGTGTAGCTGAGCGCTTAAACCGGGACAGACGTGACTTGAGGTTGACTTGTATGTTGCGGGAATGACCTCTAACATACATGATTGGCCAGGTACGTCATGGGAAACGAAACCGAACTTGATTACCGTCATATATGGAGAAAAATAGTCATTGGCGGAAGCTACTGGCCTGATTGTCTCTTCTCTTTTTGGACAGAGTACAGAGAATAATCAGCAGGAACAACAGAGATCATTACGTACAGTACAGTAGTCTACATAAGCGCATCCAATGGCTGCATGCGAAATGTAGTCTGTGTTGATTTTAAGTCAATCACCCCGGTACGACGATGTTAAACTCGGTATGAACCTGAACTGAGGAAATGTGAGTTCACGGGGTTCATTCACTGAAGAGCTGAGAAGCGTTTTCAGTAACCGGCCCGGTGGATTGTTGTATACATGGTGTGACAAGGGAGCGGAAAAAAAAAACAACAACACAGTGAAGTGAATGAAAACTCCAGATATTATAATCTTGGTCATCCAGTCAGCTGATGAGCAGAGATTAGTAAAAAAACAGGCAAACAATCCGGCTCCATTGTTTGGCCTGCCGATATAAACAGCTCGGGCCATTATATAAAGGCTCCGGATAGCAACCAGTGATGAGCTGCTCTGTAAAACACAGGAAACACTGTGAAAAAGGATCTGTTCCACATGATGCTTGTGTGTGTGTGTGTGTGTGTGTGTGTGTGTGTGTGTGTGTGTGTGTGTGTGTGTGTGTGTGTGTGTGTGTGTAGGGGGAGTACAGAGAGAGAGAGAGGAAAAAAATGCCAAGGGTCTGCAAAGGAAGGTCATCTGTGGACATTTAGTACACGTTTATATTCTCTGGTTTGTGTGTGTAAGTGCATGATAAATGTGGCACTAAAATCCTGTTATGCTAATTATCCATGTATCTGTAATACTGACAAATTACTGTGCCTATTTTGTAACTTTCTTGAAATATACTGCATTGCTTATTCCTGTTTGTTGTTATATTTCAGCTGTTTTCTTGCCTTTTTTTCTTTAAATAGGCCTCTTAAGAGTTTCTCTTTGTCGTTACATTTATGTACTCAAAAGGACAAACTAGTTTCCTACAGCTGACTTTGACTGAAACATAAACATAAAATGTTCCAGGAATCGGATCCTCAAACTTATCACACAAGAAAGCAGCAAATCTATAACCGCTAGTCGACAACCCAGAATGCAATGCGCCTCCAACACATGTTTCTTTTTGAAGTCAGCGGGGGGGCCCAAGTCTCAACTTTTTGAGTTTTGCCCCTACTGGGATCAATCTTCCCACATTCACACATGTACAACCAACACATGAGTGCAACACATCCAGGGCCTCTGGCAGTTTTGTTGCATTGTGGGAAATGTAGTAAATCATAGAACGAGAGAGAAAGCCAACTGAGGAAAATAATATTTCTTTTACAATTCTTAACGTCCACCTACTTTTATTAATGTCGGAGATATTCCTTCAGCAAAATGTACAATTGTTACATATGTGTGCGATGGTGTAATGTGGAAGCAGCTCTATGAGTAGGGCTGCGTTTACACTCCGAACAATTGTTGGTAGAGAAACATCTTGAATACAATTCTATAAATTCTTCTGCAATGTTGTTTTTTTTTCTTCCACAATGTGAAATTTCACATCTGTCAGGTTTTGCTATAATCTCAATATAAAATGCCGTGAACATTGAAAAATGTGTGCGTGTGAGGAACAGAACGGTCCCGCCGAGGGAACAGGCAGACCTGCTAACTCCCCACTGTTGTGTTTGCCAATTGATGAGTGCTTTTTATTCAGGGATGGATTATGTTTCGATGCTACGTTGACCTTAGCTGAATGTCACCGGGCATCTCCTGTCCAATACTGACTCGGCACATGCTGACCCTGCAGCAGCTCACACCGGATCGATGCATCCTCTGCTCGTGTTGTGACTCTCTGTGCGCGCGGGGAAGATCTTGTTCTCCTATAAAAAGGTAATAAATGTCCTCAGAAGGACGGGGCGAAGAGGCACGTGCTCCAAATTGAGGATATGATGGTTGTAGTTTAGTTTAGGACGCGTAGCCAACAAAAAGGCCCTTGCAAAGACGACGTATGTGTGTGTGTGTGTGTGCCTGCTGATAGTAAACGACCACATCAAATGTGATTGTTCCACTGACCAGGTGAGGCATTAAATGTGGGCATGCGACACGATCGCCACAACATGCATGGACAAAAAAAAAACAACAACCCGAAAGAACTACTGACTAAAAAGATGTATGATTAACCCAGAAGAAGTAAGAGAGGGAATTATAAATACTTCACTGCTGCACCTCTAAAGCTAACACAAAAGGTAGAAAGGTGTGTCTCCCGTTTCCTGGCACGGCCTTAATTGCCTCAATCAGCCTTTACTTCTGATAAGAAAACTACAACACACAAACAAGCTGATTATTTCCTTCCAGTAATAAAACAATAAATGCTTTTGTATGGGGCACCATGGTACTCCCAAAAATAAACACAAATAAATGCCACAGATGCTCACATCTGTCAAGAGATATTGTTGAGATTCACTGTGCAATGCAAAATCAAATGCCTATAAAATACCACTGCAACTAAAAGAACATTAAGTGTTCTTCTGCCGTTACTAAATTGCATTTACATATCAGTGTTTTAAAAGCAGTTCAATAAGCCTTAAAATACTCTTCCGCTGGGCAATAGGCTGCTCACCGTTAGCAGGCCACGCTAACTCAGATGAGACAAGCGGCCACAGGCCGGTGAAAGGTGATTTCATGAAAATTATTTATATTTACATATTAACACAGGCTGTGATTATACATCTGCAGCTATTGGGGGTCTTTTAACAGTCGACGAACATCAACAGACAAACTGACACAAACTGTCAGCCAAGAGTTTATACATATATATATATATATACATACATATATATGTATGTATATATATATATATATACACATGTATATATATATGCACATATATATATACATATATATATGTGCATGTGTCCTAAACTATATATATATATTATTAGCATGAGGTTAAATAACTGTCAGCCAATAATGCAAGAGAAATGAAAATTACAATGATTATATTTGGCTATTTCTTGTAAAATGTAGCACCAGAGCACATACAAGGCGAATTTTTCTAACTAAATGTCAGTCGGCCATGTCTTCTTGAGCACTTCGTGGGCGTGGCTCAATTTGCACATCAGCCACGAGAAAAGAAAAGTGTTTATCAGAAACATATGACTCAGAACAAGGCCGTAAAGATGCAGCAGGCAGGAGAAACGACTCCAGGAAGTTCTCCAACGGTCTCTCAAGGTACAAGGCGGCGGAGACGGACTTCTGGTTACACGGCTGCAGGTAGTGCCCCCCACCCCCCCTCCCCCTCCCATGTCCTGCCTCTGTCTCCCCCACCGGGGACAGACACGCAGACGCTGGCTTTTTACAGCGCTGAGTGCGGCCGGCAGGCATGAATGGGGACGCGCTGAAGGTTAGAGGGCTTTTATGAATGAGCCGGCGTCACGCCACCGCAGCGCAAACACCCCCCCCCCCCCCCCCCCACCACCACCGGTGCCCTTCGCCCTTCCACCCCCCGGTGGACAGATCTGCAAGGCAGGCAGTCTCACACCGAGCACAGCCCCGTGCAGTCGGACAGACGCAAAATACGAACGCAAACCGGGAGCCAATAATTGAACGGCATGTCTGCTCTATGCACATGTGATTTTTTTTTTTTTTTTTTTTGCAAAGGCTCGTCTGAAAGCTATACTAGCTTTAAAAAAACAACAAAAAACAACAAAAAAAACCAGGAGGCTATCAGGCAGCGATCTTCCCGGTTTTTGCAGCGCTCACGTGGATATATTCACGTTAGTCAGCGGTCCGCCACCTGCCCGGTGTTGGAAGTAAAAGCAGATTAATCTCCCACTTCTTTCACGGTAAAAAGCGACATCTAAAGCTCCGAGCGCTTCCTTACAGGCCCATGGGTGCCATATGAACATGTCTGTGGGCCTACACACACGCACGCACGCCGCACGCACACGCACGCACACACACACCGAGCGGCTCCATAAGCAAGCAGCGTTTCTCGAAAAAAAAAAAAAGCACGATCCACGAGTCCGTGTGTGACACAAGACAACGGACACACGACGACACGACACGGCTCCAGGTCGCAGAGAAACACACGCGTATTTATTTATTTATTTATTTTCGGGACGAGTCGTCTTTTTACAATTGGTCTTTTTTTTTTTTTTTTTTTTTTTTATGAATGGAGCGCGGTAGCCTATGCAAATGAGGGCGATTGAGAAAGAGATGGCGGATGAGGCATATCGGATATCTCATATCCTGTGAGACTTCCCCCTTCGGTTGGAAGCGCAAACACAAATGTGACCAAAGAACCAGGCGAAAATGCCTCCGTGAACGCCGTCGGTTTTTTTTTTTTTTTTTTTTTTTTTTTCCTCCCTTCAAACCGAGCAACACAAACAAAAGGTGCGTGAGCTCGCTGCTGTTTGTGTGTTTTAAAAGGTGCAACTGCTGGGCGTGTTTGAGTTTCTAAGTTACGCTGCAACAGGGCCTGCTCTCTCGCTTCAGATCCTTTCAGAAAATGTTTCCGATCCACCCACGCTTATTCCCCTCCTCCTCCCACTGCTCCTCTTTCTCTCTTTGCCTTCTCAAGACCGAGTCTACACCAAAGGTGGGGGCTCTAAAAAAAAAAAAGAAAAAGAAAAAAGACCTCTTCCCTTCCACAGCACTGTCAATGCATTGCTTCACAAGCAGCATCAAGTCAAGTGAATAAAATACAAAACAAAACAAAACAAAAAACCACAACACATACATGGTGAGAAGCTTTTTGCATGGGAGAGTTTTGAGACTGCACATTCCACCAAGTTGCCCCCAAATCACCTCCAACTTGTAGGCACTGGGTGAAGCGAGGAAAAAAGAAAAATGACACAGACGGACAGAAATCTTTTTTTTTTTTTTTTTTTTGCCAGGGTACTCACTCGTTTGGGTGTGTTTCTTCTATCATTTTCTCGTTTCACCTCAGGTAATGTACCAAGGCGGTTGCATACTTTTCGCTCGTCATTCTTTCGCCGCGGCTCCTCCGATTCTGTCTCCAATTCCGCATAAATCCCCCCTGCGCCTTTGTGCGAGTGTCGGCTCTTTGGCTTGCCTTCGACTGGCTGCGCCTCCGTCTTCTTTTTTTTTTTTTTTTTTCTCCTGATTTCTCCCTCTTTTTCACCCCTCGGAGCCACCCCGTTTCTTGTGGATCACAAATGCCCCCCCTTTACCAGAACTTTAATACCCCATCACCTTCGGTAGATAGCCTACACGGACAATTTAGTAGCCGAATCCAGCTCTTGTCTCTCTCTCGCTCTCTCCCCCCCCCCCCCTCCCCAAACACACACACACACACACACACACGCACGCACACACACGGACACACAAGGCACACACTCCGTCTTTAAGTCCTAAGGCGCATGTTTTCACCGACGACTCCGGTTCCAGTTGTGCGTAAAAAAGCGCGTCGTCGCTGTTGTTACCGAGGGGTGGCCCCGCTAGAGCCCCATCTCTCTCTACTCCATGTTGGATTGCAGGCGGCCGAGCTGCTCCAACGACGCCGGGGGAGGGAGGAGGGAGAGAGCGAGAGAGAGAGAGAGAGAGAGAGAAGTGAGAGAGGGTGGGGGGAAGAGGAGGAGGAGGAGGAGGAGGGGGGAGCAGGGCGGAAGCGGTGACGTCGGTCTACATTTTGGTGAAGGGCCCACGATGGCTGCAAGCCGTGGGGGGCCCTTGATAACCCCCCCCCACCCCCCCCCCCCCCACCCCGCGCCCCCCACTACACCCTCCCCCTCCACACACACACACACACACACACACACACCTTTCCCTTAACCGGATCCTTGAAATCAGATCCGGAGATGTCACCTTTGTTTTCACACGAAAATCCTATAAATTAAAGATCAGATTAAAGATTGGCAATTAACAGTAGTATGTGCAGAGGTCACTGTCGAACTGTTTCTATATCTGGTTGCTATAAGTAGAGCCATATATCATAAATTACCAGGGGGCATCCACTAACATGCTGCTATGTTACTTGGATTTGATTAACTTCACCCATTTGCTCAAAAATAGCAACGATTGAATGATTATTTTGCGTTTGAATGACGACATAACATCAGAGTTCAGTCTTCATAAACTGCAAACAGCATGTCTGAAGAAACAAAAAAAGATTAAAGCGTTTTTCCGGCTAATCTTGTTAACTTTTTATCACCATATCTGAGAGACTCTCCGGTAATCCATCACAGCTCTGTGTTCCCTTTGTGAAGTGAACTATTCTGCGGATTGAGCTCTTTAACACCTATTGATCTGTTAAAGTGTGTGTATTTGTTTGTGTGTGCGTGTGCGTGCGTGTGTGTGTGTGTGTGTGTGTGCGTGCGTGTGTGTGTGTAGTAGGGGGGTCGGATGATTAGCCACTTTTGTTTGCGCTGAGTGCTGCCAGATTTGTGTTCCGGCCCCAAACAGTTGCCAGCATTGTTTTCAGGTTCATGCCGAGGCGAAAAATCAACAGAGCCTCGTTTAAAACTGTGATCGTGTTGCGCCCTCAGCTGGTCTTTACGGCATACTACACGTTTGGACTCCCAAGTTTGAACTAAAGTACTTCAATACTATAATACTGGAACTCCTTTTTTTTTTCTTTTTCTTTTTAAACATCATTACACTGCAATACATTTGTGTTTCCTTCAGTTTTACCACTAACACAACTTCATTTTTTTATTTTTTTTATTTCCTAATTTTAAAAATACAAATAACGCTATTTAAATAGTGTCATTTATATAACATACAAAAATATATGTCGTTAAAGGTTTTGGTGACATGCTCATTATTATATAGAGCCCAGCTATTACGCTAAGTAGCTTTAGACTCAAAATACACTTTATAGTTCTGCTCTGACCAAAATAAAAGTCATATTTAGTTTTGAGTCAGGACTTTCACAATCCTTCCTGATGACCCCAGACTGTGCTCTGACTCTGTCAGTGTAATATGGTCATAATATTAACAATTTTAACATGTTGAAGCTTACTGTTGATTAGGAGACAATACAGAGTGGAACCAAAACATATTGTGATTGTCAATCAAAGAGCTGCAGAGTGGATCATAGGCTCAATAAGCAAACACCTACTCTTTCCTCTCAGATAAGATTTTAAATGACATTTTGTAACTGTCTGTGAGAATACTTAATATCTGATATCAGGCCATGCAGTTGCTTTGAATATTAATATCATTAAAGCAGCAATTTGTACCTGAAATCTAGTTGATCTACTTACTTATCAACATAAACCACAACATCCACTAGTGCCTGCAGATTCACTTGATTTATTACAATGACATTCTGTTATTTGTTTAGTTCTCAGAGTGTCCATAAAGGATTAGACTTAGAAGTAAAAATGGAAAATAAAATATAATTACATTGATGAGAATTTGGGGGTATTTAGCTTTTTTTAAAAAAAATATTTCTCAAATGGAGCTGAATAAAAGAGGATGAGTCAGTGTGCAGTTGTGCTCAAAATGAAAGTCACCGTATGTTACCCGATGTTATGTAGATGGCTGATACCATTTTAATTTTTGTCCTCAGAAACATCTTTGATGCCGGGCCAGAAACATATGTGTAGACTTTTGTTTTACATGTAAAACCTTTCATACAACGTCATCCTTACTGCTGCAGCTTTGGATCAGGGTGATGGAATTAACCTGGAAATGTAATAATCTCATGTTACCTTTAACATTTTCACGGAGTAAGACCTTTACTCTATTAACACTGTACCAGGAAAAACTCTGACAGGAAGAACAAGTATGTTGACATTTCAACAAAAATAATGAATACATGAATGGTGGTATGTGCCGAATACTAACGACCATTTGGGCTCAAGACTGCCACCATGTGGTTTTGGTCGTGAACATTCAGACAGCTCACAAATGCTTCTGTATTGACTGAGATTCTTAGAAACAAACCGATTGATATGAATGTAAGTTGTAACTGTGTGTACCATCGATGAAAAAGCTCAATTTCACGATATCCCACATCATGTGGACCTTCCTCCCAAAACTATCAACTGATGATCACCCTGACTGTTGTTGTAATAATACAATATAAACATTTCCAAAGTGGGTACTTTATATTCCTCCTTCACTTTGGCTTCAACCTAACAACATAGAAAATGTTAATAAATGATCAAAGAACATTTCTCTAAATTACACCAGGTTGCATTTTGTGTTTGAGAGCAGTCTTTATCACCCTATAAAGCACAGCTAAGTTAATTGTATTTTTTTTTTTAACTATGTCTGGGCTGTGTCAGAGTGTGTGTTATTTTTGTGTCCTAATATTTGCTTTATATTCTGTTTGTACTTCATGCAACAGAAAATGTCCCCTCGGGGTATTGAAGGGTCATTCATCCAAAGCTCCCCTGTGTATATAAATAGTAAAAGGGTCCCCCCCCCCTCCGCCAACTCCCCACACACACAGCATACCATTCATCATTAGTGGAGTAAATAGTACTACTTTACTCCCAGTGTACTGTGTTCCTGCTGTGGGAGACATATTTATAATATTCTAATTTCACCAAAATATCACTTGACACTTGTCCTTCAAGAGCGTACTATTAAAAGTAGTAACATTTATTGTGTCAGGATAAACCAATTGCAAAGACAAATGCAATGAAAACAAACAAACAAACAAACAAACTTCATTCACTGTAGTTACTTCATTCATACGTTTGAGCTTCATTGTGCACAATGTATGAGAGACTGCTTCTGTGCTCACCTTTAATTTTAAATAAAAAAAAACACACGCTGTGGTCAGCTGACCAAATGGGTCACGTGCACGCGCGCCCACACACGTATTGGCAGGTGTGTTGCGTCACGGTTTCGTTACCAGCAGTCGGAAATAGAGGGAAAATGGCAGATGCAAACATTTCACAAAAAGTGAGCCCCAAAAGCATGAATGTGATCCATAAAAAAAAAAAAAGGAGGTAAATAATGTATTGCCAGACTTTTCTGTACGCAGGCCCACTTTGATGCAGGAAGACATCGAGGTTTTGTGGCGCTTTTAATGTGGTGTTTTCTCATGTTTTTTTTTTTTTTTTTTTTTTAGTGAGCCAGTTCACTACCTGAAGTTGGAGAGATGGAGGAAGCGTCTACTGCTGCATTTTGAGTGCTGCAGTCTTCGACAGGTAAGCTTGGTTTGTTTTCATTGTTCACCTGGTGCTGAAACAACTTAACAAATAGCAGTTAATTGATAATCATCACCAATTTGACTCATAAATGACAACTGCTTGATTGTTTTAGTTATTTATCAAGAAAAAAATGCCAACATTCACCGTTTCCTGCGTTCAAATGCAAACATTTGCTGCGTTTTTCTTTTTTTTTTGCAAGCTGAAAATATTGTTTATTTTGCATATGGAGCAACTAAATTGAATACATTTTTGGGTAAATTATTAGTGAGTAGTTTTTGTTTTTTTTCTCATTAGTTTCTGACATGGAAACAAAAGCAAAATTCGTGGAACAACTAATAAAGAGATGAATTGATGAGAGAAATGCACCACCTAGTTGGAGTACATTTTTCTCAAGATTGCTTTACTTTGTGATAGCTCATTATTATAACAGTGAAAGGTGTCAGATGTATTGTCATGTTTATGAACTATAGTTTCCCCTTAGCTTTGGTGCTTGTTGGTTTTAGTTGTGTTACCGGTCCCTAATGTGGAGATGGGGCACCATCAGTCTCCCCCCTGTAGTATTTGCTGTTTAGCACTGTAATATAGGACTTGTGTATTTGCTGCAGCAGCCTTGAAACATGAAGTTGGCTTCCTGTTGGTTTTTTTTTGTGTGTGAAAGGATTGTTAAATACTATCTTATCCACACTGAGCAAGCAATGAAAATTGCATAACATTTAGTCTGACACATTTAGTAGGACAGTGGGCGTGCTAAGATTTAGAAGTTATAGATCCTCTCTGTCACTCCGTCGTACTCACTTCCTCCCTCCATGTAGCAGTTTTAACTCTTCAGGTTTGGTTTTATTTTACCTGTCTAATTGCTGTGGCTGCTTTGTGTGTTGTATTCATGTCCTGGTGTATGAAACAGTTTTTAAGGGTGAATTCAGGTCATTCATTTCAGTAAAAAAGCAAATTCTTTTGTACTCAGAAATAATTTAAATCATTTTCGAAACTCTTCACAAAGACAATTGAAAAAAATGTTTCAAGTGTTTGACGTAAAATTCATTTTAGAGCTAAAGTGGAGGGAAAAAAAGACATCGTTGCACTGACCTCTGTTGGCTGAAACGTTCAAGTCTGTTGCACTTTTAACTACCTCTCCTTGGTGTTGAGAGTTTCCATAAATATTGGTCTCTGCCAAATTCTCTGACATCCCAGATCATGGGTAGTGCCAGGTTTGAAGTGTCAAGTATACAGTGCATAAAAAAATGGGGAATACAATAAAAAAAAAAAAAAAAGGTAAAAATACATAGGAATAAAATAAAGATTCTTGGTACTCTCAACACAAATGATAAACATTTGGTTAGCTTGACTCTATCTATAATCTTTCACATCTTGTCTGCTCATTTCAGGAGCAACTCTCAGTTACAACAGTCAATATAGAAGTTTGTAAAGAGGTCAATTTGTCTCTAATTCAAACCACACTGCCGCCCCCCCCTCTCATAGAGACCCCTCAAGAGTATCACCAAACATTAATCAGCCCTGACCTCTCTGCATCCTCCCCCCCCCTCCCCGGCCAATCAGAATCAAACCAGACAGCGTCTCTCTGTCTGTAACTTTTGTACACCAACATAAAAGCCCTCTTTCCCTTCGAGGGGTGCTTACAACCCCCTCCCTGAAAAAGCAGCCCTGGCACTGCCCTGCACACTAATGACCCCCCGAACACACATCCAGCCCTCTGATCGCCCTCCTCCTTCTCCCTCCACCCCCTTATCACAACACTCCACATCCAGGTGATAAATGAGGTCGCCCCACTGTGTGGTATCGGGTCAAAGGTCGACCTAACATTTTTTGTTGGATTTTTTTGGGGGGCAAATGGGAGTCATTGGGGGTTACCAGTCTGGTCAAACTGCTGCCCCGCTTCCCAGCGTGACCACAATAACTATACATCAGTAATCCAGCAGAGGGAGACAGACGCTCACGGTCCTGCTCAGTCCTTCTGAGAGCAAGCTGTAGAAAAGATAGTTTGATAAAGGTCTTTGTATTTTTATATATTTTTTTTTAAACTGAAGATTTTATAATAACACATATATGCTCTTTTTCTTGAATAGAAAAGTAGAGGAATTGCAAAATGGAAATATTTAAATCTACTGTAGTTCTCAAATTCTTAATTATGTACACAAATAGTTCATTCTGTCTCCTCGTGACTTTCACCAGGTGTTCTCCTCACACAGTCCAAAGGCGTGAAAGTAAGGTTACTTGCTGACTTTGGATTAACCGTATGTATGAGGGGTGGTCTGTTTCTGTGTCCATAGATGGAACGGTTACTCTGCAGCCTTTACTGCGAGGTTGTCTGTCTTTGTGAAAGCTGTCGGAGTATTAATCTACCCTGTGTTTGTCGGGCTTCTAAAAGCCAATTTGGTCAATTATTGATTAATCGATTGATGGGAAAATATTTTTACCAATTATTTCAAAATTGGTCAAAAGTGGAAAGCAACTGTTGGCTTCTCAGATGGGAAGACTTGCTGCTTTTCATTGTCTTTGGGACTTGAAAAATACAAACACTTTGAACACAGCCATGTTGGGTTCCAAGGAGTTGACGTCTTCGTTTGTCTTTTAGAGGTATCTAATAATTCTTTTGCCAAATGATTATCAATTTATGGAGAAAATAATGTGCAGATTTATTGATTTGTTCAAAGTAACTGTTAGTAGCAGCCAAAATGCTTTTGTCTTGCTTTACCATTGACCATGAAATTGTCGTTTCAACCTAACCATTGGGGCCGCACGTTGCCATTCCTGTGTGTGTGTGTGTGTGTGTGTGTGTGTGTGTGTGTGTGTGTGTGTGTGTGTGTGTGTGAAGGTCATCCTTGGGGCCATCATTGTTTAGTCTGTGGGTTCCTCCAGAGTAGCGACTACTTTCTGTTTGCATTGACGATTTATAGCTTTACTTTCTCAACTTCGGACCTTTGCAGTGACATCAAAACATACTTACAGTACACGTACTGTATACACATGCCCACACTCTTGTGTTTAATATTAATAATGCCAGTGCAATCAAAATATAGACACGACCACTCCATAAAATAGAAGATGGTATGTTTGAAATCGTAAACACAAGTGCGACTGATTTTGCCACGTTGGTGTAAAAAAACTGAGATGATGGTGGAAGAAAACTTGTGTCGATAAAGATATCAAACCCAAAAGTCAAGAACACAAGCATACAAAAGAGGTTGTGAAAGACATAATTTAATTAGGTAGATTCAAACCAGTCCCTGCTTTTTAATGACATTTAGATGCAACAATAAATTTGACAAAGCAACAGCTTGGATCAGGAAAAATAAAAATAAAAATAAGTCTGGTATCTAAATCCTCATACACAAATCATGTCAAGCTTGGCCCCCAAAAAGCTTGCAGCACTATCAAAACACACATTCACTCTCACACCCAGCTTGGTCTCCGTGGCTCCAGCAGGCGTAGTAATGGTTGTGGGAGCCAGACTCCGTCTCCGTCGCCAGGCCCCGGCTCCAGGCCCCGGCTCCAGCCTCTGTGTGCGCGACAGCAATTTCCTAAAGAATCCACAGCAAGCGCAACACTCTCCTTTTTATTTTTACAAAGACACCACTGACCCCCCCCCCCACACGCACACACACACACACACACACACACACAGCCACTTCTGAGAAACACAGAGCAGTCACTTGCAATTACAACTCATCCAACAGTATGATATACAGCCCTGTCAAATGACCAGCAGGCCCACAGGGGAAGCAGAGGGTCATTTTTTTTTTTCCTTTTTTGTTTGACCACATTCAGTCTGTCATGTGCTCTGAGACTGACAAAACATCCACCAGTACTATATACTGCTTTAAATCTGCACTTTTGGAAATCAGGAAGTTGATTCATTTTCTTTTCTGGATTTCTTAATTGACCGAAAGTGAAGCATTCACAAGATCAAAATTGTCTGTGTTCAAATTTGAGTTTTTTTTTTTATCACAACACATAAAATCTTTTAAGTGTTTTTGATGATGCAGGTTATTGTACTGTCCATTTTAAGAAGTGTTAAGATTTTTTTTTTTACAGATATGACACAAAATTGCCGATTGCTTATCTACGCTGATGGAAAGCCCCATCACGCGTACGATATCATGTTACACACATCCGATGGCCCAAACATTTGCAATTATTCATGACAGATCTGACATGAACAGCTTATCATCGCCGTCTAAAGCCAACTGTAAACAAATCCACCGATGATCAACCAACCTGATTTAATCTCCCACTTAGATTTCCAAACAACCCTCGCGCGACACTCGAGCCTGCTTGTGCACACTCAGACAAAGACATACGCACGCACGCACACACACACACACACGCACACACACACACACGCACACGCACACGCACGCTTCACAGATCTTAAATCTGAGTCCGTCACCAGAGAACAAGCAGAAGTTTATGAGATTAGACATTTGGCATCAACTATCAAAGCGAGCAGCAGCAGAAACAGTGTTCCTTAAAAGGGATCTGTGTGTTACTGTGCGTGTTGTGTGTTAAAAGGTCGGGGTGTGTGTGTGTGTGTGTGTGTGTGTGTGTGTGTGTGTGTGTGTGGGGCCCCATCTAAACAAGCCCCAACAGCCCCTTTGTTGGCGAGTTGCTCCAGGAGAGCGTGTTGATGGAGCTGCATCGATGTTCGGATTAGGGCACGCCTCCGTGATCAAGTGCTCAAACACTAGATAAGAGCGTCAGAAACACCCTTTAATCCTGGCTAACCCTTTTCTAAATAGGATAGCGTCCTGCCCTGCTCACTGGAGGGGAGGAGGGGTTCGAAGAGCAGCTCAAAGTTTTGCTTCAATCTGGTGTGGATACTATGATTTATTCTGAGCTGCAGAAAACAGCCCGGGTAGATAAATAAATGTAAATTAACGCTCGAGTGTTTAGGCCGTCACAGACCGCCAGAGTGATGGAATAAACGATGCAAAAATGTAAAGTACTCACCTGCAAATATTTCACATCAAAACTATTCATACCGGCAGGGATGCACATTTTTTTGTTTAAAAAAAAAAAAAAAAAAAAAAGAAGGTTTGAATGGATACTTCAGCATCATCCAGTGATGAAGATCTTGTCCTGCTCCTCTTCACTTGATAAAAGAAGAGCAGATTTTGGTACACGAGCCAAACCTGCTGCGACATCGTTGCCCGTTTACTGCCAACTCTGCTACAATACCATCGAAGTAATCTAAAATAGTCAATGTCCTGAGAGTTGTCCTAGTTGTTTGGTGATGTTGGGACTCTGTACAATGTCACAGAGCTGGTTGTCTGTCACGATGTGATTGGTTAATGTCTTAACCTGTGGTGCGAAAGCTTAGAAAAATCATCCTCCCTTCAAAGTATAGTCCTTTTTTCGCCATATAATATTCACGTTCTGTGTGAAAATACTGAAAAAAAAAAAACGGTTTGAAAAAAATATATGCAGGTGCAAATTAATTGAATGGAAGAAACCTGCAGTTTTAGTCGTAATAATGAGCTTTAGAAATAAAAAAAGTACATCAGAAAGAAAGTTCCACAGACTCAATTGATTATCATCATTAAAAAATACTCTATTGGCGCAAATATTTTTTTTTTTTTTTTTCTGGAAATTAGGTCTAAAACAGGCCATCTTCAAGACTAGTTGTTTGCAGCTGTCATGTTTCCAGACTGCGTTTTTTTGACAAGTCGTGCCTTTATGTTCTGTCGGCCCTAAAAGTATTTTGTTAGCTCAGGAGGACCTTCTAATGTGTTTTGCTGCCACGCAGGGAATAAATTCATGACAACTGAAATTGAGTTAATGCGTCACCCAACATCTTTAATACAGAAATGAACCGGGGAGACAGTCTCTCAAACAGACGGCTGTCGCAGACGATGAGCTGAAAAGACGGAGTGAAAAATGCTGACTGTCAGGGAAAATGATTTTGACCGCCTCAGGAGCCTGACAGGAGAGCGCGTGAGTGTGTGACTGATGGACAAGATGCACAAATGTGGGTTTTACGTATCACCATTTTTCACGTTTCACTTATAAAAGAGAAAGGCTTCAATGATAAAGACTCTCTTCTCCTTGGATTAATGGTGTCTCTGGGAAGATGGGACGACTTCACAAATGTTCCTATCCTCTGAGGATTTTTTCCTAAAAAAAAACAAAAAACGGTTGTGGGAAAAACGGGAGTCGTCTTGTAATCAAGGTCATCGTATTTTGGGCCAGTACAGTCATTTAATATTTAATGATGATTTACTGTGGACTAGTTCTTGGACAGTGAGCTTTTAGAGGTGCTGGTGGTCAGATTTGGTTATCTACGGACAAAGCCGGCGGGCTCATTGCTGCCGTTTCCAGTCTTTATGCTCATATAAGCTAACTTGCTACATTCACTGTACTCACATGACAGAGCCATCTTTTCATCTACCTCATAAATATATCAATGAAATATAAACAAATAAGGTTATTTCCCAAAATGTGGAACTGTTCCTTTGATGGTTTAACCGGCTTTTTTGTGATTAGCACTGGGAGTTTAAAATCTCGTAACTGTTGTAAAATCAGCTCCAAAAAGTTACTTTTACTTTTCACTGTAGGTGAGAAATAACAGAATGAGAGGCAAACTTGGATAAAGGGAGTGGTGTGTTTTTATTTCCTTTTGGAGCAAAAACTAAAGTGACAAAAAAAAAAAAGGGAACCTCCATCCATTCTTAAGTTAAGGTCCTTCTTTGTCTCTCTCTCCATTTTCATTTTCACCCCTGGTTTCGCACAATTGTGCCACAAAACTGTTGAAATTGGATGTTAAAATACCTTTGCTTTAGCAACCTGTCAGCTTCGGCCTGACGTGTGAAAAGGTAATACAAGGTATGCTTTTCACACACACACACACACACACACACACACACACACACATACACACACACACACACACACACACACACACACACTTCTCCTCAGTGCTTCAGTAACTGCACCAAATTCACACCGTCTGTCTCCAAACCATCTCAAACCAAAGAAGACTGCAGCCCAAGTGTTTTAACACCTCATTAGATAAGAAAAAAAGCTGCAAGTAGTTTTTCACTGATAACACTCAAGTCAGGTGACTGGCCTGATTTGTCTGCTCACCTGAATGACAGAACAGGGAGTAAAAAAATATTCAATGTGACAGATTTATTTCCCACTTGCATCATGTCTGCTGATAGGAACCTGCAGGGACAAAAAAAAAAATAAATAAAAAAAAAATCACATCCTACCATGTTATTCAGTCCAATAACCCTTTAATAAATGTTCATAATGCAAAAAAAGTTAGAGCTGAAAAACATGATGATTGATTTGCTGTTGGTTGGAGAAGTTATTAAATAAAGATAAGGGATTAATTGTTTGAATAATAACTCAAACGGAAACTTTTTCTTGTTTCAGCTTTTTTTTTTTGTAAGTTGTATATTTTGGAACTCTTCTTCTGGCACAATAAGTAATTTGAAGTTGTCACCTTGGACTCGGAAATTATGAAGGATGTTTTCACTATTTTTTTTGTCACTTCATTAACGATTAATTAAGCAAATATTCAGCGGCTAATCAACAATGAGATAATCATAAAACGTATTTGCGATTTGTTTTCATGCAGGAATTACCCTGTATACAGTATACAGTGTAAGGTAGCTTTAGGTGGGCGGACGTGTTAGCAGCTCTTCGTGAACTTCAAAAAACATCTAAGCAGTAAAATCCGCATGACTGAACTGAGGTAGAAATTGACTTTGAATTCATTTTGAGCAATTACAGGTGACGTAAAGTTCAGGTAAACCTACCGAGGTCACCGATGACCTCCTGCTCCCGTTTTAAATCCCAAACTGACTGGATGTGTGGAAAAGTGAAGCGTTTCTCCCTCATTACCCAGACACATTGGCTCCATCGCATCAGATCATCCTGTGTGAGTGTTTTTGAGTATTCAGTACTTCTCTGAAAAGGAGTTTAAAGTTTTAGGTCAAACCTCCCTGTTAACACTAAAGTTTGGGATGTCCACTAGAAACAACACCAGGAAAGCTTTTTCTTTTCCCCTCCTACCTTCTTAATTCATTGACTTGAAATACTCAATTAGGAAGACGTGTGCCGCTGATAAGAGGAACGACAAGCCATTACATCTCAAACATGGCAACCCCCGGGCGCCCTCGCAAACAAGGATTGTTAATTCCTGTGTCAAGATTAAAAACACCTGTTGGTAAACAAGACAATTATTCTGTTCAGTCCGATGGGGAGCGGCGCGTTAATCATACATGCATCCTCCCGTGTTAAAAGGCAACCCGATATTCCCCCACAGGATTCTCACTGATTAACTTGATACTCCTGACTGTTTAAAATTCATCCCACCAATGAACAAGAGACTGATCTCCTGCGTGTGCGTGTGCGCACGCATATGTGTTTATACACGATTGCGTTATTTCCCCAAGATCCTGGAAAGTGTATGCATAAAAATCTCCAGGTCCCCGGCGTCAGCACAATTAGCTGTTAAATAAAATGCCTACTCCTCGATGCTTTTGCAACATTTTAATTAGACGTTCCAGCTGAAGTGAGGGCCCATTTTAGTAAAATAAACAGCCCTGTTTGCCAAGAAAAGGCTCCCTGGAGGGAAAGGCACTAAGTGAGGTTGCTTGGGGCAGGAAATGGAGAGATAGCAGCGGTTTACCCAACCAACTAAAGGAGATTTGTCTCTTTTGAAAAAGAGAAAAATATCCGAACACTTCCTCAAGGCAGCAGCATTTCTAAGTACATGTTCAATCTTTGCTGCACCGGGTTTCTTTATATAATAATGTAAATCTGCCGCAAGACTTTTAAGGTGTACTTTTAATCACGGGGATTACAAGTAGGGGAATGATGAGGTATCTTCAAATATACTTTGCATTTGATGTTAACAGCAATATAAATAGTCTTGAATGAAAACTTTTAAACAGGCTGCAACTATATGTTCAGTTTTACTACATTTATTGTTTACATTGAGACGGCTACAAAGATGTTCCCCTTGACATTAGTGCTGAATTAAATTTGGGGGCGTTTAAAGGAAGCGATTTCAGCATTTTGGTTAACTTTCTGTCGGTTCTATCAGTTCACACGTCAACCCTGACGTCACCACGTGAACGTGCGGTGGCGGCTAATATTAAACAACTGAGCGCAATACAAGCTGCGTTAACCGAGCTGAAGTCTCATTATAAACTAACTTTATCTACTAGGGTGAAAACTGCCAACAAACAGAGCAGCCTACTTTTTCAGAAGTGACACGGCAAGCTCCAGCGTCATTTTTAAAACCCTTCGAAACCTTTTCGGTTCATCTTCATAGTGAGCAGATGTGATTTAAAACTCATGAAGAGAAATGACTTTTTTTTTTTTTTTTTTTTTTTTTTTTTTTTCATTTTTCTTGATAAGGTGTCAACAAGTGTAATCTTATGTACATCTGAGCCAGACAAAGGTTCCTGTTTACAGTGGGACATTTTAGTCCTCCATGCCCGTCACCACCTCCACCTGTCAGAATACACTGATGTGACGTAACTCATTGGTTCATTGGAAAAACTCTCGTAGACATTTTAAGACGGATTCACTTGCTCTGCCGTAACAGCTCAGGTTGATGTTTCCAGAACTGTTGTTCTCCCCCAGGAGGGAAGGTGCCTGTTCAGGTTACATATCCTGCCCCAAAAATCTGCTTTTTCATCAGGGTCTCTCATCTAGTTTTTTTTTTTTTTTTACTCTCAGTACAGAAGGAAGTAGAACAAAAGTGACACTTCATACAACTTCAAAACATTTCTTTTCTTCTTTGATTCAGACAGAACAAAAAATACGGGATTTCTAAATACATATTTTAGTGTAAATAAGCAGAGGAGGTTGAATTTGGACGCTCATTCTTCTTTTTCCTTCCTGTCTCTCCATTTAATTGTCTAACTGTGACCTTAACTGTATTTTAGCCTGTTAATTAGACCGTTCTCCCTCCAACCTTTGCACTTCCATGTAAAGCATGCCTCATCACTATTCTCCATCTCTTGTCAACTATTCCCACTCCTGCGCTCTACAGACAGCGTCAGTCTCAACATTTTCTCCCATGTTTTTCCTTTTTCTTTGAAGTGACAACCGGCATGCTGTCATATATGTAATCATGTTGTCTCGCCATTTTCAAACACTGTCAATCCTTTTGCTCCATGGAGGCTCTAAGGTGGGAAATATGTTGGAGCTCCAGGAATCAAACGAGCATTGTCAACACGTGTAGAAGAATGACTCACGGTATGGCATTTTTGACTGAGGTGTCTTTGTGTGTGTGAGTATAGAGTATTTATTTAAAGGTTCCCTACAGACATGTATGAAATGAAAATAGTCTGCTTTGAACAACGATGTGTGTTTGCACAAAGATATTTCAAGTTTCCACAGCACACCTTTCATAAGTTTACTGCTGGACCAAGATTGGCTTTCAAATTTTCTTGTGATGTCACAAATCATGCTCGTAGGCCTGCCCCTTTAAATAGTATATTATTTTAGAAGCACAGAGAAACTTCTGTCCTTCAGCAGATGCTTTTGAAAACATTGAAGCTCAAACATTTGACTGTTGGAACATAAAATAAAAACATTTAAATATTTGTTTTTGTGATGTCCTCTTTTGCTGGTTTCATTTCTTGATACCCCGTGTCGCCTATTTTGTGTTCCCTCAGACATCATCAGAGTGTGTTTGTGTTCTGACTGTTTATGCTTTCTACGTTTACGTGCAAAAAAAACTCAATGGGAAACGAGTTAATTCCTGCACATCACCCACAAACTCTGTGACCTGCACATATTGGATCAAATAATTCGGGCTCAAAGGGTTTGTGAAATTCACACTATAAATATAGACTCATTTTCTCCTGACTGTTAACACCCCGACTGGCTTTGCGTTCTTGGATGATGACACCCTCCAGCTCTGAACTTTACCCCAAACATTTTCTGCACCTATGTACACAGACCATAACTGTCTTCTGCTCGCCACAGAAGAAAATTGTAATTTCCTTCTGTCCACTGGGGGGCAGTGTAACCCTTGCAGTCAGCCACTGTTGAGCCAACATGAACTCCCGCTGGATGTCCTGCAGTTTAATACTGCCCTCTGAGGGACGAAGTGGAGAGAGAAGTCACTGATATCCAAACACGTTATTTGTGAAATAAACGTTCCTCATCATCTATGAAGGAAGTAACTTAATCAAATCGATTCAATAAGCATCATATAAGCATTTAATAAGCACAGCTGCATTAATTCTGCACAATAGAACAAATTATTACAAGTGTATGAAATGGGTAGAATTTAAAAATCTGGCCTGTTTAGTGTTTTTCTTTGTATCCGAAGTGCAGTTTTTCAGAAGATAGTTATTTTGGGTGTCTGCAGAAGAGAGAGGGAGGAAAGATGAAAGAGCCAGATGTATTGTTATACTTATCACAACTTCTGTTGGCTGCAACTTATAGAAACTAGAAGATCAGACTTGTTAATCTGCAAAGATGCAAAGTTAAATAAAGTCATTGATGCATTTTTATTATAATAGTTGTTTTTTGTATCTTTTGAGGAATGCATCAGTCTGGTTTTGGTCTCCAGGTGAAATCATTTAAAGACTTCTACTTTACTTTATTGTCTCCCTCTCCTTCCACTTTCTCAGTTCTCACTGGCTGCATCTCGTATCTTTGCTGCAGCTATTTACAGTCACAAAATACTATCTAGATAAACTCTTTTGATGTGCCGCAATCTCAGATCTCCTCTCCGTGTCTGTGATGGGAATAGGTTTAGACATGGCAATCAGGACGTATTTACGTGAAGGGCATTGATTGATTCTAAGATTATCTTTCAATGCAAACTTGAGATTTATTTCCTTTTAAAGGGGTTTGTTTTGAACATGGTCTCAATCAGCTGTGTTTTCAGCCACAAGAGTTTCCGTGCTGGGAATTTGCTACACAGATGGAGTCGGTGTAGGTGTAAATTTTGAAGTTCAGTCTGCCCAAAGAAGGGATATAGTTTATTTGTGGCCCTTCATGCTCTTTTAAAATGCCATAAAACGTTTGGTTTTTTTTGGTGTTTTTTTTTTTTATTCGGTTTCATTCAACTTAATCATCTCTTAGTGATTCAGTGACCAAGAGCAATAATCGTGCAGACATTTTCCTCGGTGGCAGCGGTGCAGAAGCAGACCACAGACTGTACTACGCTTATACATACCAAATTGATGATTCTGGACTGTACGTAGAGGCCAGGACAATACGATAGACATATCATGCTGCAAGTGAAGGTTCAGCATCCAGTGACAGATATTGTTTTTCAATACTGTGTTCTTGTGAGAGAGAGAGAGAGATAGGGGTGTGCGATAGTTCGTCAGTCCAAACAGAGCCATAAAGCGCTGCATGGTTAAGCCTGATGAATTAATAACAGGGAGGCAGATGGGTCCCAGGGGCACTGTGGGAGCAGAGCAGCATGGAGAGCAGTGAGAACACACGTTGGTATCACAGAGACACACACACACACACACACACACACACACACACACATGCACGCACGCACGCACACTTTTCCATGTCTGTACGCATCCATATAAACAGCCACATACTCATTTGCATCCATATAAAGTGTGGGGGAGACACATATGCATGAACTGAATACAGACACACACACACACACACACACACACACACACACACACACACACACACACACACACTCAAGGTTAAAGTGAATCAAACATTTCATTCAACTCTCATGTCCCTCCTTTTTTGATATTTGACCCCGCACTTTGTTTAATTCATGCGTAATGGCGTCTGAACTTATGCAATAGTTGATGAAAGAGTTGATCGTTGCGTGTGGAACATTATCTGCTAACACCTAATGAAGGCCAGAGGAGGTCAAAACGTTGATGAATAAACCCATCAAAGAGCATCGGTGGAGCCTGCAGGTGTATTCTTCACCGTAATTGCTTTGTGTTTTGCATCAAGCTCAGCATTTCAGTTCTGAGTTACTTGTTACTGTACTTGCAATCCCTTTATACCTGCGATCAAGAGAGTGTAGCTGGTACACCGGTGTAATGATCAGCATCTGAGTCTCGTTAATTGCCAGCATCAATTATAGCTGCTTGGGGTTACGATTTATTGTTGTTAAGATGCACCTGTCTTATCAGATGAAATTATAGAAGTGGGGCTCCCAATTCACTCTTCTTTTCTCATTATCTCCTCCTTTACTTTTTGACCTGGAAGCTGGAGTTTTCCATCTTGCTGACTATCTCGGTACAGTATTTTCACTAGCCATGCTCCCACATACACATTTTGATATTTTAAGATGACTTTAGCAATAACTTAAACATGGTGACTATGATTAATTGAAAGTTACAAATCCAAACTCAAGAGAAAACTGGATAAAGTAGACTTTCCATCTTTTTTTTCTCTTGGATACTTTTAACATTTCTACGCATTACAGAATTTATTTTGAGGAAAGTTCAAATCATTATTAAAATTTTCAGCAAAATCCACCGTCACTTGATTTAGTGTTCACGTCATTAACATGAAAGAATTCCCAGTGAGTAACTCCCGTGCAACAGATTCTGCATTTTGTTGTAATTTACCAAGGCACTGATGTAATGTGATGGCGGTTGTAGGCGCAAGCTGATGACACATCAGAATGAGGTGTCGGCGGAGGCTGCATGGAAATTTACTATGGGCAGGCAGGTCAAGGTTGCCATGTAATCTTCTGTCTGATGGAGAGGGGAAGTAGATGGTGTGTGTGTGAGTAAACTGGAGAAAGAAATTAACTTTTAGGGTAGAGGTGTGATTTTTTTTTTTTTTTTTTTTTTTTAAATATCTTTTAAATGTGGCATTTGTTTCTATCTTCCGGGGGTGTTGTATTAAGTCAAAGCTACTTTTGTTGTTTTAGTGGTTTGTCTTTGCCTGCAGTCTCTTTTACTGTTGGCTGACAAAAATCCCCATCGCTTCGGGCTGTGTAATCTCCTGCTTTCTGATTAAACATTGCATTGTTCAAAACACCGTACCTGGGCTTTGACTATAATAAATCATTTTGTGTGATTCATGGAGCCTTGTGGTTACTTACATGGGAAATTGAGCAGACAAATGCAACAAAAAAAAAACAGTTCAGGTGCAGTTCAAATTTGATCCGATATTATGTAATATCAAAGGTCTATTTCTGAATTTTTTTATGGTAATTGTTGGTCCAAAGCCTTTAATTTCTCACCCTGTGAGTGACAGTACCGTTACATCGAATAATACCATTCCAGCAGTGAAGCATTGAGGGTGGGTCTTTGATGTTGGTGGGGTGTTTTATACCTGTTGTCCCACCAAAGCATGTAATACACCTGTCAGTCCACTACAGCACGCTGTGGCGGTGTCATGTTTTGTCTCATCTGAATGTGTGAAAAACCACATGGTTAGATTTAGGAAAAAAAAAATTCTCTTTAGGAGAACAGAGACTCATGGTTATGGGTTAAGGCAGAAAAACGACATGCTTAGAGTTCTGAAAAATATGTGTCAAGAAATCCAAATTGCTTTCTTCGAACCCTGGTGTCATAGGGGGAAAATCCAGGGTAAGGTTTGGTATAATCCATCCAACCATCCCCATCCTGCTTCTCTACTTTGAGCCCGTTCATACGTGGGTGTACTTTACACACAGAAGCGAGGCAAAACGTGACACTTGACATTTTTGGAGGACATTTTAATTGTCTTTAGTACAATAAATGCAACATCTCTCAAAAATCACTCGAATGCCATTAATAATGTTTATGTTTGCCAAGGCTTTAGTTGATATTTTTATCATTAAATTGCATTCACACCACTATGTCTTGCAGGGTCAGGGGGGGGGGGGGGGGGGATTTGTCGTTGCAGTTTCACTGTATACTTTGTAAAACCTGTATGAAACTTTGGTCCGCACCTATAAATATTTAATTAGTCAAATTTTACAGGAGAACTTTAGTGTCCTATAATGGAATAAGTGGCACAATTCTCTATCCTTGTAATTACGTTTTAGATGGTGTGAAAATTTGAGCTTGAAAAGGGTCAAATAAAAAGATCTAATATAGTCAATGTAAGCTTCTCTGCAGAAATAATGACCTAACAAATTTATCTCAATCAAACCCAAGTGCCCTGCATGCACTTTTGTGTGTTTATCACCTTCCTTTTATGCTCACCAGATAATATCTAGAGGTTTGCTGCCTCACTCAGCAGCCCTCCTAAACCATTTAACAGGAGCACATCTCAGCCTTTGCCGAAGCTGCAACTCGGTAATGACAAATTAATCCTCCTCAAAACAAAACAAAATATCTATTTTTTATCGGGTGGCGGTCGGGGTCGTTTAGCGCCGTCACAACAAGTTACACGTTAAGAGGCCTTTGCTCCGTCTTTGGCTTCTCAATCCGCCGAGCTGAATAATTGAAAATATTTTCACTGACTGTCAGGCCAGGAGACGTGGAGCCAAGGCGCCATCTCTGCGAGTCTCGCAGCCTCTTGTCTCTTGTTTTCTTAAGCTCTGACATGGCGTTGCCTCATGCCTCTACACTGGCGTGTGGGTGATTTCTCAGATGGGTTATACATGGTATCAGTGTGAGAATGTACTGGGGCTGCCCGGCTTTGGCTCAGCCTGCCAAATGCCTCCTCGCAGTCTTGGATAAATATGGGTGGGCAAATGAAACGCACGCAGATGAACGGTATGAAGTAGCCGAAGCAGGGATTGTACTCTGGCACACAGACAGTTGGACGTATAGAACGACCTGCACACACACATCTGCAGGCGCTCGCACAAACGCCGAGTCTCTGCTGCACAAAACCTGCACATTTGTGAGTATGTATTTGGGCTGTCAGGCCAATGGCAATCATGCATGTATGCATTGGTGTGTATTGTTTATGTGCCCATGTCTGTGTGTGTATGCATATGTGTGTGTGTGCGTGTTGGCTGCCAAATGAGGAGAGCAGGAAGAGGAAGAGGCTAGATGGTTGGAGGGGGTGTTTATTTATTCATTACCCAGCGGCCTCGGCGGTTTCAGGGGGACATGGCAACACTTGTCCAGGGCCCTTTAGCACTGGTCTGTTTGTGGCCTGCTTTGGCCCTGCCAAAGCCTTCAGCTCTCACCTCCTCTGCTCACCTCTATTCCGTCTGTTTTCTTTGCATCCTTAGGCTTATATCTCTTATTTCTCGCTTTCTCTGGCACTTGGAAAGCTTTTTCACGTAACACAGAGCCCCCACAAAAACCTCTATGTAGTGTTTTTTTTTTTTTTTTTTTTTTTTTTTTTTTTGCGGTTTTAAAAAGATGCAACATGTTAATTAATGAACTCTTCATGCTAAGTTAGGTTAACTGGCTGCTGGCTATAGCTTAATATTCAACAAAGAGACATGAGAGGGATACCGACCTTTTAACTCTCACTAAGATTGTCACGTTGATAGTAACCCATCATTGGTTGCGCCTAATGAAATTTGAATGGTGGTTTTGGGCGCTAGTTTAAAATCATCTCAAAGGGATAGTTTTTATTAGTAGAGTGAAATACAAATATGAGGAGAAATCAAAAAGTTTAGAGACAAGTAAGTGAGTAAGTATTCCAAGTTATGTCTCGTGATCATCATCAGCACCTGAGTTACACACGTTTTTGTGACCACCGTTTCGTGCACATTGCTTTGTGTCAAACTCGGGAAATCGGCAACGAAGAGCTTTAAAATGTTTCAGAAAGTCTTGCGGCATTTAACGCATTTAAGTCGGGCGCTGATGTTGATCAAGTGACATAACTTGGACTACTTAGTCACAAAGATTCTCCCAGCTCTGTGCACATCACTATTCTGAGCTCAATTAGCATGCAAGGAAGTGTCTGGACCTTTTGATCGCCCTTCATGACCTTCAAAAGAGCAACCAGTACGTACTCATTGCACGCTGCACTGCCCGGTGATTAATTCTCTACGGGTCCGTACGGTATAGAAAAAAAAAAACGTTGGAGGAATTCGTCAGTTAAATATCTCGGTAAACATCAGTGTGCTACATAATATGATTTCTGTGTTTAGAACCTTGCTTCCATTTGGAGGAGTCAACGTGTAATTTATGCAATGCAACTTTAAAGAGATGTCAACAAGGAAAATACAGCTCAGATTAGAAAATGATTTTAAGCAGTGAACAACAAAGACTTCTTTGTTTTTGGACAATCTAGGCTGTTTTTTTTTTTTTTTTTTTTGCAGAGATGCACGCACATTAGACAGCATGCTCTATCACGCTCATTTACTCAACGTTGCTCCCCAGTAAACAGAGCCTGTACTGTCGGTGTATGAACTTGTAGTCTGAGATAAATGAGATCATTTTTTATTTTGCTTCAGGGAAAACGTGTGTGTGTCTTCTAATAGTTTCGACTTCCAGCAAAACCAATCAAATTGATGTAATGGAGGAAATGCATGCACACTATTTCTGTCTAGATTGTACCCTCGTCCACAACAGAGTAGACAAGTGGACAATCCGAACCCAATATATTACTTTAAAGGCCTCTTTAAGGACAGCAACAACAAAAAAAAGAGTACACATAAATTAGATTCTAATTCAAAAATATGGAAAAGATGCTCTTAAACACAGATCAGAATAAAACATTGGAGACAGACGAAGTGTCCAAACACGTAATGTAAGCTCACGCTGCGCTCCTCACACGACCTGACTGGGCTAATCTCCCCCACGGTGGGAGACCATCGATTCCCGTAACAAAAGAACTGAGCCAGGCGCACATCTCGTCTCTGACCCGTCCCTCCGTGCTCGGCCTGAGCGCGTGTTCAAACCCCAACCCGATCAATGGCTGTACCGACGGATCAATTGCTCAAGCTTTGGGGTGTCAAATGTGATATGGCATCACTTTGGCCGGGTTAGTGTGAAGGAGCCCGGCCCTGTTGACGCTTCAAAGCTTCTGGTCCTCGTCATCAGCCGAACATTTCAAATCAAGATTCAAATTGGGTTGAGGAGTTGAGAAGGAAAGAGATGATAGGGGTTCCTCCACCTGCCTGCTTCTGTTTTCAGAAGCTTGTTTGATTGGTACATTCATCTTTGACTTCTGTTGGATTGCTGCTCATGTAGTTCGTGATTCATGTGCTTTTAATTTGTCACCACTTTTGTCATCACGGTTGTTTCTAACTACATTTTCTAAAAATGATCAGTCAGTGAGCTTCTCTCTTTGTTGTTGTGATTTTGCTCTACTCAACAACACATTTATGATAGAACTATGTTCCAAGCGATCAAATATGAAACCAGACTAAGGCCCCAATCTTACACCCGGCAAAAAGCACAACTTAAGTGTCTTTGCTAGTTTCAGACCGACGCAGGTGTCATTTTCCCGTCTAGCGCCCACGTAGTTTACATCGCAAATGTACCTGCGACCATATGTGAGCTCACAGGCGTGTTGGTCTTAAAATGAGGTGTGGTCACTGTATATATCGTCCTGACGGGGACATGAATATCTGTACTAAATTTTATGACGGTCCATCCAGCAGTCCTTGAAAACAACACGTTAGGCTAAATTAATCTTTAATAAATAGAGTAGTTACTTTACATATGTGGTCAGTGTTGTGAAGCAACTTTCCATTAACATGGAGCAAAATTTCCAGTGTGTTCTAGTGACAACTGCTTTTTCCAAACCATGTTTAACACCATAAATAGGATTTTCCTATAGTTTCCAATGTTTATCCAACCATTTTTAGTTTTCACAATAAAATACTGCAATACAATAAATAGTCTGTATAGGTTGTGTTGATGAATTGTTTCCTTCTTGCCTTCTGCTGGCAGATAAACCAGGGTTTTAGTTTGAGACCAAAACAGAGCATTTCCTCACGACAGAGGGGACAGGGAGAGGGAAAAAAAAAAAAAAACACACAAGAAAACTGTATGAGGGGAAAAATAGCAACCCTTAAAAGAAGAAATGGGGAGAAAAAAAAAACACAAAAGTATAAAAATTTAATTGAAAAATAAGAACGATGTTATTGCATAAAAACATTCTAAATGGGCTTGGTAGGGCTGTGTATGGCGGGAAGCCGCACAATGTACCTGAGGCACTGCAAAGTGTTAACATGAAAAACACATCAGAGAGGAGGGAGAAGGGGGTGGTGGGGAGTGTGTGGGGGGGGGAGGGGGGAGGGGGCAGGCGGCCTGTGGGGGTGCACATGCATGGAAATGCAGACATGTGGCTGATATGTCCCACTTTGCAATTAGCTTGCATGATATCGCCGCATCTATAAATGATGTGGGTCACCGTTTTGAGTTTAAGGCACGGTGGTTCGTTCTCAAGATGGAGTGAGATCAGTTCAGAGAGTAAATCACACATCTGGTGAAAAATCACAATTAGAATAAAATTAGCATCTGCTGGTCAGGTTTATTCTCCATGTACAGCGTAGACAGTTCTTCCCACCTCTCTGTGTTGAAGTGGAGACTGAGATCCAGGTATTAGAGCCTGTTGAAGTGAGGTGTCGTACTTTAACATGAAAAAATATATTGCGTAATTACACCTGTAAGTCTTATTCAAAAACTGGGAGTGTAATGTAAGAGTTATAGACATTTATAATATAGCCAGTCTGCATTATTGTTTCATGTATTCTTTAAAAGAAATTCAAAGTATTTTGCTAATTATTTATGGTGTTTAATGGGTTCAATTGGTGTGTAAATCTGAATAAGATGAGGTTTGATTAATCATGTGCAAAAAAATGCACTTTGAAATGCACGTCTGAATTTTTCTCAACACCTTTTTATAAAAAAAAAAAAACAATGTCTGTTTCTGTGCCAAACAGAAGTTGCGCTGATGTTTTTCCCTTTTTGGCTGAGTTGGAAGACAACTGCTTCAGATACAATTTTTAATTTCCTGCCTGGTGCAGCGAACAAAGTTGATACTTGTCAAGCCCTCGACAAGTCTAATTGGAGAAATAAAACGCCTCGAGCAAAGTTTTTACATAAAGGTGCGTTTGTTTGTGAGGTGGAGGTGCGTGTGTCTGTGTGTGTCTATGTGTGTGTCTGTGTGTGTGCAGGTGTCGGCTTGTCTGCAGCACGCGCACACGCACACGCGCGACTTCTTTTCTTTTTTGATGATGAAGGAAAAAG
The DNA here is from genome assembly GCF_022577435.1 of Embiotoca jacksoni. NCBI lineage: Eukaryota > Metazoa > Chordata > Actinopteri > Embiotocidae > Embiotoca > Embiotoca jacksoni. The sequence continues at coordinate 3,176,600 of NW_027185252.1, forward strand.
GGCACGTTTGTTTTGCACATCCCGGATTCCCAGATTCTTCCGCCACAGTGGGATGACTGAGACAAAGTAAAGAACGAAGAAGAGCAAAGAGAAAGAAAAAAAAATAAATGGCGGAGGAATTAGTCAGTTAAACATCTCAGGGACTTTCCCTCCTTTGTCTCCTCAGAGTGTTTACATCAAGCCAGCTAAGCATTAAAGTGCGCAGGAAGCCACGAAGGACCCGCCATCATACGGCAACACTGACAGGAATGCCCTAAAACTATTAGCTTTCTCTCTCACACTTAGACACACACACACACACACATTCACACACACTTTCTCACTTGGATTTTTTTTCCCTCTTCCATCTCGATCTCGCACGTAATTTTGAACAGCATACCAGAACAGAGGTAAACAAAGTCAGATGTGTGCGGGACACATATATGTACTGTAGTAAACACTTCATACAGTGCGCATGCTGCGGCCTGTTAGTTAACAGTAAGTAGCGGGCTGCTCCTCATCCACCACAGTCAGCGCATCCACGTTAAGTAAAATATGTCAAGCCAAAATGAACTCCCGCGACCTCTCGTTAAAAGCTCTGACCGCAGCTGTTTGGTCGCCACTGAGGTCGCAGAAACCCTCGACCCCTTTACATCTCGGCTCGCATTACACCTCATCTCCTTCCACCCATCTCTGCCACAAGAGCAAGTAATATCTGAGGATCTGATCCACAACCTGTAGCTAATAGCCACCTCGGCCCGCCCGGCTCCGAGACTCATAATGGAACGAGCAGAGCTGTTGACTTACCGCCTCTTTGGCCCGAGGCTGTAATCAATTTCCCCCTCTTGTGAGGGGCCGGGCTGTTCGCAGGGTTAGATAAGAGGAAGCTGAGCAGAGACCTTTAGTTTGGCCTAATGTCAGGTTCACCATCAGATAAACACTCTGATTTGATCTCAGTGCTGCAGGGAGGAGATGACTGCTCCTGCACTCAGTGGAATTCTTACTGTGTGTGCGTGTGCACGTGTGTGTGTGTGTGTGTGTGTGTGTGTGTGTGTGTGTGTGTGTGTGTGTGTGTGTGTGCGTGTGTCTTGTAGTAACAGTTTTGTCTCTGCGGTTGTGCGTGAGAGTGCACAAAAGTGTCTGTGTGAGTTTGTGTGTATGAAAATGTGTGTAATATTTCTCAGATGGTATCTCGACAGTACAAAAGAGATGTTTGCAAGTAGTTTCATGTTATTTTCAGACAGCATTTCCTCAAAAGTAGTGCTGCAACAATTAGTTGAGCGACTGTGTAAACATAAATCTCCGACCTTTTGATAGATAGAATTTTTCAAACGTCAAGAACAACAGTACGCAGGTCTCAGCTCCTCACATGTTAAGATAGTCTTTTATATCAATGTAAACTAAATACGTTTGAGTTGCGGATTGGATTCGGTGTGTCCATACATCACCAACCTATCCGCTTGGGTTGCTGTGGTAACGATATACATGCCGCTACGCTGGTTATGCAGCTTTCCGACCCAGAAGCTCCATGCTAGCAGACAATTTCTTTCGGCTTCTGTCGTTGTCGTTGTCCTCCGCAGCCCCGAGATCTCCACTCTCTGATGGCGCTCCGCTCGTGGTAGCGTAGATTTTGCTCACTCCGTCTCTCTTAAAATGACGTCGTCGCTTAGTGTCGCCTCGAGAGAGACGCAAGAAATCCGATCTGTGCCAGCGGAGCGTCCGGACTGAGACGCGTCTGTAGAAATCTGACTGGAATCGCATTTCGGACCACTCCAATCAATCCAGATACGATCTGGATGTGACAAAAAAAACTGACTTGGGCTGGCAGTCTGAACAAGGCTTTAGTTATCCCAACAGAGCAGCACGACTACCGTTACAAACACTGCTACAAAAGTTTACAGAATTAATTTGATTGCCAAAAGTGGTCCACAATTGGACTTTTATGTCCATTTCAAAGCAACATAAGAAGGACGGGGGCATGATTCCTATGTCTAAAGTGCAGTTTCTTTTTTTTTCTTTTGGTTAAAACAAGAGCAGAATTAGTGAACATGCAGCAGTCTGAAAAAAAAAATCATGTCAACAAACTGAATGAACAAGGAGAAAGAGCATTATACTGAAACTGTCCAGCAGGAATATGAACAACAATATACAGACTGTGAGGGTTTGTAAATTCTGCTGACTGGCATTACACGGCACACAACATTTACGGTCCAACTCTTTAACAGTCGTTCTGCTCGTTTAGTTTCTTCAAAGTCCTTTTTTTGGAGTGTTTACATATTGTTCTCCGCCATGTACGTTCGAGGTTCTTGACCGCCTTTTATTTCTTTCACCATCTGCTGTTGCCAGCGCTGTAAAAATCTGACCCCGTGATGCAAAATGTATTTAGCTATGATAATTATACCGACTTGTCAAGTTGATGCAGTCATTATTCTTAGATGTTAACACACAACACTTTGCCCATTCAGCCTGGCAAATTAGAGCTTGGAAGTTCAATACCTGCTTTACACTCTTTCTTTCCACGATTATTAACCTCTATTGTTGCTATGGATTATGTTAGCTTTTCGTTCAGAAGACCTTTGGGATAATTGGACAATTACGTCGCATTTATATGAATGCTGTTTCGGCCGCAAAATTGTCCTTTTTAGTAAGTTTTCTATTTCTATTATCAACTGTGCGTGTTTTCACGTATTTTGCGTCTTTTCATAGGTGCTTTTTATTCTGGAGCTTTTACGACGGTGCCATGAATGTCTCCAAGTTTAAAATATGGGTCATGTGAACTATTACTCTTTTCTCTTAATGCCCTCATCCATCTATCACAACATCACTTTCCCCCTTTTAATTGCCTGAAACACTTCAACCACCAAACCCTCCAACCTGTTCACATTAGATGAGCTTTGCTTGTGCTCCGATAACCTCTCTCAGGCGGCTTCTCAACATGAAGGCTGATGAGAGGGTATATTAAGGCTGTTAAACAGTTGAGGAGGGCCGGGGGCTTCAGGGAGCCCAAAGAGACAAGAACCTTTATTGGAAATGTAATTTTTGTTTGTCTCCAATTACCTCCCTGCTCATTTGTTTTACAGACGTTGTTGTTATAGTGAGGAGAGAGCACGCCGGATTCTCCCTAGGATTGCTCTTCTGAGAGGCTGCAGTTTATTACAAATGGGAAAGCTTTCATTGCAGATTGCCCCGGCGCAGCGTGGAGGTACGTGACCCGACTCAGGCGCACTGGGGTCGGCTTTATAGGGTTTGAATTTACTCACAAAGTGCACGCACAAGAAGTTAGTTGTGCGTGTGTGTGAATGGGTTTGTGTTCATACAAATATGAATTGTATACACGAGTGTTGTGTTTGCAAATGAGTAACCTAAGCTAGGTCAGCTAGCCCACGTCTGTCCGTCTGTTGTTGAGTACCATAAAATGTGCGTGTAGGTTTTATGCATTCATATGGTGTAACAGTGATATTATTGTGTTCAGCCGGCTGGTTTATATGAAGCGTGCTTGAATTTCCATTTGAAGGAAACAAAGTATTTTCATTTTAGCCAAGATATTTACAATTACACATCACTCACACATGCTGCATGTTGTATACGTTACATTATGTAGCAACAGAAGTGAAGGTCTTGATTTCTAAATGTTATACATCCTGTCTTGGAAGTATGGACCCTGAGGTATGTTGAAAAATGTTAAAAACAACATAGTTTATTCTGAGGTTGAGTGAAATATTGTTTTAAAAATGGCTGAAAAGTGACTATTCAGCAATCACTGATTCATTCATATAATCAAATTAAATACAGACCTTATGCTTCTGCCCCGTTGTAAACACATGTATACAAACAAATAAACAAAAATTGAACAATAACAAATTTACTAACGGCTTTATTTAAAGCAGTAGGGTCTAAGGACAGATCGTATTGTGTGCTTTACAGACAGTAGTAAAGCCCCTCGAGCCAGATTTGTGACATGTGGGCTATATAAGTAACGCTGACATGTTTTCACTTAAAGCAGTATTAATCAAACCCACAGAAAATTATAATCCGAATATAGAGTACCCCATGGCTATTTAGTTTCTTTCAGTTCATAGTTTTGGTTTTACAGCCCTCAGCTTTACTTTTCTGGTTCAATCTCAGTTTTCTGATTGTGCCAAGCCAAAGCAAAAAAAAAAAATTGTTTTTAGATGAAGGAAAAACTCTTTGTGAACTATTCCGCTCAGCACCAAACTTCAGATATTGTGGACACAGCTAGAGAGTATCTGGTGAACGCACTGGAGCATTTAAAAACCAAAGGGCCAGATATGTTTCTCAGGAGTCGGGGGACACCAGGTAGCAGAAACCTGACTTAAAATTCATGTTAATAGAGCTCAATGCCCGGTGGTTGTGTGACATGGCAGTTTTCGGCTAACGTATAACTTTTATTTACACTTGGAAAGACACTTAAGGAACAGGAGCCCTCTTTTTCCAAGTGAGCCTATTTTACAATATTAAGATGCATGAAATCCAATAAACATTACAGTAATAATATCTAAAACCAGCGATAAAGGAATCTAATAAATACAGAAATGGCAGGAAACAGAGCACTAATGTGCTGTTCGATATCAATTAATGCTCAAAATATGTTCAGCTAAGACTAAAGCCCTTAATGATGTCTTCAAATCTATTTGTAAATTATTCTACGAGTCTGTTGTGTGTCTGAAAACAGACTTTCCAATCTCAGTTTTGACTTTTACGTGCTTGCAATATCAGTTTTGTAATGCAATAATACCTTTATGTTTATTTCACATCTTATTGCACTCCCCGCAAGTGGTGAAAATATCCGGTTTAAGTGCAGGTGGAAAAATATGACTAATAAATCCCTTTACAATATGTTTGTTTAATATTCATTGATGCATTGTTAATAACTTAACCATTCTACAGTACACACTACACATAAGACATAAAAAGGAATAAGAAAGATCCACCAATCAATTTGTACCTTTGCAACAAACACCTTTTTTCTCTTTTTTTTCTCTGTTATAAAAGCAGCAACGTGTTTGTCCATTGTGTGATTCTGTGTCTGTATACACATGTTATTAAGCTAGAAACTGCTAATCACTTTACTATGAGTGAACATTCTTTAATAAGGTCACCGCCCTCCTGACCTCCGCCCTTATGAAAGAACAGAGCAGTCGTAGCTGCTCGTCTGCCCCACACTGGGAGGCTCCGTTATTGCTCGGATGACGATGGGGTTGGGGGGGGGGGGGGGGGGGGGTGGGTGGGGGCGTGCGTGTTGAGGTGGGGGCCCGGGGAATAGGTAATTTGATTGGAGCAAAATTAGGGACTCCTCTGCCGAGGCATTATGGGAGAGTTCCTGGTGGGTCATTTTAGCTTCACTTCCTCCATATTTCTCGGCTTGATTAAAAATTGATCGGCAACTGCAATGTGAATATATTATTGGGGCCATTATTCACCCCTGACAGATAATTGGATGGTACACACAACTCTATTTTCTTTGGGGGCAATGCCATCGCTTGTGTGGCTCTGCTCTGCTCTGCGTGTGTGCGTGCGTGCGTGTGCGAATATGCGAGTGCGTGCGCGAGGGAGAGAAAGCAAGATGGCAGGAAAGCGTCTACTGGGTGGATAGATGGTTTAACTGAAGCCTTTTTTTTTTTTTTTGTCTGCTTTATTGTAAGTCGATAAATCACTCCCTCTTCTCTTCTTTCGAGCCATCCCTCCATCCCGTTCCACCCGGCTGTCACCCTCTATGGCCATACGTGATGGATATGTTATTGAAACATCATGCAAAGCATATAATCTTTTTTCTGGTAATCATTCATAACCTATTCTCATAAAAGTTTGGAGTGTGGCCATGAAATACATTGTTAGATAAAACCAACATGGATTTGGATTTGCTTTTTAGTTTGTGCTTACGCTCCATCTCCAATTCACTTGTTACCAAAGATTGAATGTTGCTCTAATAAAGCACCCGAGCTGCGGAAAATGTCTGTGAATAAGCCAGTCTGATAGTAGTTAGCTAGCATAGCCGCAGGCACAGATGGATATTGGAATGAGCAAAATGCAATGTCTGCTCGGTGGCTAATGCTATTTGCTATTCGCCCAAGGCTTAGCTTGCTGCCATTTTCACGCCTTCTTAATGTCTTAAACTGCATGAAGAAAGAGACGGCTTGCACAACATGGTATGGACCCGTGCACAGTTTTCTGCCGGTGTGTGGTATGTTGTCAGCAGCGTGTTGTCGTTTTGCACGGTTACTATTTTCTTTGCAAGACAAATTTAGTTGTGATTGAAAAACTTTGCTTGACAGTTCGCTGATGTGTTTCTCTTTTACAAAGTTGCTGTTGGTTGCGGCCTTTCGACTGTCATCATAGCTCTCATAGTTTATGCCAACTATGCGGCTCTTCTCATTTTTACTCTCATCAAACTATCTTTTGCTGTGTGCAGATCGATCTTTCCACAGACAGCTCTCCATAACTGCAAATGTAGAATCAGGAATCATTTATAACCTCAACGATTTGTTCCATCAGGGTGCAGTAGACGTGAGAAAAATGGACGGATATTTTAAGAAAATTTTACAAAGTATTTCCTCTGTTGAAAACTAACGACGCTTTACCAGTTTTTTTGGGAGTGAGAAAAGCATTTTAGTTCCTTTGGTTTTTTTTTCTTGATTATTTACCACTATAATGTATAAATAACAATGAAACCATAGACCATAGTTGATAATATAAGTGGGAAGAATTTCTCCAAAAAAGCGAATTAAATGAAATGCAATACAATGTCAGAAAACAAGAACTCCCCTATGAAAGGGGGGAAATACATTCCTTAAAGGGTCAGAGGTCGAGGAGTTAAAATCCTCCCACAGAAAACCTGTTTGGGCAGAAACACTGAACACAAGGGAGCAAACATTTTTCAAATATCACAAGTTGTCAGCTCTTGACTTTTTTAGAAGAAAGGTTATTTTTTTTTTAATGTCGTATTATTTCAGGATTCCTCTTTTCCTGAATTTCTGACAGCAAGAAGAGAAATAATCGCATAACAATCTAGAGTCCTGACAGTTGTGATTGTTCTACATATCTGACACCATAGTCAAAAGTCGTAACTGGAAGCCGTAGCCATTCGCCCTGAGTAAATCTTTTCCTGCAGAGGCAGTTGAACAACCTCCTTCTTATGTACAAATCAAATTAGTAGCTATGATCTCACTGATGGAAAGGCCTCTCAGGAAATGACATGTGTCTGGAACATTATTTGCAGCATTGCCAGCTCCCACAGTATCCTCCAGTTAACTTCCCCCCCTCTCTGTTCTGCTTTCTGTTCTCTTCCTCACGTTCCCTCTCAGTCTCTTTTTATCGCTCTTCCCCTCTCTTCCTCTGCATGGTTCATTCATTCCTCCTCCCTTCTCCTCTCGTAACTTTAATGTAATGGCACTTCTTCAGCATCCCTCCCTAATTCTGTTTCTCTCTCCGTCTTTACCACTCGGTCTTCCTCTCCTTGCGGGGGGAAAAAAACAATGCTCTCCTCCTAACAAAGACGCTTCTCCTGAGTGGAAATTACTGGCGGAGATTAATAACGACATTAGGCAGTAATGATGCTGCACCGAATGAAATATTTATTAAAGATCCCTCTGCTAGCAATTAGCATGGCATGTAATCGTTCAGCACAAGAAATCAAGATGATTGTGCCGCAGTCCCCCATCCCCTTATCGCCCTCCTCTCAGACAACCCCCCTGTGCAGCCTCTACTCCTGCAAACCCCCACACCCATTCACCCTTCCACCCATCCACCCATCCACCCACCCACCCATCCATCCCCTGCTGCCATCACTGCAAACATTCGCAGCCCCTTCCCTTGACATCCTCTCTCCATGACAACAATAGCTTTGGAAGGCGGTGGAGTGTGTGTGTGTGTGTGTGTGTGTGTGTATCGGAGTGTGTGTGTCGAGGGGTGGTGGTGGTGATGGTGGTGGTGGTGGTGTTAGTAGTGGTGGTCCTGGGCATCCAAATCTTAATTACAGGCACTCAGCCTTAAGCTGCGCAGAATACTCCACCAGGCAATTACATTGTCAGGGATGCAGACTTCAGGAATCACTGCTGATTGTCTCAGGAGGACGATGAAGTCAGACCGCAGGCACGTCAAAGAGCGGCGGCGTTTCATCTTCGTTCCAAATTCCTGCCAAGTTGTCCGGGCGCAGGAGCTAAAGTGAGAGAAAAGCTTATCGTTGGATGGTTGTCTTGCGTCTTGGAGTCCGCTTACTTCCAGGGCCTAAAGGGACAGGTTATCACAAGTTGCGTAGAAGTTTTCTATCCCAGAGCTCACTCGCGTAACTTCTTGAAAAACTTTTTGAAAATGGTGCTCAGTGTGGCAAAGATACGGCATTTATTACCACGACACCTGACCCAGTGCTGCTTTTGATGTGTGGAAGATGCGTCAAACAATCCGTGACAATAAAATAAAACCGTTTCCTGCTGCGTTTTCTTCCGGCGGTGATAAAACTGTGCAGCGAATCATTTCAAGGATGGTCCGTCCTTGAGGATGAACGCCCTTGTTTGTGTTCAAACAAGCACGACCTCATTTTCAAGTTGTCACCTGATAAGGACAATGGAGAGAAGGAGCCGTGAAGGGGACGAGGAGGAGGAGGAGGAAGAGGAGGAAGGAGGAAAGGCAAGGGGGGGGAGGTTGTTGTTACAGAAGAGGTCAGAGGTCAGATAATCAAAAGTGTCCGTTTATTGGCTACATCATCAAACCTCAAGGAGCTCATCAGTGCAACCATTCAGGCGTGTGGCTCGGCTAATCAGCCCCTCGGACCGGTGTTTAGCCATGCCGATGCCATCCTCAGAATGACAAGAAAGGGACAGAATGAGCGAAAGACTCGGATGCGGCGGGGGGAGGGGGTTGGGGGAGAGAGAGAGAGAGAGAGAGAGAGAGGGGAGCGGGCTAATGTAATAGTAGTTCACTTCACAAACCCTGACAAAGGGTGGCCGAGAGAGACGGATCAATTTGCAATATCGTGGGCTGCGGTCTTGGCAACAAAGGCAGGACATGAAAGCAAGCACATTAAGTGATGCTCTTGTATGAACTTTGGTAATCAATAAACATCAGGAGCAGGAGGGGGGGGCAGATTGTGTGTGAGGGGGGAAAAAAGAGAAAGAGAGAGAGAGAGAGAGAGAGAGAGAGCGGCAGGAAAAGGAAGGAAGGAATGATGACGGAAAGAGAGAACAATAGACCTGGAGAGAGGAGGAGTGATGGTCGAAGATAACGCTGATGTCTAACGACAAAGTTCTTTGTTCGACAAACTTTGTTGCTGTTCCTCACTCATATTGTTAATTAGATAGTTATCTTTAGCCCTTTGATGGATTAGATAAGCTGTTAATTAATCTTTGAATCTAATTAACTGTCATGCTATTAATAGGTTTGGCCACATTATTGTACCTTTGACTGTCAAAGCAGCGAAAATCTGAATTCATATCCACAGTTGAGGCGTGAGGAGAGAAGCGGCTCGGTTTCTTTGGGCGGCATAAAAACCAAATCGGTCAGGAATCAATATTTTAAAAACTCGGTTGAAACTGGTAAATGACTGACAGAGTAATAACCCATTGATATTCCATATGTCCGCTCTTAATAAGTCATTTTCATAAAATGTTCTGTAAAAATCACAATTAGTTTTGTGCCTTTTCAGTTTGTGGAGAAACTTTGTGCTGCCATTGCAAGTCAGGATGATTTCCAGGTGTTAATTGCTTGTATTGTAAAGAATAACAATATATCTGCAGCAATCACACAACAGTGAATTAGCATAGTAGACACAGTGTTTTAAAGAGCATGTAGTATTTAACCTCAACAACAGGGTAAGGTGAAAGAATATCAACACCATCGATCTTCCACCCTGCATAATTTACTACGACGATTCAACTGGATGCACATTTCTGTCTGGAAAGAGCCATTTTGTATATTTCCTTTGTCCTTTCTATTGACTTTAGCTTGTACCCACAAGGATATATTTCTGGTTGCCATGTGGAGACAGCGTTTTTTTTTTTCTCGCTACAAAAGTAATTTCCCTTTGGGACAATAAAATCTACCTTGACCTTGATCTTAGGAATGTGGAAGATAAGAGTGGGGGTGGGGGGCACACAGTGGAGGTAAATGAGGAAGAAAAACAGAAAGGATTTTTACTCTTTAAAAAAACAGAAATATCCTCTGTGTTTATCAAGACGAATCCTGCTGAATTCAAGGGTCACGTTGTAAGAGCACCTTGAATGAAAGTCTTGCTTCTATTTTCAATTTTTCCTGATTCAGGAACTCATGACTAGTTATTACAAAAAAAAAAGAAACACTTTTTTTCTTTGCTGTAGCTCTGTGTGCTTAAATTTAATATATATATATATATTTTTTTTTTCATGATTATGGGTATCATTGGCTTTAAACAGTGGGCGGTATATGATATATATGACTTCATAAACAATAATATTGTTATTTTTCAGTTGTCAAAGCTGTCTTCAGCTTAACATTAAATTTGTAGGGTTATGACAGAATCTTATGCTGCCAGAAATAAATATTAATTTGACTAAACAGCCACCATATTACTTTTACAGTACATTTGTATATAAGCACAAATTGTCATGTTATGTTATGTTCACAAGAAAAAGAGGACCCAAATTCATGAGAACTAGAGGCGGAGGGTCAAAGCCAACAAAAAACTTTCCTTAAGAGGGCAGTAGAAAAACGCAGGGAGGAAAGACTTGTTACATACATGTGGAGTTTTAATTTAATGTAAAAGTTTTGAGGCCCCTGCTGTTCCTTTTAAATTGTTGGTTTACATCATTTTAATTTTGCGTTGACAGACCTGAAACTATTTAGTTGAAATTCATCAAGTACCTTTGCAGAGGTGGTCTGTGAAGACGGAGAACTAAATGGTCACTGTCATCTCCCCACTTTGACTGTATGGTGTCACATCTCAGTCTGCTGCATTGGACCTTTTTTTGCGTGCGTGTGTGTGTGTGTACTTGTGTGTGTACTTGTGTGTGTACTTGTGTGTGTAACTGGACCTGGTCCTCAGCCATTGTGTTAGTGTGACAGAAGCCTTTGCCCACTCTTTGATGCCCCCTCCAGAGTTTTCCAGCATCCTCTGTTAAGGTTCTGGCTATTCCACAACACACATACACACACACATACACACACATACACACACACACACACACACACACACACACACACACACACACACACACATACACACACACACACACACACACACACACACACACAGTATCTCCCCGCTGGGACCAGGGAGCTTCATTTGCATTATGATGGCAGGCAGATTAAGTACATTCCACTGCACACTAAAGGGACTCAGAGCAACACACACACACACACACACACACACACACACACACACACACACACACACACACACACACACACACACACACACACACTTGTCTTTGGGCCAGTAAGGCAGGCTTCGAACAAAACTGGTGCCCAGTGCAGGGTACCAATCCCATTACTTGCCCCGTCCTCTGTTGTCCCCTCCCTCTCGAGAGAACAAAGGAAGGCGACATCGACTGGATCTAAACCTCAGTGAATCAGGGCGGGAGGAGGAAGAGAGGGGCTGAGAGATGGGAGGAGAGAGGAGGAAAGATGAGAAGAAGGGAGGGTGTCAGGGTGGGGCTGCCGTTGGAGAGGGAGAAATAACTCTGACAGGCAGCTAGAGGGACTAAGCTCATTTAGATAAATTGACATCCCCAGCTGAGATAAAACCAATGATGATTTGTACTGTATCTTCGGGGGATAAAAGCCATTCTATTGGATTTCATAGGGCCCCGGCGTCCTGGGATTTCACAGGCCCCGGCGCAGAGCGTCTGTGTGGGTCTCAGCGTGGAGGGACAGGCCGCGGCAGAGGGGATGAAGGGTGACTCCTGCTAGGACAGGGAGGAAAATTCCCATGATTACTGGGAAATGTCAAACAGCACACACGAGGAGGTGGGGGAGGGACTGTGAGAGGTGATGCCAGGGTCGCTCTGTTTCTTTCACTGGGTTGTCTCTTCCTTTTTCTGCCAGCACTCTTCAGACTCGGTAATCTGGTGTTGAAGGGGTGTTGAGGGCCATGTTTACCTCCCAGGTGGTTTCCCTACTTTTAAGACTTTGTGCAAGCACTCTGTCTATCAGGAAATTGTCATTGTAGTCACAGTAACTGTAAACTTGAACATAGTATGAAGGTTGCCATACATCCGCCAACCGTTGCCTCACCCCATTTTGTATTTTATATAAACACCAATTGTAACAATAGCTGATGGGTAACTACCAAAATATCTCATGCTCATACCATTTACAGTGTATTCGAGTTACTGGGTGTTGTAGTTTTGCTAATTTGCTCGAGTTGTTGCAGAGAATTTACAAGGCTTTTCAATTTCAGCCTATTCTTGGAAAATGTTGGCCTTCTCACTCACCCTGAGAATAACTTTGCCATGAAAATGCTGGAAATGTGACAAAACAAAAACATACAAAGAGAAAGTGGTGCGAGCAACCTTATATTTTCCAAATAAAATAAAAAGACCTGCACAACTCAGTCTGCCCTTTGTTTGAAGTAATTTATTAATATTTGAACACTTGTGAACCCAGTTAATCTGCTTCATTTTGGCTGTGCAACAGCAACAAAAAAAAATAATCAACATTGTTTTAACTTTTTACAGAAAATCTTGTCTTTATGTTGGACTGGATCAGCTCCAGGAAAATGTAAAAAGAAATTGTTTTTCCCAACTGTTTAAATTGTATTCATGATCATTCTAAAACTTCATAACTTAATATGATCCATAACATCTACTCACCTTCATTGGCCAGCTAGGACCGGTAAATTATGAGGTAATAAAATCGTGGTTAGCTTTAGCTGAAAACTATTCCTTGTTGGATGGAGATATAAGACAATAGGCAGGTGGTACATGCCCCGTTTCATACATTTTGGCTGCAACTGCAAAAGAAAAATAAAGGATGTTTCACTAAAACCAAAATTAGCTGATGAAATGAAAAACAAGTTTTGTAATAATAAACCTATTATACCTATTTCTTACACATTAAAGGAAAATAAAGTAAATTGAAGTGGTAATAATCAATTTTTTTTCCTTCATTAAGAGTAATGATACAGCTTTTAGTCTGAAAAGTTCCTCTGGGTCTATTTGGTTTTGATGGCAGCAGTGCTTTACTCATTAATAATAAAGGCAGCGCGATACTTCTCTACATTAAAAACTTCTACATTTAGATTTAGACCTTCCCTTCTCACAGTTGGTAGCCTCAGGTAAAGAGCCCCGGGCCTGAAAAATTTAAGAGTCTGTAAAACCTTCCCTGCAAATTAAAAAGTAATTAATGTCTACCTTGAATGTACAGCACCAACCTTCTTCCATCCTGACTGAAAATATGGGCACACTGTAAAGTGGTCTCTTCACAATCCTTCATTTAAGTAGAGGTTTTGAAACCAGCAGACTCTACCTTGCTTGGGAAAAAAAAAAAAAATCAAGTCCATTGCATTAGTGCAATTAGACCATCTTGGCCTAAATAATAAACTTAAAACCCCACAGTCTATATTCAATATTTCATCTTTTATTCAGGTAGTGGGAGTGCTTCTATAGTGAATACACTTTCTCCACAGCATGGCTCTGTAATGCAGGTAGTTTTCTTGGAGGCTTTTAGGGGGTTAGTTAGGTAAAAGCCATCGGAAAGGCCTTTTCCTGCCCATTCCCGGGGCTGAATAATGAATCTTTTACCTGCATCTTGCACAAATGTTTCCAAGCATATTCGGCTCCCCAAATTAGAAGGAGAGTTAATATTAAAGGTCAGGGTTTTTTTTTAAGCAGAAAACATCAGGAGTGCTGTGGGTAAACTTGTAACGCCTTTGTCCTTTACACAGAATGCAAATAAACCCAGATTGATTTGTAATTAAGGGATGCAGCGACTTTAAAAATAAAAGAGAAAAGAAGATATAAAGCATCACATTGTTGCCTCTTTCGTTATGAGGGTCGATGAAAAAGACTGCTCCTGTTGCGTGTAAAGCACCATGATATGCACAGAGCAGGGGGAAACTGTAACCTTTGTGAGAAAGTATTTAAAGTTTCATTGCTTGATCATCATCAGCACCTGAGCTACACACGATTTTGTGAGTGCTAGTCCGGACATAAAATTTTTATGAGGTTATGTCAAACTCAGGAAATTGGCAACATGCTTCCTTCATCGCTATGGCAAGATAGTAATGAGCTGGATGCGTTTTGAGTGACATTCGCATGTCAAGACGGTCAGAGCGTCAGGCAAGAAGTCACGAAAACGTGTGTAACTTAAAGGCTGATGATTATTGATTGACAAAACTTAGAGGACTTGCTCACGAAAGCTATGAACTCTGAACTTTTTATCCACCCTTGTACGTGACAATCCCCTGAGCTAGGAGATGATTTAGACGTGTTACTTCATGGTTTCTTTGGTGGTTTCCATCATCTTTTTTTTGGAAAACACCTAACCTTCAGGCAGACTAAAGCTTGCTTGCGTGTTGTCGAGATGGATTGTGACACAATCCAGTAACGCCTAGAAACACCTCGACCTACAAGCCAGCAATCAACATGGTGCTGCTCGCAGTGGGTGGAAGAACAGAGGCCGAGATTTAGAATTGAAAAAGTTTGGGGCTCTAGATCCACGTGACCACTGCAATTACATAAGTGTGGAGGTTTGCAGGTGCAGATGAAGGTTTCCATAATGTGGCGAACCATTCGGCAGTTTTGAATTCTTTCTAATTTTTGTGAGTTTTTTTTTAAAAATGCCACAAGTTAATATTGGAATTGAGAACTATCTCACTAGGTAAGCCTCAAACTAAGACCCAACAACAACAAAAAAAAGTCAACAAGCAACCCAAAAGGTGAAGAACAATTGATCCAACATGGATACCTTTTCATCGGGATAGTGACCAAACTAACATGGAGCAGTAACCGGGGTTAGCGGTAATTAGCACTGGTGGGTGCTCCGTTTAATTGATTTTAACGACAACACAGCATTCTTACTGAGTGCGAACTAATCCTGGACTCTGGAGCATTATGGTTAATGGGCCTGAAAGAAAATGATGGCCTTTCAGAAGCAAAACCAATTAACACAGAGTGGAGATGTCTAGTGCTGAGCTTTCCAAATCTCATAAGAACTTCTGCCCTCATATTATATAACTAGATTTCTGTTCATTTTGAATAATGAAGGAGGTAGGGAAGCATGACATAATATAGCTATCATAACTCTGGGTCCAATGAAAGAAAAGTGGAATATGTTTCATCGAACAGCGACGGTGGGAGGCGGACAGTAATGTTTTACTCCTGCAGATGTGCTGCTGCTTCACTTAAGTCTGAGTATTTATCCAGAAAATTACTTCAGAATCATGAGATTTCATATCACTTGAAACCATTTTGGACAAA
This sequence comes from Embiotoca jacksoni, assembly GCF_022577435.1. Lineage (NCBI taxonomy): Eukaryota > Metazoa > Chordata > Actinopteri > Embiotocidae > Embiotoca > Embiotoca jacksoni. Next base: position 3,191,986 of record NW_027185252.1, read on the forward strand.
TTCTCACTTCTATGTTTGACTTTATAGTCAAAACATAGGAACCAGTCAGTAGCCAATTTAAAACTTTACACCGGGCAGTTCAGCAAGGGATGTGAATCAGTTGAAAATACTTTTTCCACATCTTTAAGTATTATTAGTCAAAGTATAAACTATTGAGCACTCCTAGCAGACAAGATATTATTTCCTGTTCGTATTTGTCTCTAAAGTCTGATGTCTCACTTGTTCTAAAACCCCTCGAGGGCCTTTTTGGAAGTCCCTTTTCCCTGCTCAGTTGGGGAATACATGCTGAAGTAAACTCATGAATAGTAATGAAACACAACAGTACCTTTTTCAAGTCTGTTGTCACCCAGTCAAGTTGCTTTTCCGATCTCACCCAGACTTGGCCTCAATTCACAATCTGTCCGGAGATTCTCTCCATCACCTGCTGTGTGGAGAAGCATGGGGTTGAAAACACTATCCAGTCTTTCAGTGGAGAGTTTCAGTGTCTAATGGTGTTCTAAATGCTGTTTTCAGAGGTGTTCTCACCCTCACACAAAGGATGTCTGGCACAAATGTAAAATACTTTGTTTTTTGTTTTTAAAACAGTCATGTCTACAATAAATGTGAGGGAAATTGAAATTCAATGGTGCCACAACAAGCACAACAGAGCTGGCTTTGGTAGTGAGTGTGTTTCTGAGACTTAACTACTCTGTGGAAATATGCTTATGTGTCTGATAGAGTGTAGGAGGCTGAAGTCCGGTAAGACTTTTGTGATTTTCCGCGGTATCGAGGCCCGTCCCGGCCATATATCAACGTAATTAAAGGCTGGTGTAATGACGCAGGGCCTCGGCAGCATGATTTCTGTCTGATCGCCACGCTGCTTCATTAAGACCACTCAAGCTAACGAGCTGTGGCTGTAATAAAGTCCTCCCCCCGGTCTGCCGCAGTGATGAAGGAGCTACCCAAAGTGAGCTGAGCCAAGGCCCTAGATAGAATTAGCTCTGGAAAGGTTTCAGCTCAACTTGCTTTGTGACTGCTGGTGGCCCGGTGGTGCGGTCGAGGTGCTTTTTGTAGAATACTGTACAGTTTTTAGCGACTGAGCCCCAAATCAGCCCCACAAAGGAATGTATTTGACCTCTTTCATACTTCTGGGTTCGACAGAAGTGTACAAGGAAGGTATCTAATCACATTTGGGAATGACCTATTTTGGACGGGTGCTGGCATCATTTGGTGTTTCTAGATTTTGCCATTTAAAGTAACCCGAACCACAGATGCGTCACACGTTAAAAACACTGGAGTTAATCATTGGTGTAATCATAATTTTTCAAATCATGCCTTAGCCTTGTTTCTTAGAATAACTGACATCGAATAGAGCTGTGTATCTGCATTGACCGGCTGACGTGTGTGTTGCGCAGCTTGAATTACCTTGCAATTACCTCTAAAGGTAATTCAGCCCTTAATTATAATTGTTTGATTATTGAAGGATTATTCTTGTCTGTGCTCTGAAACACCTTGGGGTTTGCAATAAATCTGGCTGTCCCTGTGTTCCTCAATCCCCCAAAAAAAGAAAAGTAAAGAAAAATCCACCCATCCACGCATTTTTCTATGCTGACCTGGTTCGGTTTGCTGCGGCAGCACACTAAGCACAGGCCTCCGTGTTCCCAGCCACGTCCAGCTGCCCCTGGGGGATCCCGAGGCGTTCCCGCACTGGCCGGAATATGTCAACCCCTTCAGCATGTTCTGGGTCTGCCCTAGGGTGTCCTTCCTGTTGGACGTGCTGCGACTACCTCCACGGTCTGGCAAACATCTAGCAGCATCTGCTGTAGTGTGATTTCCAGAGTATGCTACCGGATAAGAACAAATATGAAAAGGGAAACCTTTCTAAAAGAAAGGCCTAAAGTTTGGCGTTTCATTGTTTAGTGTACCAGGAGTTTGTTAGTGATACAGACTGGTACTGAGTCACTGGAAACCTTGCAAGAAAGCACCGGTTTGAGGAGAACATTGTTGGCATGAGTCATTGGATGACAAAGAAGCCGAACAATATGCAGCCACCATGAAGTCCAGTGATCAAACAACAGATTAGAGAAAAAGTGATTCATGTCCAGTTTGATTATAGTTGGACATCAGACATTAAAAAAAAAAAAAAAAAAGGAAGTAGCGACTGGATCAGATCAAACGGTATATCTGGAATGATTTAATAATATCTGCTTAATTACTGTATGAATCAGAACTTCGTGCAATGAGTTGGGTTTTTATTGGCCTTTACTTTTATATTCCTGTGAACTTAAATTATCCCAAACTGTTGTGTGATGGCCTAAAACATGATGCAATATTTTCAGTAAAGGATGATCATTTATGCACTTTTGGTGTTGACTCAGGCTCAAAGACTGAATATATGTTTTTTTATGGTACTTTTTACAACTTTATATAGAAGTACTTCTTGGGAGGTTATACTGTTTGTATGTGTGTGTGTGTGTGTGTGTATAGGTGGAAGTAAATGCGGATGTACACATGTTCCGTCTATTCTGTGTTTTCCCTGTTAGTAGTTTCCATCTTTTCCTCTGTGGCTCCTAAAACAGAGGATGGTTATCTATAACTTTCCCTGTTCAAACCTCCTCTATATCTCTGAATGGATAGCCCCTGTGAACATCAAAACACATCATTATTTACTCAACGCTGGGTATTTTCAGCACTAATGGCTACACATGGCATCTCCAATTTGTCGCAGCAGCCTCTGATTTCCTTGGTTTTCCACTGGTTCATCGAAACGTTCGGCTGTGATTAGTCACACAATATGACATTAACCTGTAAATTAAAATTCCTCCATGCAATTTGATGGGTGATTTAATTCCAGCATCGTGCCATCCCTCCCCTCTCTGCATCGTCCCACCCCCCTCTGCCCGTTTCTCCCTGTCCTCATCCTCCAGACATCTACCCCCACACTCTCTTGTCTCTCTCTCTTTCTCCATTCGCCGTGGGCTAATCCCATTATGAATTCTTTATATAGCCTTTTCCCTTAATGATCAGTGGGGCCTGCTCCAATCCTGATTACTATTGTACACTTAGCACTACATAAAGCAGGGGATTAATATGCCCCGCTAGGATCGTTGCTATGGATCCACTCGTTGCCTTCCGAGAGATGTTGCTGCAGCTTCAATTGGCCATAAATCGTTCTCCCCGGTGGCTTCCCACGTACCAGACAGGGCATGGAAGAATAGGGGGTGAATCTCTCTCTCTTGTGGTCTCTCTCTCCCTCCCTGGACCCAGACGAAAGTGATCTGCTCTATAATTCATGACCCAGCGTTTTCTCTTTCTTCTTCTCTCAAATTTTTTCTCCCTTTCCCAAAGACTCTGTAGTAACCCTCCTCCTCGGGAGCCTCGGCCCGGTGTAAAGGTACGGTAAAAGTGGGTGGGCATCATACCTGAACACAAATTGTGAAAGAGGGCTTTTGAAGATGTAATATATGCAGAAAAAAAGAGCTGTGTGGTGTCAGACGTGGACAGGGAAAATGGATGGTGTTAATGGGCTCAGCTGTCTTCCTTTGTTTCAATGAGGAATTCTGGGAGTGATAACAAGCTGGAAAGTGTTGGTCATAACTTTTCTACCATGAGCTATCAAAGAAATATCAAAATACCTTCAATTTGGGCATGAAGATGTAAAGGTTAAACCAACAGAGGATGTCACACATGTAATTCCAAAACGCTGCCCTAACCCAGTTTAACATTTATGACTCAGTACTTTTAATAAAATGCAGATGGTTTGATCTTCAGAAACGTATTCTTTAGATAAGGGTTGTGAAGGTTGATTCCTTGGAGTTTCACTTTCATCTCGGCAGTTACAGTATTTTGTAAAACTATTTTTACCCCTCTCAGATGGAGAATGAGTCATCCCGGAGTTAAACTCTTTGTAGGGGAGGAAACGGAGAAAACAGTGGAAGGAGACAAAAACCAAAAACACACAAATGGGGAAAGCTGAGAAGACTCCTCAAGCATTTATGGTGTCCTGTTGGCTCCTAGAGCGGTTGAGGAAGATTTCTCTTTTATTATTTGGCGCTAACATATACCTCTTCTTTCTTCTCTGGTTTAAAGTGAACGCTGAAACAAGTCAAACAGTGTAGTTTGAGGCAAGGCTCGGCGAGCTCTGGGGACACCTGCCGAGAAACAGCGAGAAACACCTCTTTTTGATTCCTGTTTCTTTGTAGTTGCCGTCTACCCTGTGAGTGTCTTCATTGCAGACGGACAGCTTCCTGCTTGTATCTCCTTTTTCCTGTATTTCCCTCTGAACCAATTTGCAAACAGCACTGCGCTGATCTCTCTTTTTTTAAATTTTTTTTTTTTTTATTGTTCTTTGAGAAAGAATTGTGATTACATAATCTTTTTTTTTACATTGTGATCCCTCCCTCATTATGTACTTCCGTGGCTATATGATGCAGTAAGAATACAGAGGTATGAAGGTACTGCAAATACCACAGTAGGCATTTTAAAATCAAACCGGGAAGACAAAACAATAAATACGTTAATTTTCTGGCATACTCCATTTGTCGATAACAAATTGTAAAGCGTTTTTAAACTTTAGAAAAAGAGGCAGGACAGGATTGGTTACTCAGGTATGTGATGTATGAAACTCTGGCTGTCTGAATCTGTTTTTAAGACTATCTCTCAGTGGAAATGCTCAGCCATGAGCAAAATTATTTCACTTTTGATTTGTCATCTACGATATTAAAAAAAAAAGTCACACAAACACATAGACGAGGTTAAAAAAACTTGATTTTCATTGGAGGAGGTTTTTCAGAGAAGTGAGGTTCTTATTTTCAGTTGTGTCACTTGCCCAAAGCGGCACCTACAACGTTAGCTTTAGTCAGCATTTTATAAAGCTCCCTAGCAGTGAAACTTCGTCTGTAACGGCCATCATCCATTATTTTTCATCAGATTAGTAATTTTGTTTTTTTCTATTTTCCCATTGTGAGACTTTTGTATGCCTCAGGCAACCTTGGGTTCCCCTTTGCCGGCACCTACAACACCCATCTTACCTCCTCATCCCTTCGTTTTTCCTTCCTCACAGTGGTGAGATTGGCTCTCGGTGTGGTGGAATCACCCAAGCTACATTAGCTTCTGAGCAATAGCCAAACACAGCAGCTGTGTGTGACCGTCTGCCTGCCGCCCTCTGAGACGCCAGGTCACAAGACTGAACAAGATGGATTCCAGAGATGCAGTGAATGAACGAAAATATGAAGTAGTGAAACAGATTTTTTTTTTTTGAAAGCTTTAGTGCTCGATCGTTTTGGTGTTTTGGTGCTGCACCTCCCAGAGTCTGCCTTTCAGCCTTGCAGTGATATGCTAGATTTTCTTTAGATTTTCTGCAGATAGCTAAACTTTCTGGAACTGTCTTTTCCAGTGTTTGTAGCTGTCACTGCTTGTGTGAAGTACCCATTTCTTCTCTTCAAGTTTAAACTGCTGTGTCAGTGTTTGCAAACGCAAAAAAAGTAAATGTATCTTTGAATTTTTCCTTGAAAAAGGGATTAGAAAATGTGTAAAAGATGTAATGAATTGAGTATAGTTCAAACTACTCTTAGGTTACATCAAAAATAAATTAATTTAATGTAGCCAGATTTAAACTTTACTCTCTGGTTCGACTGCACGTTATTCCCCCTGTCTCTCCACTGTGCTGTGTGAATAAAGGCAAAAATATACTTTGAATACACTTCAAAAAAACATATTTCTGCAAAGCACAAAAGCTGAACATGAACTTCCCCCAGCTTCCTTCCCACTACCCTCTTCCAACCCACCTGCACCTCTAAAACATCTCCCCACCTCAGCCTAATGATGTCAAACTTCATCGCTGTCTATGGAACAGTGCGTTGACATTAATGCTAGACTGTTAGCTGATACAGTATGTGTAACACCCCATTACACACACTCGCACACAAACATACTCTTGCACACACTGTCATTCTGGCCAGGTCCACCACCTGTCCTGGCCTGAGCTGCCTTTCCCCCAGCCAAGGAAGCTCATGCCTGGCCACTCTGGGCAGCAGCCCAGCCTTTCACATCCAGGTCCAGGGCCAAGAGACAGGGGCCAACAGCTGGCGGTGTGCAGAAGGAGCCTGGAGGCTTCCACAGCAGATGAATCACCACGGATTAATATTTAACTCCAGACTCCTGCTTCCCTCTAGCATCAATCCCCCCTCCCCATCTCCTTACCGCCTTCTTTCTCCCTCTACCCATCATTCCATCCCAGTCCTGCAGGTAAGTTGGCGTATGCTCAACAGACCTATGCTATAAATATGTGATGGGGGGGGGGGGGGTTCTCTTTTTCTGATATAAAAGCATTTTTGTTGCAGAATTTTTACAACTCAAACATGGTGTTCTTGTTTTGGAATTTCTTTTGTAGAAAAACCTATTTCATAATTACTGACATTGGATTGGATCCTTCCCTTTTTCATATTTATGTTACTTTTTATCCATATAGCACAGTATGCACAGCAGGACAACAAACTACAGAAATTTACAGACTCTAATAAAAGCAACAAAACAGTAGAATAATATTTAAAATGGGCAACAAAGCATACATTTTCTGATTGAAAAAAAGAAGAAAAAACAGGGATTAAAAGTGCGAAGTATCAGAAGAACGGCAGAACCTGGAGCAGTGCTGTTCAGTTTCTAACCTGCAGTAAGACTTTAGTTTTAGTGTGATTATTTTTTGTCTGTAATGCTGGCTTGTGCAGTTTAAACCCAAATATTTGCTTATCAGTCTTACTTTTTCTGAAGGTTCTCAGCTGAGGTGACCCAAAAGGCAGAATTTCACACGTTTTGAGGCAACAATTTTATTTGCAGTTCTACACCATGGGAACCTGGGAATCGACGAATGCGCTGATATTAAGCAGGCATGGTTTTTCAGCAGGTACTAAAGGCAGATCATGCCTGAAATAGGATGCTTCGGTGCTGGTACTGTAAGCCCAGTAGCGTTCGACACAACCAGAGCCAGGCCTGTAATAGCATTCTCAGATGGGATCCGTTATGAAGACTGCATGTCTGCCTCGCTCCTTCAGCTCTGATTTTGTGATTAAATCACCAGACTGTTTTTGCTCTAGACTGTCTCTCTTCCTCTGTCTCTTCCTCTCTCCATCATAACCCGCTTCTTTTCCATCTCTGCATCTCGCTTTTTTTCACGTTGCTTACCTTCTTGTCTAGCTTTATTTCTGTCTTTATATCTTTTCCTCTCCTCACTTTCCTTCTTCTCCCTTTCCCTCTATGTGCATATATGTTTGTAAAGATATATGGGTCCCCTGTGGTTCCCCCTCATTCACATGCATGTTCTGTGAGCCTCAGCCATTCGAGTGTACATAAAATCCGCTCTTTATGGCCAGACATAAAAGAGAAAGGAGAGAAAGAGAAAAGAGATAGATTTTCTTCTGTTCCTTAAAGAAGCGACGCTCTGATCTCACTTGTAACGGATTAACCTTTGAAGCACCCCCTTTTCATTTGACTTTTTGTTTCTCTTTTGCTCTTGTAACTTCAGACACAAAGGCAATTCTGTCCTGACTAAAAAGGGCAATCTACTGTTATCTGGGTCATGTTGTGACGGTGAATGAAATATTATTTTTTTTCATTTCTCTCCGTCTCACTCTCTGCCTCCCTCTTGTCCTTTTATGACTGGGTTCAAGGGGAGCACGGTGGCGCTTTACTGAATAAGTAACCAACCAACGGGCCAGTGGAATTGTGGGAATTCATGGGAATCGCCATAGGGACGAGGGTTCTTGCAGGACGACTTCCTGTCTCTCCGATTCAGGGACGCTCAGGGGTGCTTGAGCGTCCCTCCGTGCCATCCCTGACGAGGCCTCAGCGGAAAATTTGTGTCTTTGTATGGGACGGGGCTGAATACACCCCAGAGGGGCCAGAAAACTTCGGAGTCCCCATTGTCTTTCACACCGACTAGGGTCCAAATATGAATATGCATATTCATAAGAAAGAGTTCAGCTTTCATGGCCCCCGCAACTCCTCCCCCCTACTCCTCTTTATTCATCTTTTTATAGTGTCCTTCAGTCTCATTTTTAATTCCAAACGAGGCGTTCGGCATATGAAAGGTTATTGTGTCACACCCCTTAAGGTTTTACAATGGTAGAAAAAGAAAGAAAATTATAATTACATCCTTTGCCTATGTGATTCTGTGATTAGTATCGGATGATTATTTCTGGAGATTGAACATGTGTGGGTTGATACCGCGAGGTGAGTCTCAGTGGGCTTTGGAGAGACAAAAGTATTTAACTGCTCAGTTTTTCACGAGGTCAGTACGATATTATTTCCTCTGAACTTGTCTCTGTAGTTAAATTGTGGGAGACCAAATCCCACGCTGTCTGGCACAGGGAGTCCTCACTTTCTTGTCAGCACTCATATTCAGTGCAATCACGAACAACCCCAATAGATCCTGATCTCTCTCACTGAATGTGAAATGTGCCCTTTGGAAAAAAAAAAAAAAAAGAGGCAGTGGTTTAATATCTCTGACATGTTTTAGTTGAGCGTGGAAGATTGGAGCAAGCGTTCACTACTCAGTGAAAATCAATGGCGCTATTACTAATCATAGTTAGCGTCTCCTCTGCCGGGCGATGAGAAGTTGCTGGGTAGGCCCTCTTCGCTTGAAGGGATACAGTTACATGTGAAGACAAGACACGTCAAACTTACACAGTGCAGACAACTGTGGGGAGTCATTAGATCTTCTCGAGCGTGCAGGGCATGTAGGTGGATTCTGGAGGATGGGGGAACATCTTGTTGAATTTCAGTTTAACACTCAAAGTCACTTTAAAAAAATGTCCTTAAAGATGATTTTAAGGGGTTCCCGCTTCAATAAATAGTGCGCAGGAAAATTGGTGGAGAGATAGAAGGGAGGGAGAGATGGAAATTATAGTGTGGATTCGAAACCACAACATTGATCTGCTGCTGTATCTTCTGATGTAGAAATATAGTTTCATCTGCTTGTAATAAGTACTGAATGCATTCATGGATGAGGGACAGTTTCTGCTATTTTACACACAGTTGGCAGCAGAGGTAAAAACACAGTGAACGCATCATCACAAAGAAACAGAAAAAATAGAAACAAATTCTGCCTTCTACTGTTGATCATAGACAAAATTGACTAAAAGTATCGCCATTATATTTGAATGAGCTTGTGTCTCTGGTGACGTACTCTGACACGACCCACATTTTGTTAAGAAATGAATGAATAACTGGCATGAACAACAATTTTTATGAATTATCAATTGAAGAGATTAAGACTGCCATAACTAGTGATCTATAAAAAAAATATTCTGGGGAGTGAAAACACCATTGATGCTGAAAGGTCAAAGGTTATGTTACACTGCAGTGGTTTCCTTTCCTTTCCTTTCCTTTCCTTTCCTTTCCTTTCCTTTCCTTTCCTTTCCTTTCCTTTCCTTTCCTTTCAGCACCTACTTGGTGAACATTGTTCATTTTTTTCTTATTTTCATGCCAAAAACAGAGGCGTGAAAACCCTTTTGTAACACCATTATGACTGTCTCGTGATACTAAATCCGTCTCCATTAAGATACAGACTGCTGAAATTTGTTTAGGTTGATTAGTCCTACCAATGTCCATCAGACTTTACTTGCTGCAGCTCAGCTGACCTTCGTCTCTGCTTCGCTAACCTTTTCCACCATTTTTGCTTGAACAAATAATGTTTAAGTAAGAAATTCACTTTTAAATAAATTCATATAGATGATCGCTCCAATAGGTGTTGACTCTTTCTGCTCTCAAACAAAGTTAAGATGACGTGTTAGATGCAGTAATTGAAAGCAAGATACAGCCTCAAAATATGTCGACACGTCTATGCCACAAACAAAACAAAAAGTCAGCAATAGATCATTCAAACAGTAAATCTTGCAGATTTCTGAAACGTTTTCAGCTGACTTTGCAGTGATGGAGATGTGACAGAGTTGTGGATAGCTAAGATTAAGCAGTGTGAAATGCTGCACCTTCATTATATGACTGGACAACAGCCTTAGCCCCTCTGCCTTACACTGTGGAATTAACTTTATTATTTTACTGACGTCAAAAACGTCATGGATGAATCTCTTCGCGTCACAGATAGACAATGACTGCCTGGTATCTGATGCTTGGACAACGTCAACACTTTACTGTGTATCAGTCTAATACAGTCCGCTAGTATTTTCTTACCCTACTGACCCACTTCTCAACTGGAGTTCATGATCATGGGTGTGCGAGGTCCTACCCTGCCCGGCTGTGCCTGATCCACACAAAGTGACAACAACCTGCCTGTGTGGGCGGAGCCTGACATCAGCGCGTGACACTGGAAATCTGGACGTGATCATTACCAAGGCCTGGAGTCAAGGCCATTAGCCCCACTCCCCCTCCGGTGAGTTATGGATCGTCTGTCATGGGGGCCCGGTGTCCGAGACCTGTCATTGTGAAAGATGAAGGGGTCCTTGCACTCTCCAATGAGCCGTCCGTGGAGATGTCCGCGACAAACGACCCATGAGCAGAGACACACCTTTCATCAGTGAGAGCGATGAGAGCAATGGGATGACTATGTGTGTGTGTGTGTGTGTGTGTGGAGGCAGTGTGTGTTTTTGACCTGACCCTTTAAATACCCTTCCCCCCTTCTCCTGCAATCCATATTTTTTCTTTTTCCTCGACGCAGAAAGGCCTTGGGATTGCTCCGAACATTTTCTCGCTCCCTCCTGACAAAAATGTAATCAGGCACCTCTGTCTAGTTTAAGAGTTCAGTCTCAGTGATTCATAGAGCGCGAGTCCTCATTAAATCGCTTCTGTACTGCGGGAACAGAAGAACAAGAGTGATGCGGATAATTAACTGTACATTGGTGGGACTTGCCTGGCTGTGTGCACAATGAATGTTGAGTGTAACTACAAATGCTGTGGACAAAATAATAGAAATATGTGGCGATATAATACATTCTCGGTCTATCCCGAGGAATCGCCTCCGTATTGGATGATTCCAGATGTCGCACTTTCCTCTGAGTGCCCTTTAACCAATTCAGGAAGTAGTGTGTGCTGTATGTTGGAAAATGGTGAAGGATCCGGTGAGTGTGTTGTATTGAAAATGGCAGTTTCCTGCAGCTTCATGTTGAGGGTTTACTATCTGCACTTGAAAACAGGATCTAGAAAGAAGAAAGAAGACGTACCTGATACTAAATATAGATAAGGCGAGTAGAGTCGGTAGCGACGGTGGAAAAGGGGCTCATGTTTGCACTGTCAACCACATTTACAATCTTTCCCTAAACTTAGCTCTGTTCTCAGTTGTCAAACCGTAATCATACCTTAGTTACTAGTTTATTTGCCATAACAACAATCATTCCTCAAATCTTAACCGCACCATTATTGCCCTGTAAGGATATTGTAGAAAGGGCTTTTTTTTCAAACGTTGTCATGGAAAAAAAGCAAATGTTTGCAGAGCTTATAATGTATTTTTGGATCAGTTTGTGGTAGTTTGAGACAGTGTGTGCAAGTATTTTGTCCATCCCCCGTATGCAGTATATAGGAACATTTGTTTTGAATTAAGAGATCTGTTTTTCAGGAAAAAAAAACCTTCACAAAAACCCGACCCTTTATGCGTAAAACACCAGACTAAAGTTTGCTAACTGTTGTTCTCCAGTTTGAAAATATATCAAAAGATTCCTCCCACTTTTGTTTCTTAGTTTTCCCTTCAACACTGACCAGGAAATGGTTGTTGCTTTCTCAGTTTGGTCTTGTGGGGTGTAAATAGCAGCTTTACCAATTACCAATTAGTTTACATTATTAGTTAGTGAATGACTTTTTCCTTTAGAATAACTGTGTAAAATGTCACAGTGATACTGTAAAAACTCTGTCGATGTTTTCTGCCTATTTATCCTTGAATCTCGACAGTTGTGCGACCAGCTTAAAAATGACTGTTTCATGAGAAATTCTTGTTCATTTACCACATAAAACAATTTTTGTTTTCATTGCCTGTGATTTTATGCTACTAGCTACTGGAGATAATTTGCATTCAGGAACCAGAAGACCACATGTATAGGAACATGATTCATAAAATTATTTTTTTTGCAGACTTTGGATACACGCAGTAATTATACCTCAAAGCAAACAAAATCGACGGCGCATGTTCCCCCTGAAGGGCTGCACCGCACGTGAATCACCAGAACGTCAGAATATAAGAATGATTAGCTTATTTACAAACATACAGTATGTGTATAAATAAATGTGCAATTTATTATTTTCCGTCTTAATACATGTTCTGAAGTAATAAGTAATAGCCATGTGCTCATGTAATCATTTATTTACATATTCCAGGAATACTTTTTCATCCTGTCACTGGGAGCAGAGTAAAAATAGTCTCTGGTGTGGTTTTTGGGGGGCTTCTGCAGCAGGAACCCACAGCAAGAGGAAGTCTCACTAACTAATGCGCTTATTTGGGACCCCCCCCTCCCCCCCCCACACACACACTAGTTTCTATTTGGATTCACGGACTCCCTCCAAACCTGTTCCTTTCGGTCTCCCTCATTCCTGTCTCCCTCTGTCACTTTGCTCCTTTTTTTTATTTTCTCCCTTCGCACATTCCTCCCTCTCTTGCACTTTCTGTCAGTAACTCATCTTTTTTAATTGCCCCCCCCCCCCCCCCCCCCCCCCCCACCAAGAAAAAAAAAAAAATTAGACTACCATTCTGCCCTCCTTTTTCATCTTTTTCCTTTGCATCACTCTTTCCAGTTTCCAACCACACTCTCCATCTTCCTTCACCCTTCCGTCCTTGTTCTAACTCGCCCTCTGCTCATTTTTCATCCACCCCTCCTGCACCTTCTCTCCCTCCTGTGTAGTAGTAGTGTGTGTAGTCGGTGCTGCAGCACGCTCCGGGCAGAAAAGTAGGCCAGGATTACTCTTGCTGGCTTGTCCCCAGTGAAGCGTGTGCTGCATGTGTGTGCGTCTGCGTCTGCGTCTGCCTGCCTGTCTGTGTGTGTTTGTGTGCATGTTGTTCGGCCTGGGAGAGAGTGGGCATACAGGCTGGTCAGCCAGCAGTCAGGGCAGAGCTGGGCATATGGAGCCTCAGTATTGGGCCAGCAGGTATTTTTCAGCGTCTGCTCTCTCCTCCTTTGTTTAATATTTCCCCGTTTCTTGGTGTTCTGGCCGCAAAATGCTGCTTGCGCTGCCAACGCAGAACTACGGTGTGGTATAAGCTCAGACGGAATATCATTTCTGTCAGATGAACTTCATGTATGCTCACAACGTCAATTTCTGTTCATATGAAAGCAACAGCCATCTTTTCAGCAATACGGATTATAATGAGTTTGAATTATTTTGACAGGACCCTAAGGTAGGCTCAGGAAAGTTCCTGAAACTGTAAATGATCCCGCAAACTTTCAACTTCAGAAAAAGTACGAGAACCACCAAAACTCGGTTATAAGTATTTATTTTGTTTTATCTATCGCGATACAGCGACAGAATTGAAGTATTGGGAAGCTGTTTGGAAATGTCAGGATGTGATAACACTATGTTTATTTATTTTAATATTGGCTCATTTAGTTGTATAGTTCATGACTCTACATAGTCACTGACTCTGTGGATGTTCAGTAGTGGGACATTGTCTCATTCGAATATGTCACAATTTTTTTTACAGTGTATGATGTGAGATGTCTTAAACTGGTGAGGGTGGCAAGGCAAGTTTATTTGTATGGACTCAACAAGACAATTCAAAGTGCTTCATATAAAACACAAGTTTTTAAGACAAAATATGAAATAAGCATGGTGAAAAAGATTTTAAAAAAAAAAGACTTTTCAATGAAATTTTATGAGTGAAATGGAAATTTTGTTCAATAAAATGTGAAAAAAATAGGAATCAATGCTGTCAACCCCAAAAAAAGGCAAACAAAGATCTTATGGGGCTGAGTACCGAACTTGGATAGACACAGATCAAATTGCTTTGATTGTCTAGTATTGAAAAATGTGGTACCAACTTTCAATATCTAGGCTACTTTCACACCAACACGTTTTTGTTTTAAAACACACAACTTTTTCTTTGTTTAGGTAAGATTAAATCTCATCAGTGTGCCATGACGTCGTTCACCTTGCATGGACTCTTCTTGGGTGGCATGCAAAGGTAGATGAAATCACTCATTTGCAACTTATATAACTCTTACATTAGAATTACTTTTGTCACCCTTATCTAACTATGTTTTGGCCACGTACCTGTCTGAGTTGTTCGCATGGCGGTAACCGCGGACTGGAGGCTTTTCTGAGCCCAACCGCCTGTCGATAGTCTGCATGTGCAGTGTTTAGGGAACCTCTGTAAATTTTAGCATCTCCTAAAAGCCTGCATGTGAGGCATTGAGGTGACATCTCAGTTACACTCTCCCCCTCTGCATGAAAGATAAGGATTTGCACCTAATGTGTAATTACATTTCTTTTTGTTAAATTGGCTTTTATAAAAATGGCATCGTAAAAAAACAATTTTGCTCTGGAACCGGTTCTAAGTCAAGGTATCGGTATCGCAATTTTTTGCATGACATCCAGCCCTACTCACATATAGGGTAATGAGACAACTTCATCATGTTTCAGCTACAACCTTTAATACTACTTCAATATATAATCTTGATGATTGTACACACACACACACACACACACACACACACACACACACACACACACACACACACACACACACATACGTTCATCCACCACGGCCCTCATTTTCAACTCCCATTGCCTCAAACTTAATTGTTCTCTTAATTAGGTTGCAGAGCAGTGCTTATGGCTGCAGGGAACACGTGTATGTACCCTACAGTAAGTATGCTAATGTACTGTGTGTGTGTGTGTGTGTGTGTGTGTGTATCCATGTATGCATACAAGTACGTGGATGTGTGTATAGGTTTGTGTACATGTATTTCCATCACCTCTGTGGATTGCACGGTGTGCCTGGAGGAAGTGGAGCTCTGATCTGTGAGCACTGGTAGCTCCACAGAGAGTGATCCATGCCAAAAACCAAATTCCCCCGTATAGTCTGACACTCACCACCTCCCCCCCCCCCCTCTCCTGAATATTATCTCTGCTGCACATGGTATCATTCAGCACTCTGCTTCTCTCAAATGGCCTCTCTAGAGTCCTTTGTTTGTCCACTAACTGTCTGTAACAATAAGATGCTTTAGTGTGGTATATTATTTTGGCCTCATTTAACTCCTTTTTTCTCTCATCTTGGGAGTAAATATTCCACTTTTTGCAATTTTAGACATAAAGGTTGTCAACATTTCAAAGCAGTAAACATTTCAGTGCTCTCTATTAGATTCTGTCTGTGCCTCGGTGTTCATCAGTTACGTGGTAGTTATGAAAATGTAAGTAGTGGCCCCAGAGAAAGTACGTTACCCCTGGGCTTGTGTCAAATCTTGTCCCTGGTGAGCTGTTCAAATACTTTAGAGGAACAGTGTGTGTGGGAAAGAGAAATAGGCACGGAGAATCTAGCCAGGCTTGGGAGGTTAGCTTACAGGACACTGCCTGGTGTCTGGGCCTTTACTCATAAAGTTCGGTCAGCCTCCATCCTAATAAAGTAATGTGAGATTGCTTTCTAGTGGATTGACCACCTGCCAGGTTTGGCACGGCGGCCTGGTGCATTGCAGGTTGGACGGCAGGCGAAGGTTTCGTCTTAGGATCTTTTGCAGACAGAGAGAATCAGTGTTGAATTAAACTACTGTGGACTAGACTCTCCTCCTGAAGGAGGAAGCCCTGGGAAAGGGGCATGGATGCTGGAGAGACATGTATCAAGGCTACCTTTCTTAGCACACTACCACCATGAATCTGACTCAAATAAGAAGCAGAAATTTGCAACCTTGTATTCAGTGTCGCTGTAATGTAGCTATTAGGGTGTAATGACGCATGCACGAGACAGTATTTGGCCTTAAAATACATAATCAGGTGAGGATTTTTTTTTTCCTTAGTTGCGCAGCCTAATGACCGGTTGGCTATGGAACGGATGGTCATTGTCCACAGCAGTGGAATCCTCATATTAAGATGACCATTTTCTGCCATGAGTTAATATGTAATCTGCATGTGCTGTACATGTCAATAGGTCCAAGAGAATGAATCATACCTTTTTTTGTTTTGAGCATCCATCATTAGACCACAATGTCCACCTCAACTTTCCACAGTTTGACAGAGAAATTACAGTCAAATGTACTGAGAACATTTATTGTCTCTTTAGTTAGTGCCTCTAAAACAGGGGTCTCCAACCTTTTTTCCTTTAAGAGCTACTTTGACAAAATGGAAGGATCCAAGAACTACTAATGTTTAGTAACACTTATTCACATAGCTAAGCTCCACCCAAACCAGCTGAATAACTGAACAATAACAATAAAAAAGGGCCAACTTTGTAAAAACTGTCCAAGTGCATGCAAATGTCAATCTGTTTGTCTGCAGATGCACGCTGCCAAACCGGTGAAGGTTTGGTAGGAGGCGAAGCATGTGAAAAGTAGAACATATCAATTCAAATACTTAAAATATACAGTATATGCTGTGCTGCCCTGCTTTGCAACTGGCATCAGTTTTCAAGTTGTACCAAGATTTGTCAAGTCAATCAATCTTGTTACTGTGGAACAGTTAAAACAGATTACTGACCCAATAGCTGAATTATCTGCTCTCTCAGAACTGCTTTTTAACAATGCCCCAACCTGCTTTTCATATTGCCAGTCTACTACAAAGTCATTTCTGCACAGTAATTCAGCTCCCTGGTGGAAATATGATTAAAACTTGAAAAAGTGGCTCCGTCCAGGTGAAAGTGTTTAATGTTGGGTAGCGTAGCAGCGCAGGTGAAAGTGTTTAGTGCTGGGTAATGCAACCTTTGTTGGCCCCCCCGCTTTTCCAGCTGCGCGTGATTATAGTTTCTCTCTTTCCCCAACCCGCTTTGATTGTTTCCCTATGTACGTGCAGATTAGCTAGGAAAAGGACATGTTCTACGGTATAAAATACCGTGTGCTCTATTAATCCCTTGCTGCAATGATTATGGTATTTTTGTAAAAGCTAATCAAAGAATATCTATTATTATATATTATTATCATTCATTATAACCCTTTATGACAGTAGTTTTATATTAAAAGATGGTACTTGTTACACACTGACAATAGTCCAGAGGATAAATGTAAGAAAACCCAGTGAAACCTCTCGTCTAGCTTTAAAACCGAGTTCATCTCGGAAAACAACGCAGTCAATTTTTATTTTCCGAGTATCTGTTCTCATCCGTCAGTGTTCAAATTAGGTTTGCTTCCGCACTGGTGTCTGTGTACATACACAGAGCTGTCTGCATAACAGAGGGTGGAGGGTTGAGTAGGAGGTGGTTCCTTCAACATCCAGCCTGTATCTCTCTGCTGGCTAATTAACCATCATTTTACCCAGAGCTCGAGCTGCACTGATGGGGGATAAGCTCGCCTTTGACGGGGTAAGGCAAGCGTGGCAGCTC
Organism: Embiotoca jacksoni; assembly: GCF_022577435.1. NCBI lineage: Eukaryota > Metazoa > Chordata > Actinopteri > Embiotocidae > Embiotoca > Embiotoca jacksoni. The sequence goes on from NW_027185252.1 coordinate 3,209,420, forward strand.
CTAATCAGGGGGCCTTGCAAGTGGGGCGGAAAACACCTGTTCCGGGTACAGGTGTACACCACGCCACATGGCTGCACTCTTCTGCCCCCCCTTCCTCCACCCCCACCCCTACCCCCAGCTCTCTCATTCACCTTCTCCTCTTACAGGATTGCTGACTCGCATTCCTGCACTCTGTTTGACTTTTCTTTGTGCAATTTTTCTCCTACATGCATAGACTAATGCAGTTGAGTAGTTGGCTGAAAGACTGATATTTTCACATAGTTTAGTTTAAATAATCTTTAAAAGGAACAAAAAAAAGAAGAAGAAAAGAAACAAATACAAAAATAAAAACACAAAATTAGAGTAAAGTCAGTATACTTTCTTTTTGTCATAATCATAAATTGTTGCACAAAGCAAATACAAAATCTAGCTCTTATCCAGCAGGTTACGGTTGGACCACAACAAACCAGACTTTTTATGTTGCTGTGGTTACGAACAATATTGCATCAAACAATATATCAGCACATTGATGCATTGGTCAAGCTGTAATGATCAAAACACCTTTCTGCTTTGTTTTCCAAGCTTTGTACCACGAGGTCTACTATATATTAGGCTGTGGTAACTTTGAGTATATAACTTAAATACGACGGTGTTTGGACTGAGAAAGTCGTGATATCACTCGTGTTTTCTTGGTCCTGACGACAAAGCGTTATATTCACGGAGAAGGTGTATTCTTGCACGTCTGCACCGTCTCTTCCATCCTACATTTCCTTCGTCTCTTCTTTTGTCTTCATTGGAAACAGCCTGCATCTTGCTTTTCACTGAAGGAAGCAGTGCATGGATAATATGGTTACGCCGTTACTGATGCATAAAGCTGCGTGTCTGGTTCTTGTCAAGACCTTGCCACCAAAGTCAATTTGCCCGTGCCCTGGCAGAATGTAATATTTCTTTAATCAGATCAACACGGAAATTACGTCGGTAGACTGTATTGATACGAGAGGAAATAATTAAACTCGGGGCTCCAGGAATAATTTCACCCTCTGAGCATTACTGTAAACCCCACAAAAAAAAAAAAAAAAAAAAAAAAAAAAAAAATCTAATTCGCCCTTTCCTCCCTCCTTCGCAGGATGAGATAAAGAGGAAGCCAGGAACGTAGATAGACGGATGAAATTTCATTGACTTGGCCTCTGTTTTCCCTCCTGCCTTTCAGCAGGTTCCTTCCACCCAATCGTCCTCTACTGTATCGCCACCATCCAAATTAACGACCAAAATCCAGTTTCAGCATCAAGAGGTGCAGTTTTGACATATCACAAACACGCACGGAATACATTTTCATCTATAAATTTGATTCAAGGACACTGAAATATAATGGAGAAGTTGCGTCTGTGAAATGAAAGAAGAAGCCTGTTGCTCATTGGTGCTTATAGATGTGTTGCTCCTTGTGTACTGTCCCACCCTGTGCAAGGTTGTTAACTGTGACACTCCAATGAACCAGACCAGACCCCTCTAATGGCTTATATTGGATCTCGCTGGGAGTGAAGATTGGCCCCACCTGGGTTACCACCACAGCATCCCTTACCCATCATGCCATCCTCCCTGGATAATACCAGGACAGAGTGACATTGAGGACACACAGCTCCCTTCATGCTTTCACCAAGGTCATTTTACGAAAAAAAAAAAAAAGAAAAGAAATTTGTGCATGAAAAAACTCTTGAATGAAAATAAATCACTGCCTATTTTTAGTGGAAAAGATGTCTGGCAAGCACAATAAATAAAGTGGAGTCAGCGGCTTTCTGTGTTGTTGCTGCCTTCATAAATAGAAGTTGCAGTCCATTTAGAATTCAGAGTGGAAGTTAATTGTTGAGTGATGAAAGTTGTGTTGAAGTGAACTGAAGCCTGGCAACATCACCCAACATTTTTTGCTTCACCTGTATCAGTGCGTGTGCGACTCAACTTAAATGTTAGCCGAAGCGTTTTTACACGGCAAGTCTATTTTGCTGCATTTTACGTGCATAACTACAGAGATTGTGTGTTTGACTCGGAGTACTTCCACAATGCAGTTGACCTGCAGCTCAATCCGGTGCTTATGTGGACATACGCTGCTAATGTGCTGCTCAAGCTACATTTTCTGTGTAGGAAAAGTGTAATGCAATGGTTAAGGAGAAAATTTGACACAATTGTATGCGGATATTCACTCAGTGTTGATGGCAAATGCAGTCAATTGAAGCCATAAATTCCTGTGTGTGTGCTATATTAACTGAGAAAGCAGAGTTTTTTTTTTTCTGAGTTTTCCTGCTTGCAGAGTCGTGCTGACAGTGTTTACATGCACCGGGATGGACATGTAAGCTTCTGATACACAACCCCCAAATCCTTCAATTCCCTTTGCCAAGTCTTCCCCCCCGTCTAGCACCCACTCCACAAAACAACAATAAGCAGCCAGACAGTATTGTTTGCACAAAGCAAAAGACAGGAAAGAAGGTGTTTATTCATCAGGAAGTTACAAGTGCTGATAATGTACTGTAATGTTAGCTGCTATTGTAAACAAAAAAACAACACAACATGTTGAGAAACCACGCATTGTTGCCGTATTTCTCCACCCTGGTCTATTTTGTTGGCCGTAACATGGTGAAAGGTGGCAAAAATAGTCGCTCAATGATCGTCTGCCCTCTCGGCCCTGGTAGCTTTAGTTGTCTTTTCCGAGTTTATCTTTGGTATCCTGAAGAAGGTCGGTCTATCATCCATCCTCATCCAGTGCTATTCTCAGCAACACATTCCTAATACACACATTGTCTGGCTGTTAAAAGCCTGGTGTTTTATATCTGGCCTTATTCAAGGAGAAGAGAAGAAAGCATGATTCATTTACTCTCCTCACAGCAACCTAATCAGTTTGGTTTCGACCTGTTTGCGTTGTGTCGAGGTGAATGTGGCTACACGGATGCTCAGCTGCACACATGATGCAGCTTGTTAGTAAATGAAAATGAAGCGTTAGCAGGAATAAAACACAATACCCCTTGATCAGGTTCTCAAAGGGAAGATTACTGTATCGCTTTCTTGAATGAGCAATCCTGGTGGTCCATAATTATTTAAGTTCCATTTTGGGTTAATTATGGTCATTAGCATTATATGCTCTAAGTGAGGGGCTGAGTTTGAGAGAAGTGGCTTGAGATTTAAAAAGAAAAAAACCCCACACAGGAGCTTCTGAAATGAACAGATCATTTGGTTTTGAGGGGCGGAAAATGATAGAAAACAGCAGGGAAACAGCTGAGGAGGGAACAATTATTCTAATGATGTGACAAACACAGATGCTGCAAATTAGATTTAGTTTCGTTTAGGTGCTCCCCTACTGGTTACTGTTGGGAGGAGGAAATTGGTAGCAGTGGTGTAGTGTGTGCACAAGTCTGTGTGTATGAGAGTAAATAATCTAGTGCACCTGCAATTCTCATCAAACCTGTTCATTTTGATTATTAGAACATGCTGCTTCGATCAAACACTCGTATTGTGATGTGATCATTATTAGGCTGTTTCCACTTTGCATCAACATGCCTCCTGGCCAGATCGCAGATCACAAGGGTCCAGCTTTAAGCCGTCAGTTCCCACCTGGCATTTCATGCGTTTCCACATGCGTCCTGAGTGACCCCTTGAGATCGAATCTCACTTTCCTGCTCTATATGTATAACGTGTCGGAACGAAGACGAGCTGCATTTATTTGTATTCCTTATTCAGAGGACATTAGCTGAGTAGGCATTCTTTCAAAGTGGCCCAGGACGGATTGAGGACGCATCGCGTGTCCCAGACCACCTCCAAATCCGTCCTGAGCAGGTCGGATCTCAGTGAGTGATGGCTGCATTTTCCACCTGTACTTTTGCTGGCTACTTGTGATCCGATCACGCCAGAACACGTGTTGATGGAAAACGGGATAAAAGACAGTAATGCAAACTTTGCATATCAAAGCTGAGGCAAACATCCATTGCTCATTAAGGATCTAATCGGGGTTTTCTGATTTGGAAAAGTTTGGGAATCCTTGTGCTAGCAGAAGATGAAACGGAGCATGTGGTGTGCAGCGAAAGAAAGGTTGCAAGGCGCAGGATGAAGACTTGTTTGGCTCTCCTCATTTCTCCTCAGTAGAGCAGCCCAGCGTGAGGAAAAGCTTGTTAAAACCCTAATAGTAGCTATCAAAGGCTATTGATTATCTTTCCCGCCCTGTTTGGGTGACAAAGTGAGCATTAGCTGGAGCCATAGAGAGCTTCTTAAGACATGTTTCCTCAGGGGCCGCCCGGTCCCCCCGGGCCGCCCGCTGCTGAGATCACATGCACGTACACACATGCACACTCATGCACACTCACTTGTGTCTCTCTCTCTCATTTTATTTTTTTTTTTTTTTCAAAGCTAACACACGGCTATCCTTTCACCCTCCTGCCACCAGATAATCCATTTTACAGCCCAGGATCAAACACTGAGCCCTCTGGCTGTGTGCTGCAGTGACTACTGTAACACACACATACACCGACACGCACATTAAATCAACCTTGCGCACGCAGTAGCAAGTTCTCCTAAATCTTGGTTAAGGAAGTTTCTTGTAGAGCCGTCCATTTGGTGGCTTTCAGTAGGTTGTATTTTTTTTTTTCCTTTTTGGCTCTGATGCATGAAGAATTTTTTGCCCTGAGAGAACCGAAACTGAACATTTCACTAATACGTAGAACAATGAGCACTCTCTTGTAGGTCCTGGCCAGTGATGTACAGACCAAGCTGCATAGCCAATGAACTCCCATTCTTCTCATTTAAGTGCATTTCTCCTCCGGTGGTTTCAGAACACTCAAAGAAATGCAGTAAAGTATGGTCAGAACACGGGAAGAGGTTATGTGAGGCAAGTTATACATAAGGCATTATAACAACCAAATTAATGGATGTCTCTTGAAATATTCACACGATTAACCCCCACATTTAGGGTGCACTACATGGAAATTCAGAAACTCCAAAATGGTGTGTTTGTGTCTTTTTCGCTTGGCTGATCAGCATCCTCCAGACCCGGAGATGCAGAGCCGCTTCGAAAAGCCTTCCCATGCTCGGCTTTGTGTATGAAGGACTTTTACTTTCTAAAACAGGCAAAATCTCTCCTGCAGAATATATTGAGGTTTGCATAGCACAAGGTGTTTGTTCCTGCAATACAGAAGGACTATCGGGGTTAGACTGTGTTTGCCAATAAATTCTGGTCTTTGTATTTAACTACTTAAAAGGAAAGTTGGGAGCATATCCTTTGACAGCTTAATACAGGTAGTCAACTGTGTTGTTGGTCACAAAGAAAGTGTACTAAACTGACTTTCAGACTGCTCACAAATGGACTTAAGTTTAAAAGATTTTATTTCGGGGTTAAAATTTATCATTAGATGCACAGAAATAGATGATTCTATATAACTGCCAGACTGTACGCAGCGTACGTTTAGAATATGGAGCTACTCAAGGTTTTCTTTCTGAGTCACACAAACTTCTTCCTTTTGCCTCGATCGTTTTGGTTTGATTTTTTTTCTAAACTTTAGATTTAAAAAAAAAAAAAAAGCATAAACTCTGTATCTTTGCTCTCCAGAGGTCTGTTTTTGATCTTGTGTCTCGTAAAGGGGTCCTTAAATCACTGCAGTTCCCACATTTAGATTTTCTTTTTACGAAAACAAAAATCAACCAAATACAAGCAGCAGTTCTTCAGTTTTTCTCAGTGTGACTGTAACTGAGTTTTAGACTTTTTTCGCCCTACTCTGACTGCATGTCTCTTCGGTGTACATGTGCTGTGTTTACCTTAAAAACCCAGGGCTCTTCAATCCATAAAGCCTGTGTGTCTTGGTAACATGACCTGACCTAAATGTTTATATTCTTCCTCCACGTATGTGTTGGTAGGAAGCAACGATCTGTATAGAACAGGCCTCGCCCAGCCCACTCTAGCGTGACACTGCAGATGTATTTAGTAGCTTAGTAAGAGGATATTCAATTTATTCATGATGCAAACCACAAGCTCGATGTGTACGTAGTGTGTGTGTGTGAATGTGTGCAAGCGCATAGAGAATGTGGAGTGAACCATGAAATGAAAACACCCTATAACCATTTCACTGCGTCTCTCAATTAGGACATCATCTATGCAGAGGGAGCATTCATGAGTGGCTTCTTCTTTATTTACAATTACACACCGCAGTGCAGACAAATGGGGTGCTGAGGGGGAAAAGCTTGTGCGATCCACTCTGCAAAAGATCCAGGGAATAGACAAAGGCGCGTACAGTACTGTATGACTTACTGCAATATCGGCTGCAACTTGTGGGCTTGAGACGTGTCGTGCTTAATAGTTAATACCGGCTGCCAGAAGTCTGGGCATCCTGTATATACTGAACAAATCCCTACAAAGACGGACCCTCTGAAACCTTGTCCGCTCATCTGAGTCCACGTTGCATCACTGTGGGATTTATGTCTTATTGAACACTAGTTTTCTCATCCCCGCCATCCATTTGGGCTCCTTGTCCGCTCGCTGCATGTTTAACTGGCAATTTCCTGCAAACTTTTCAGTGCAAGGACACTCAATAGTCATGGATCTTGTTCTTAAAGTGTGCTTTTTGTTTAAATCTTTTTAAACATGTTAACTTTATCAGATCTAAATCAATTTCATTGTCTTTTCCTTAACCAAACGGTGTGAGCCCCAAAACATACAGAATATGTTCAAAAAGAATATTAATACTTTATATGTTAGAAAACAAATTAAATAAGTTTTAAGAGAGGTTTTTCTACATAATCTGATATAATTTTTAATCTGGGTGACATTACTTTTCTCTCAAAATGTATTTGCTGTTGCATTAAGGTACTATACAAACCATTTACAGGGTTGCACTGTATTGTCTGAAAGTGATACTGACATGAAGTGTTCAGGGAGAGGAATGCTAAACATTCATGTCTGATTGGGGCTTAAAATTTTTATTTTTGACATCTTAATGGCATTTACATGACAAACTAATCATTTCTATGGGTAAACAAACGGTCACTACTGAGATACTGGTGAATGGAAATTGTCCTGTGCCCCGCACTTTGTAACATTATCAGCCATAAATTAAGCTAAATTTGCAACCGATATTCTGCTGCAGAGAATGTGCAAGAAAAACTCTGTAAACAGTCGTATGCACAGAGACAGACAGACTCCCAAAAGACAGTTTTAAACTCAGAACTGCCCAGGGATCAACAAAAGAACTGGTCCACACTGGCCCTTCATCATCCATTAGGCAGTGTGGGAGTGGCGCAGTAAACATCGCCGAGTCCAGGTGTTGACGTGCTACATAAATTCCAGCTGAGAATGTAGCGGTCCATTCAGGCCTCTTTAGAAATGCAGGGCCACTCTATTCCTCTGATATTTTATACATGAAGCGAGCCATTTACAGTCTGATGAGCAAGTCTGGCTTATTAATGATATGGCCATGCTCTTAGGGTGTCGGGCGCCAAGCAAATACTCATGTAAAATTAAACACGATTTGTTTACATAGCCGTGCAAATCAGACCACTCTGGGGCTTTGTTGCAAAGCCTGATCAGGGGTGAAAGCAGCGATTTCAATTAGTTGTTGAGACACTTTCTAAAGCTCGCACGTGGTTTCAGGAAACGGTAGTCTGAAGCTGCATTTAAAAACATTCAAATGTTCTCGAAATGCGATACCTGTTTGAGTAGTTTTTGGCTCGCACAGCTGCTAAAGGATATTCAGTTTGAATGATGTCATAAGTCTAGCAAAGTCAAGACAAGACTAGAAGGCTGAATTATTTAATGATGGCTCCACTTTTGTGGAATTATTTTAAGTATTATAATTGCAGCTGGGTTCGCCTCAGCCTGCTGGGGGAGAGAAAGAGAGTGGGGCCCTGTGGGGAGCGATCAGCATCAGTCCATGATATCGGGTTACCATGAGCGCACAAAACTACTCCCCTAATGATGGCCAAATAGAAGGGAAAGCACTGACCTGAGCTGAGACCAAACACAAGACCACATTTCTTTACATGGCGAAGTCTGTATATAGATGGTCACCACGTGTGTTTACTCATGGGTAACTTCTCAAGTGAATATTGAACTTATATCAAAATAATCATAAACACACCCGTCTTTAAATTGAGTCGTCTTTAAGATAGCAATCCATAGTTGCTGCACTAAATCTCATTAAAACACAAATTAGTTGTGTGATTTTGTATGTCCGTGTGCTTTGACTTTGATGCGTTGAAAGGAGACATGGATGTTATCATTGAAACTCGTAGAAGAGACAGTTGTGTTAGTCTCATATCTGATGTGAATCCAGCAAAGTGTCAGAACATGACAACCTGCTGCTTTATGCTTCCGTCAGGGACGAACTTGACGAGAGATTATTTTGTCATCAAGTGCAATAAAGAGCAGCGGTTGGTATGAGCTTAAGACATTACAGCTGCATTCCCATCTCATGCTGCTACATGTGAATGAAAAAAAAAAAAAAAAAAAAAAAAAAAAAAAGGCAAGTTAGACCAGGAGAAGATCTCATATGTCACTGCAATCCTGACTCGATTAATCAGACCTGGCTGTGAATCAAAACAAAAACATTCAGTGTTGTCAGAGCCAAGACTGAAACCACCATGTTTATTCTGCAGAAGTCGTTAAGTCCCCCCTTCGCTGCCCTGATGAGGAGGGATTCATTTTTCCAGCAGTCAAACTTCATTAGAGAGATGTCGAGGTGCAACCCAGTATCATGGCAAAAAGTGAAAAAGACACACTGGTCCACTAGAGAAAAGCGTGAGATAGCCACACTTTGCGCTATCTAGGCGTGAAAGATACGTTTTCCTGTAGTGAACGAAAATGAAAACTTTTAGCAAAAACACATTGTTGGGGTTAGGGACAAATAAAATCATGTTTGGGGTTAGGACAAATAAAATCATGGTTGGGGTTAGGACAAATAAAATCATGGTTGCTGTTTGGAAACAAAAAACAATTTGAGAAAAACATCAACAACTGGATTCAAACCTCATTGGCAGTCTGTGACTAATGCCACCAAACCACACGACTTAACTTCTAGTATTGCCTAAAAATTTCATTATTACTTGGTCTCAAATGACTCAAAATCACATGACATTCACGTGCGCGTACGTTTAACACTTTAAAAACGTGTGGCGTTCACGCCTAGACAGCCCAAGGCGTGGCTATCTCACATTTTGCTATGGTAGACCGGCGTGTCTATTTCCCTTGAAGACAAAAGAGAAAAGAAAACAAGCATGTTTGTGTCGTGAAGGTTACCAGTTTGATAGCTTGATGGAAATGAATCATGGATGCACGAGGAAGACTTTAACCCCTGTCTGGCCCAGACTACTGTATAGACCACTGTACTCTGAGTAAACTTTAAACTCTGACTTTGTGAATGGATACGGCTCTTCTTTCCTCTGCAGCTGCTTCACTCCCAGACACTGCATTTGTAAGTAAGACACTGACCTACCTGCTTACACAAAGGGTTGAAGAAAGACTCTTCTAGATTCAGTAGCAGAACCTACTTCAAGTGCTTGTTTCTCAAACTTCTGTGATGAGTTTGTCATCTTACTCTAGGATAATTATGCAGTCTGGGGAAATTATGCCTACATTGTGCACTTGAGGAGATAATTGCAGCGCTGAAACCTATGTATCACATGAGGATCGAGCCTCATTCCACAAATTAAATGCATGTCACTAACAGCCTATGTATATTTTCCGTACAGCGTGTATTACACTAGGCAAGTTCTTCTGTTATGGCATATTTCCCCTGATGATTACAAATGAAAAACTAAATTATTGTTAATTGAGCTGTTGTCAAGAGGTGAATAATCATGCATGTCAAATTTCTTATGGGAAAACAACAGTCAAAATTAACTTCAAGAGAAAATGTAATTTTCCTATTTTACTTTTTTCCCTTCATCGTACTGCACGTTTCATTAGTTTTCAACCCAATAACTGCAGTAATAGACTTGTTAAATAGATAAATAAGCTCCTCAACATTAATGAATTCCTCAAGTATGAAATCACACTCCCATCGCAGGTGTGAAAGCAGGTTGTGATTTAGGTTGATGGACGACTAATCAGGAAATCAATTAGGCCTTGACCCAGAAACTGAGACAAAAGGGGAGAATTATTTTCTTAATCTCTTTCCTCTGGCTCTTGGACCCTCTGGTGTCTTTGATTGGACAAAGAAAATCCTCTGGGCTTTCAGAGGTTTGTCTTAACAAAGCGTACGGAAATGGTTCCTCTATTGTATATGATCTCTAGCACGAATAATACTATAAGATGTAGCTCTGATTTATGCGGTTTTCTATTCAGATTTCCACTTGATTAACACGAAGTAACATCGTAGTTTCCTTATTTTCACTATTTCCACGCAGCAGGTAGACAACAGATTGCTTTTTATGCCGTATGAAAGACGAAACAAAAGAAGAATTCATCAGTCAGTGTCGGTCGAGGACCCCGATCTCTGAAAATATTATCCCGGGACTTTCTCTTTTCTTCTATGATTACTTCCCGCAAATGTCACACTTCATTTATCAAATTATTCTTGATAGTTTAAATCACATCAACAGGGCGTTTAAGACTTAAATTGCAGGGATTTTCCCAGTTTTATAAGTCCAGGCAGACAACAGGATAAACAGCCACATCTACCAGGTATCCCAGGCTGTGGAAAAACAGCTGGGTGGGTGCAGTGATGGATGGACACACACACACACACACACACACACACACACACACACACACACACACACACACACACACACACACACACACACACACACACACACACACACACACACACACACACACACACACACACACACACACACACACACACACACACACACACACACACACACACACACACACACACACACACACACACACACACACACACACACACACACACACACACACACACACACACACACACACACACACACACACACACACACACACACACACACACACACACACACACACACACACACACACACACACACACACACACACACACACACACACACACACACACACACACACACACACACACACACACACACACACACACACACACACACACACACACACACACACACACACACACACACACACACACACACACACACACACACACACACAAAATCTCGTATCAGTCTGACCTCTTGGGGTCAGACATAAAGGCTTGCCTTTTCAGCAGCATCCACTTAGCGCAGAGAGAGAAGACAGACGTATTATCCATGTACCTTTGTCCATCATATTCACTTTGTATTGACTGAGTCAAACAGAACAACTGTGTCTTTATGTTGGCAGAGTTAAAAGTCTCGCTGAGATTGCTCTTAAGACTGATAAAAGAAAGAAGAGGGGAGGTGAATTCAAACCGTGTAAATAATGGTTTGCTTCAGATATACAATTTAATTGGCCGAATCCAACAGCTATGTTTTTGATGAATAAATAAATGGATCAAAGTTGGTTCTTAAAGAACTGTAACTAGTTGTTAGTAATTGAATACCAATAATGCTGATACTTCAATCTAAAATCACTTGCACTCTAAAAAAAAAGTGAGAAAACTTCAAATAACACAGCAACCAGCTGAATTATTTTCTTTGTTTACCCAACTAACAGTTAATGTGTTACGTCAACTTGGGTTGAGTCTTAAGTTTGTCCAACTTTAGATTACTATTACAATCAACTCATGCTTCAGTTAAGAAGACTTAAATTAATAAATGTTAAATATTAGAAACTTTGTGTTATCTGGACTTTGTGTTTGGATAGATTGAAAAAATATATCATCAGCGTTGTATATTTTTCGCTGAGAGAACCTTTCTTTTTAATTGGAAATGTCATGTTACTTCAAATTCACCAGCTGTTTTTTTTTAAGTTGCAAACTGTGCCTGAAGGAATTGGCAGTGAGGGCGTTTGCACTGTTGGATTCCTGCATCGTCACCTGCGGATGTGTGTGTGTGTTGGGACACCGGGCTGTGTGTCAGACAGGGTTTTGATTTTGTAGATACCTTATGCCAACGGCACTTTAATACACAAAATGTGGGTGTCCTGATGGCTGAGTGGGCAACGGTGTGTCCAGTATAAATACAGCGTTGCTTGTTGTTTTTCACCATAACTTCTGTCTCTCTTGATTTGCTTTCCCTTTTAACTAATGGTGAACGTGCCAAAACCTTGATGTGTGCCATCGGTGGATTTCAATGCTTTGGAACTGAGCCTTTTCTTCTCCTTACCTCAAATAATTTACTTTTGTTTCCTTTGGTGCACCAAACTTTGTGTTCTCTGTGGAGAATAAACTGCATAAATTGCTCATTAACTTCAATTTATGTCCAAATAGTCAGTCAACATGAACTTTTGGAAAAGAATTACATTCTGTCACATCTGTGAGTTGAATATTATAAATTTTTTCTGATAAAAAATGCTGAGACTGACACATTTTCTACTTGTTAAAGACGTACAGTAAATAGAATTGAATCCATTGTGGATATCATCGACACTTCAGCTTTCGTGCACATAAAAAAAGTGCCTCTTATTGGACTTATCAAAACATGTTACACCGTTTGAGGGTGGGTTTGGCTTACACCCGAAAAACAACACATTCATCACACGTTGCAGTTTGTCAAAGACACTTCAGATATATTATCACTTCCAAACGAGAATTCCCTCGGTCCCTGTAAGTAAACCTTCCAAATCCCCAGCTCTCATCCCTATTTTCCTTCTAAAAAACGAGCATTAGAAGGATTGCCCTGCTATTGTTGCTCCCCTTGGGAGCAAATCTATTTCTGCAGAGATGGAAATTGTCGGTCCCCACAAAGCTGCTGACACACTCTCAATGGAGGTGTCAATTCTCGAGGCCTCGCCATTGTGGACTGGATAATTTAATTGGAGAGGCACGACGGTGTGTCCCCGGTCGGGGCATTCAAATGTTGTATCACCGCCTGTCCCAGCGCTGGCTCCTCTCCTGCTGTGGAGATTCAAGATTCAACCGCCCTCCCTCCCCCTCCTCCTCCTCCTCCTCCACATCCCTCCCTCTCCTCCCTGTGCAGGTGGTGGGTGGGGGGGAGTGCAATGCCGGCCCAGGTCCCTGAGAGGACCCTTTGTTGGGGGGGAGACGCAGCCTTGTGGCCTCAAAGTCTCCGAGCGGCTGTTCTGGAGAGGTGCAGAGGGAGGAGGGCGAACCTGCACGGCGATTACCTGGGAGTCGTCTTAGGGGCAGGAACGAAATTAGTCAGCAGATAATGAAGCTGTCTTTGATTGCAGGAGAGAGTCGAGGGTTGGAGGGGGAGGGGAGGGCGGTCTCCTGTACAGGGGGCCTCCACAGGGCATGAGAAGCATGTCTTTGGAGGAGCGCCTGCTGTCAACGGATGCTCTGTTTCTCTGAGATCCTGGCATAGTTTAGGGTTGAAAGATGCACAAGGGTTGGAGCGCAGCGCCGGCAAACACATTCCTTTATACGGCTGCTCCAGGTGAACGGGGTTCAGACACAAGTGGTTAGACAGACATGGGTAGACAGACTCACAAAGACCTACATCACTACAGCCCCTTGAGCTTTTTGTTTCATTTCTGAAGGGAAATTATGAATAGACATTTGACAATATTCATGTGAAGAGTTTGAACTAATTACTTTAAATTCTTTACGACTTTGCCTCCGAAATACAGCAACATGCGATCCATCTCAAACATGCCGATACTTTTCTAGAACATGAACTGCGCCAACTTCTCCTTTCCCAATTTTCATCTTTATCTTTTTTCGTGTGTGTGTGTGTGTGTGTGTGTGTGTGCGCGTGTCTGATCGTGGCGCTGCACGGTTGTCACGACAACCTGTGCACCCCGGGCTCATGGCTGCCCTCCAAGCGCAGACAAAGCTGTCGTCGAATGAACCAGGCGTGTGTCCGCCGGACCTGAGGGGTGCCGCCACCGCTAACAAAACACACAAAGACCCTCGCCCCTGGCACTGGCCCTCAACCCGTCTACCCGCCGCCCCGCCCGGCCCCCTCCCGCACACCGCTGCCGCCTGCTTTGTGCCCGCTCCAAGCAGAGGAAGTTCCTCTCATCTCCTTTTCAAGGTAACCCCGCCACCCATGCCCCTCTTTCACACAGGCAGATTTGAACGGTTACACATGCACGCACACGCATGCAAACGAAACACAGTTCATCCGTTTTTCTGCCTTCGCTCCGTTGATTTCAAGTTTGAGATAACCAAACTTTTGAAATGAAATCCTTAACCTGCCGGGCAAATTTTAAGCTGACATTGTGCAAAATTTGTAGTGGATATGTACGATTTTTTTTTTTTTTTAGCTTCGCAAAGGAAGGGAGCGCAAGTGTTTCCATTTTCATTGAGTTTATATTTTACATTAAACAGACACACCCACACACACACACACACACACACACACACACACACACACACACACACCACCAGCCTGACATAATTACATTTAACTCAGATCATCAGGTCGAGCCAACATCAGTTCCAGTGTTCTTAATCTGGCAGAGCAAAGTCCATTCCAGAGGGGTCCACCATGTCCAGGACCGGCTCCCATATCTTAACAAATCCCTTGATACTGTCATGAAGGGTGTAAGTCAGCTTTTCCAGAGAGAGGATTTCCAAAACCCCCTTATACCAATCGTCCAGAGAAGGAGTGTCTTTAGAAACCCAGAATTTAAGAATAGTTTTTCGTGCTATGTATAATAGTATCTGTCGTTCTTTCTTAATGTCCAATGTTTTTGTAGCCCCCCCACCTTTAGTTTGAAGCACAAGTTTCCTCTTAACAGTAGTGTTTTTACTCAAGATAACCCTGATGACATGAGGGTTAAAACACCAGCCAAACAAGGCTTTTTACAGCTGAGGTCACAGGCGGAGTCGTCCTCATGACCAGTAAACTGATCTTGAGGAAACTGTTCCACATCCGAGCACACGTTAGATCTGTCACGTCAGCTGCATTTAAAATGTAAAGAGTGTAGACAGGCTGTGTCAAGTGGTGAGTATATGTTCTTTGGTATGTCAGTCACTCTATAGTACGAGATGTGACACTGAGCTCACGCATTTGTCACAACAGTGCCTCGTCAACTGGTAAGCATACCTGTATTTAACTCAGGATGACAGAATCATTCAGGACTCTGTGTCGCACCAACTTTAGTTGTGACCACTCAGGCAAAGCAAAACCAGACAAACGTGTTTTCACCTCTTTCCTCTCGAGATAAAGTCTTTCATGTTCTTGATTTTTTTCATTCGCTTATTATGAAATATATCCCTTTTATAGCTTTATATGCTGTGTCTGTATTTGATTTGAAGTTTTCCTGGTCAATTGAATATCTTTAAAGAAAGTACAGTCTGTCTGAAATATAAGTACTGACTGATTCAAGAGAAAGGCAACTTTTTAATGAAGCATTTAAATAGTGATTTTTATTGACCAAACTTTACCAAATCCAATCTACTAACCCAAAGGTAAGGCCAGGCATGTCTGTAATGTCCATCAATTTGTGTTCATTCTGGGTTATTTGTGATGCATCTTTTAAAGGTTGCAGGATACCTGCTTTAACTAAGAAATCAATTCATTAGTTTGGTTAAAAGCTGATACTTGACAATGACAAAAAATTAAGAGGTGACTTTGAACTACTCAGTGAAGTCTGCTCCCTTCCTTTTTTTTTTTAAGCAGCGAAGTTTATACAACATCTTCAGCATCAGACCAGACTTCGTCTTAAACGAGGATGTCTGTAATGAAGGTTATCCAATAATTATCTCACCAATGATGTCATGAAGGTGGATGAAAGGGAGTGAAATACAGTTTGGACTCAGAACAGGGCCTCTAACCTCTTAATGAATATGACCTCTTAGTCCTTCCCACAATTCCCTGGGTGCTCATTCCCCCCTCTCCCAAAAAAAACCTACAGTGTTTAATGATTCCAAGGACTCTGGGGTGAGATCCAACTCTAATCAATGAACCCCATCTACGGGGAGCCAGTATCCCTGGTGACGCTGTTGCCAAGACAGTCGTGCTTGGCAACCCAGGTTCACCATGGCGATGAGTTCCCGTTAGAATCGTTTTTTTTCCCCCCTCGATGTGGAGTGTCTGGCTGAACTGGCAGAGACAGAGTCATTATGGAAACTTTCCCCCACTAATTCAGCGTGTCCACTCCTTTTCTAGTGAGAACAAAAGAGTTTGAATATGGAGCTTGTTTGTTTGTATATTTCATATTTTGCCTATTGTTTCACCAGGGCAGGATGAGGTGTGTGAGCTCTCATCATTTCAGCTTGATACCATAGCTTAAAAAGCAGCTGTTTGAGTTGCTGTGGCATTTTATGTTCTGGAAAAATGTGCAACTAAATGCTGAAATTTTTTCTCTGACATACACTGCGGTAACTTTCTCTCAGTCCTTCGTCTTTTAGTTTTGGCATGATCGTTAGATATGTTTTGTGCACATTAATGATTCCCCAAAAACACACCAATATTTAGAAAACCTTGTTGCAAGCATTTGTTTAAGGGCTATATACTTGCACACTTGCCTCTTTCATCGGAGTTCCCGCCTGCTTTGTCGTTTTTAAAAGACTCGGAAAGCCCCCTAAGAAAGGTTTTAAAAAAGAAAATAGAGGGAAGAGCGTTTTCCGTTGCCCCTCTCATTGATGAAATGTTTCCTCTTCCTCTTCAATTATTCAGCCCGTTTTCATTGGAGAACTCCCAGTGGCACCCGGTGAGATTTGCATCCTGATTTATTTGTCATATATCCTTTATATCTCTAAATTCTTTATACCTCTCCAGTGGCCCCATGCATCTTTCATGGGCTCCTCAGCAGTGTTTGCAGGCCAGATCCAAACACATTTTACACGTCACGCTGCAGCTGCAGCTGCAGCTCGCATATTTCACCTTGGGTGTGTAGTGTGAATGAAAAATTTATCGTCTGGTGTCGTTAATTTTTTTTCTCCTCACACCAACAAGTTTTTTGGCATCGTCAGTGTCAAGAGTCGCCGCCTCAGAGGCTGTTTTTCCTCACTTTCTCTCCCCCTTCTTCTTCTGGTGTTGTGTTGAACTTTGAAAATTGCAAGAGAAGCATCTCTCTGACCTGGAAAGGCTGTTTTGTTGAGGATGAGTGACTGACACAATTAGGTGAATATGGAAATGATGTGTTGATATGTTACCCACAGGGCAAGTCGAGTCAAGACAAATTTATTTATGAAATGCTTTTAACAAAACAAGTTCATCATCCGGGGGGGAGGAGAAGAGGGGAGGGGTGGGGGTGGGGGGCTTTGACAAACTGAGAACTTAATTTACAGAAATTAAACAGGTGAAAATATTTAATATTTTTCAGTCACCTTGACCTTTTTTCACTTTGTGATACACTTTTTAAAGGAGGGCATCTAACTGTATTGGACAACAGAGTGCACATACCACTACTTTGTTGTCCTCACTATCCCTGTTTATTTATGCCATTGACAGACAATGGCGGGAAAAAAAAAAATCCCTGAGGGGGATAAGTTTTTGACACACTTAAATGTGACAATGCTTTGAACTGGTGTCACACAGACTTTACCCCCACACCATGGAGCACAGGGATAAAGATAAACATGTTTGTAATGGTGTAAATTTAATTCTCTGTTTGGCCTGCATTGCAGTTACTCTCACCCACGCAGGATGGAATAAAGGAGAAGCATTCCCAACTGATTAATTCCCCCGACAATTATTCCCCTATCTCCCTCTGTCTGTCTCTGTTGACATGCTGCCACTCCAAGCCGTTCCGCTGATTTTTATTTCCCCAACACGGGCCACAAGCTGAAGCACTGCATGTGTGTGGGAAACGCTCTGGCCCTTTTTCCCCCGGATGGGAGTGCAGCACGCAGAGACAGATTGGGACTCTGGAATGGGCCACCTAGCCTTACAATCTCCATCTGCTTGGGCAAGCCGTGGATGAGCGGGGGAAATGACGGAGGGATGGAGGAACAGGGAAAGAGAGAGAGAGAGAGAGAGAGAGAGAGAGGAAAGGAGGCAGAATGATGGAGTGGCTATTAAATATACAGCAGGCAGTGAAGAGCATGCAGGGTGTTGTTGGTAGTCTCCTGCAACATAGTGGCGCTCCGTCTCTTCGTTTCACTTTTCCCTTCTATTTTGGCACTGTAGCGTCTAAGCCGTGTCTGTTTCCGTTTTTTTTTTTCCCTTTTCAATCATCTTTTAATCACTTGTCTATGGACCTTAATTGTTTTTGAACACTATTTCTATTTATTAGTCTTCTTTCATTCTTCTTTAACCCCTATTTGTGTAATTTCATTACCTTTTTTCCTTCTGTCAATCTTCCTCACTTCATCTGTTTTTTCTATTAATTTACAACTCTTTTACATTTAGTTATTTCCTTTATTTCATTATTTACGTTCTTCGGATTTTATTCTATATATTTTTTTTCTTTTCATAATATTTTCATTTTCTTTCCTTTCTTCACGTTCTTTCTTTCCTTTTTTGTTCTGTCCTTTTCCGTGAGATCTCTTCTTCCCTTCCTTCCTGCCTTATTTTGTTACTACATCCCGTCACCTTTTTTCTTTTTCTTTCTTGGCATGCTGCTCATTGGGATGTAAGTCCACCTAAAGCATGAATCAGTGATGAATCCTGCCACAGGGTTTAAATAGAGATGTTTTATTAGAAGAAGTCCTCGAGTCTTTGGCGGCAGGAACCAATTGATGTGAAATGAGTTGAGGCTAACCTCGATGTTAATTCAACCTTTTATGGAACGACTCTGGCGGTGGTGGGTTCGGGGCGCCGTCTCCAGCTTTGTGACAGCTCGCTAACATAGCGCCGCTGAGGTGTCTCTGCCACATTTTCTCCCCGTTTGCCATCTAATTCACACTTCCCCGAGGTACACTCCAAAAAAAATTGGATGGTAAAACATTGTGAAAACATCCTGAGATGACAGTCGTATATGACTGGGATGGGTGGGGCTAAGTGAGAGAGGGTATGTGGGTCATGTATCCGTGTCCAGGTCAGTTGGCAGTTTCTTTTTTTTCCCCCCCTCCGTCTCTCTTCCCTTTTTCATCCCGGCAGATTTCTTCATCAGGTTGGAGGGAAGGCGGCCTTCTGTCACGAAACACCGTGTGTGCTGTGTCGGGTGGGGGGTGGGGAGGATGTGGGTGGGTTTTGGTGGGGTGGGGGCGAGGGGCAGTAAAGCAGCCTGACTGGAAAACCATGTTCGGATATTTTTAATTCATGGGATACCACCTGGCTAATGGTGTTTTTGGATCTGCTGGCTCCCCGCAAGCCCAGAACAGAACTTGTTTCAAATAATCAGGCCTCCACCAAATGCACTGAAATTATTCATGCATCCTGCATTATGAGCCGTTGATCATAATATTGGAATATTAAAACAGTCCCGAAATGTCAGGTAGCATTAGAATGCATTGATTGCAACCCAAACAGCTCATGTACATTACATGGGGAAAGTAAGGCTGATGGTTTTCTTCTTTTAAGATTTTGTAAAAAATAACATGCGTATGTTATCCACACATAAAATGATCGCATAAAGGGAGCATTAAACATATTTTTACAACAATTTGAAGACATTAAATCTGCAAGTGATGCTGCAAAATACTTGATTTAGACATCGAATAAGAAGTTTTCTTCTGTCAAACATTAGGAGACTCTTTAGTCTCATGGATACCATTAAAAACATATTGCTGTATCTAAAATTCTCCCTCAGTGGGTCATAACAACATTGTGATGTCAACATTACAGGAAACGTTAACATAGTCTTACTGAACTTACAGTAACCAGCAGGCCGCTGATGTTATCCTGCCCATTGATTTCCTCTGTGGCCCTAAGTACTGACGGCTTCAGCTTAAGATAGCATGAGACCATAAAAGGCAGATTGACCAAACACAACATCATATGATTATATGAAATATTGATAAGAGTGGTCTCCTCTCCCATCAGACCTTATGGACACATAAATGGACAACTGACCAGCCCTGGCTGGACTCGGGAAGCCTATATAATGAACTGGGGAGTATAAGAGCTTAAAGTGGAAAAAGCAGCCGAGTCTGAAGACTGAAAGCTTGTTTGTTGCAGAGTTTTCCAATATATTTTATTATTTTACATTTTTATTTAAGTGCTCTGCACTGGGCATAGAGCCAACATGGCAAGGCTCTATTCTTAATACAATTGTTTATTATATCATGCTGCAATATATGTTTTCCTGGCTCTGCAGTTTGTTAAATATAATTTAATTATCACGGAAAGATACAATATCATAAACTCTAATAAATAAATTCTACGCGCAGTAAATTGGCAAACTTCCTTGCCAGGGTAAATAGATTTTTTTTTTCAGCAATTGTTTAAATAAATAACTAAATGATAAATACATAGAGCAGGAAATTAATAACAAAATTGATATCCTACATTAATTAATCAAATTGCATTACTTTTCTCTGGGCACTTGTTTACATTACAGGTTTACATACCTGCTACACACATCAAAACAAACTCCAACAGACTTTGTTGACACTGAACACAGCTGGATGAGGGAAAAGAGAGATATTGAGCTCTGCAATTATCAGAGGAAAATTTCAAAAGATTCCAGTTGCGATCAAAGGAGCCACAGAGCACGCGTACAAACACACATGAAGAGCTGGACCCTGTTGATATTTTTGCCTGTAGCGGCTTTTTAATATATATTTTTTTTTGTTCAATGAAGAGACACTGATATACACTACTCAACAAAGATGTCTTATCAGAGATGTTTATCTTGATTTCTGCTGCACAGAGTGTAAAATCTGAGTAATGAAAGAGAGTTATCAGTCTGAGCAATGTTATGTCTGTCAAAGCGATTATCACAGCTGTTATCTACATTTTATCTGAAGCTGTAGCTGTTGTGCGAAAAATGGAGGACTGTTTTAGAAGCAGCAGTCATTTCCGATTGATAAAACCTGTATCGCAAAATGTTTCGATGGATTTTGAATCTCTTTCCAAAAAAATGAGACTTGCTAGAAAAGAAAGTGTCAGAATATAGTTTGAGTAAAAACAACTCCATTTCTTTCTCTTACATCGAAACGAGGACTGTTTTAACTTCCCAGAGAATGTGATTCATTAGTTGCACACGTAAATCAAACGACAGATAGGGGGAAAGCAGTTTTTAACAAGCCTTTAGTTGTTGCAGGGGAGCGAGTGTAAGCAGTCTTCCATCAACTGCACACATTTCTCTGATGAGACGATGGCGGCTAAGACGTTTATGCAAAGATGCGACCTCACGCTTTCAACTTTCCCAGTCACATGGACGACAACTTTGATGCCATATTAGATGTGAAGCAACAAACTTGATACGGGTATTTACCAACAAAGCCTTATTCGCACTTGTGGGTGGTGCAGAGTAAGAGGATTAGTTCTTCTTTTCTTTTTTTTTTTTTTTTTGTTCTTTTGCTGTCAGGGTTTAAGGAAACTACAACTTTTGAATTTAATTGTTGTTCCGTTGTCTTAAACACAAGACTTTGACTTCATGCTATATGGCCTGAATACCACCAATAATAGGAGAGACTTTTGATGGTGTACATAAGGCAAATAAAGCATCCCTTCATTTTTTTTAAAGGATTTTTTTTTCTTAATATGCATCATAAACACTCAATTTACACCTTATTTTACTCCATTACTCCCCGTATTGACGGATTTATATTTTATTGCTGCACTGGTGTGTGTGATGACGGCATTTCTTTTATTGTTGGCTGACTTTTTTCTACTGTTTCTCCACTGAATCAGATGTTTTCTGACCACTCTGAAAAGAAGAAAATAGTCTGTAATGAATCAAATATAGTGGGCTGGAGGGGACAGTTGCTGAAGTGAAAAACAATAAGATGATGACATTTTCTACCCCGCAGTATTACATTTTACAAGTATTTTATTTTATTTTTTTAAATCTTGATTCTTAGATTTCTGATAATTGTGGAAGTCATTTTTCAGTGTAATTTATACTGTTTTATACGATTTATATCAAATGTATAATCTCATAATTGCATCTTTAAAAACAAGCTTTTGTTTCCATCAACCACTTGGTGTCAGTTTAGTATTTAAAAACTTTTGGACATCTGTAAACATGACAGAGAGCAAAGAAAGATGTGAGGAGGAAGAGGAGATGGGTGGGGGTTAGGAAGGGAAAGGAGAGGGGGGGGGGGGGGCTGTGGCAGATTTTTTACCTGAAGGCAAAAGCAGGCAGAGGAACCCGTAGGTTCAGCAGGGAGCAGCCGTGCCCGCCCCAGTTCCAGGAAGGCCCTCTCCACTGTGATCCATTATTCAGCAACAAGCACAATTAGCCTCTGTCAAACTATTTTTACATGCTCCGATAAGATAGATTCAATGTACAAAAGAATGCGCAACATCCCCCCCCACCCCCCACCCCCCACCCCCGCTCCCCCCAATTCCACATCAACCACTTATTTATTTATTTGGCACTTTAATGCGTTGGAATGGTATCGATGTAGCTTTTATCCCTTCACTTATTCATCAGGGCTTTTGAAAGAGTTTGTTTAGAGCTGTTTAGTGAGGCATCGTCGTCGAAGCTTAGAGGGATGAGATGCGTTAAGGCGACTCGTCTATCTCGATGTAATGATATGTGGGTCTTATTTCTGTGTTTGAATGCACATGGTCGGCATTCAAAAATGAATTGACCTCAAGGACCTCGTAACGAGCACTTAGCATCAAAGGGGGAGCATTAATACGGCCGCACTAAGTGCAGGTGCCCATTTACAGGAGAGGCGGACTTAAGTCAGGTTTCAGATGAGCTCAAGTCAAATAGTTGGAACGTACATTTGGCACGACCTCGGCTGCCGTGCGTTGCCGATGATTTCACTCTCGCTATTTAAAGTTTAGCTGCACAAAACACTGCGCGGGGGTGCAGAGCTATTTGTTTAAGTAGGCAGTTGTGATGCGCGCACCCGCAAGTTTAAGTTGTGATTTTTTTTTCTAAGGTTGTGTAACCACCGTGCTGGCAAGTTTACATACAACAGTCAATAATGTATATTTCCGTTGCTTTGATTTAATGAAGTCAGTGATATAATCCGGCTGTTTTCAACGTTTGTTCGCTGATCAGTTTTTCAGTCACAACAGGTTCCTGCAAATGTTTCAAAATAAAAGCGTTGTAAAATGAAGGGTGTCCGTCTGCTGAAACGCTGGAGAGCTTTTAATTTGAAAGAAAAACAGGAAGTATTGCGTTTTTAACTTCGATGGGAGCGCAACAAGAGAACTGCCAGCATTTAATTTCTTTGCTTGGAGAAAACAAAGTGGTGAAATGTCGCTACACTGTGCGTTGGCAGCCCTGCACCTATGAACCCACAATCTAACGGTATTTTGAAATGTGTTGCCACCTGCTCTTACAGGAACTGTTTGGAAAATATTTGTTCAGATTTAAGATAAGAAGACTGTTAACACTCTCAGCTGTCCTTTAGATATTGAAAATACAGCCAGCAACCGGTTACCCTACCTTAGCTTAAAGAATGGAAACCGGAAACATTCAGTGGTTATAAAACCCACCTAGCAGCACCACTAAGACTTACGAACCAAACACGTACTGTATATCTTGTTTTTTCTATTGGTGCAAAAACTGAATGCTAAAAAACAACAATTAATAGTTTTACAGGGGTTATGTGCTAAATTTTTTCAGGCACAGAAACTTTACATCTAATTCTCCAATAGAAAGTGAATAAACATATTTACCCAAACTACAAACTGTTCCTTTAAAATGTGCTCAGCATTAGAATGTACAATATGGAAAATAAAGCATTTCTTATGCAAAATAAATTCCTAGTCAGTGCAAAGATAATCTCTCACATAAACATAACTTAGAAGTGGTAGTTAGCACCGATCGCTGCACTGTATCATTATTCATGAGGCCGTGCCGTAATGGAGAATAAATGTATGATAAGGTTAGACTGAAGAGCAGAAAATGCCTGAGCTCCCTCCACATTTCACAGCTTTATGAGCATATTCCACACTCTTATATGTACAGCATAAATCTGTCCAAATTGGCTAACCTGCCATTTTCAAACCGGGAAAAGGAAATGTTTTGGCTGCACGACTCTTTCGCCAAATGACACAATGGCTCCTTGTTCCGTTTTTACCCCAATTTTTTTTCAAAATTTACTTCATCACTTCCTCTGAAAACTTTGTGTTTGGTCACGGCTTTGGGCCTCGGGCAGTTTTTCCTCCTCTTTCTTGAAGTGAGATGAGGATTTTCTTTGCTGTTGTCACACACTTTTATCGGCGCATCATTTTATCTCACAAAACGTTAATTTGATGAGATAGCAGTTTGGAAGCTTCTCTATCTAAGATCTGCTTTAAGATCCTGGATGTCTTGGAATTCATTTTTTCTGCATATTTACAGCACATTTACTGCATCAAAAAAAAAAAAAAAAACTGCTTTATGATGTCCTGTATGGAGAGGGATTAGTTTTAATTACATGATGTAGTTGAATATACAGGTAAGGAACTAAAAGCAGGGTGCTGAATGGGGTAATCCAAGCAGGCCTGCACTAAATCACTCATACTTTCTAGGGAAACGAGACTTGAATGACTCAAACCATTGAATTATTAGAGCTCTGCGAGTTATTAAAGAAATCTGTCTTAGAATATTCAGGTCTGTTTTTATGCACTTACATTTTTCCTCTCCCAATGCAAATGAGCCTGTCACGGTCCCTCCTTCATGCCAGATCCTGATTATAATTGCTGTGCACGAAAGCCTGTGATATACATTCAGTCGTGTGAGATTGATACCCAGGATTTGACTTGTGAAGTCAACGTCCAGGGCAGCGCTACTTTTAAGATGAAAAGGTATTGCCTGGTCCATGCATTACTAGTGATCTTTTAACATCACATGCTGCCCTATTAGCATGAAACTAAATACGCAACGTGATTAGCTCTCATTAACATGAGTTACTCCTTAACAAGGTTGTTAGCACATCCCCGACCACGAGCTCTGACCCTTCTTCTGCAGGTGCTGTCACTGCACCAGATCAGGCAGGTAATTAGTCTACTTGTGTGTGTGTGTGTGTGTGTGTGTGTGTGTGTGGAGGAGGTATTACTGGGGTTCATTAGCCCACATCCCCACTTATCCACCTCTTCACCCAACCCCAGTTGATCTTTACAAGACCTCCCTCTCCTTTTATTCTTCGCCTCCTCTCTCTTATCTCCAGCAGTGTTACCCCTGAACCCCTCCAGTCCACTTACCCCCCCCCCCCCCCCAGTGTTAGAGTGGGTGGGGTTAGAGGGGTGTGTGTGGAGTTGGACGGGCGCATACATTTGGGGGGCGGCTGATCAAAGCCCCGGGGATCCCCCAGGGAGGACGTTTTCAGAGGCAGGAGGGAATTTAAACAGTGAAAGTCTAAGACAGGAAATCAGAGACGAGGTGAGAGGCGAGGGTTTTTTTTTGTGGCTGTTTGTAACCCAGGAGAGGGGCAGCCCTCTCCTTAATCCCTCTAATGAGGGAGGAGCTCCCAGCGAGGCGGCTTTCACCTGGAAAGGGTCCTAATGTGGTTTGCATGGTGATAACCTTTGAAAGCTATTGGTTTTTTCTAAAGCGGGCATAAGAAGTGTGAGATGGGAGAAATCTGTGGATTTGTAAGAGCAGCGTGAAGTGTATTGAGGATGACAGAAGCATCAGAAACAACAAAGTGGTCTCTGGAGGCTGACAATATCCCGTGTGTGTGCAGCAGTGTGTGATGATGCATGTGTGCCTGTGTTGTGAGCCGAGCCTCTTTTTCAAAGTGTTTGTGCACGTTGCAGGCCGGGGTGCGCGTGCGCGTACAGTACATGGGTGTGTGCGTGGGTATTTTCGGCCTGTTGTGCATGCATGTGTGTGTGTGTGTGTGTGTGTCCGTGTGTGTACCGTCATGTCAGAGACATGACAGGCGCGAACGCTGATTCAGTCTGGCGGTGGTAGCGTCTGAAAGCGCCAGGGAACCTACCGGGAGCAAATGATATTCATTGGTCTTAAACGCTCGGGTTGGCCGGCCAGCCTTGTTGCAACCGCCGGTGTCATGTTACATTATGACCTGAAGATGACGGGGACGACACTGCTCCAAAGAGGAGAGAGGAAAGAGAGGAGGAGGAATGGAGGAGGAGGAGGAGGAGGGAGGCAGGGAGGTGGTGCTGCAGGCGGGGCGGGATGAGGAGTGGCGGCAGCAGCTCAGCTGAGGTCATTTAAAGCAATAATCCAGTTTGGTTTTCCATGTGCACTTTTAGAAAATGGACACATTCTTGAAGAGTAATTTCTACTGATATTTTTTTGGTATTTTCCACCTAAATGTTACATTTATTTTCCTTAAGTTTATTTATTTTATTTTTTGAATTTATTACATTCTTGTTTCTTCTTTGTTGCATCTGATTTATTTTATTTTGTTGAATGTAAAACAAACTGTGTGTTTTATTTCATAGTGGGAGCATTACAATATAAACATTGCAATTATAAACTATTGGATTTAACCAAACTTATAATTTTAACACTGACCCTTCAACATGTCTTTGATTCCATTAACTGAAGATAAAATGTATATAAATAAAGCCACTGTGGGGAAGTCGTGCGTCAATAGGGGGTGCTGCACAGCAGTTCACTGAACTCCTGCTTCAGCCTTTGGGGACATTTCAGCGATTATTTTGCAAGTTATTTAACATATGGAAGTGCTTTACATTTAGCCTATTTTTAGATTGTCTGTATCTGTTGTGTGCGGCTTTTTTTCACGGGTGTGTCTCTCCCTTTTCTCCTGCTCTCTCTTCCCACGTATTCGTGGTGATCCAAAACACGGGTTTGAGGTCAGTTTGAAGTGTTTAGTATCTTCTGCATTTTTTTCCCCGAGCCTAACTTTGGCCTTTTCTATGCAAAGATGAAACCGATTAGATTTTACGATTATCCGTTTATTAGGCTGCTAACAGCAGGGTGTGCACAGTGTCAACAGAGTCACTGCCAACATCTGTGTGAGAGGACTCAGACTAAGGATTCCTGTGTTATTTCTGTTCAGCAGCTGTCTCCCTCACAGCCACATACAAGAGAAGGTACTTGTAATGCCCCTGGGAATGATGTATGCAGCGGCTCCACAGAGGATGTACTTTTATACCTAAAGGGTGTATGAGTGTTTACACCTGAATGAGATTATTTTAGTGGCGATAAAGTAGAGAAAATGTTCTTGGAAGACCTGCATGTAGTTTTAGTCACAGTTTTAAGTCACATTGGCATGTAGACTGCATCACGGCGACAACACAAGGTGAGGAAAGGAATACATGAAAATAAAATATGAGTGAGTGTCATTGTTCAAAAAAAGAGAGAAAAAAAACTGCAGAGCTTGGTTGGAAACTAAACAAAAAAGCATCTGTGCCACAGAAGAAAAATCTTTATCAAGACAAAACAATGGTGTTAAGCTAAAACAAAGGCCGCCTTTATTGGTTTGTGGCACTGAATGGTAGAGGTTTGATTGTGTACAAAGGGGAGTGGGAACAGCTGTGGGGCTTCATAAAGACGTGACACTGAGATGCTCCATTGTCAGTCCATACCTTGGGCATGGATCAGTTTTGACAATGCACCATTATCTGTCGTCACCTTGCTCGTATGGTCAGATAATGGGGACGTTTTCGCAGGCAAACAGAGACACAGACTGAGAGAGTCACTGTATAATAAATGCCATTGTGGCAGCAGTTTTTGGGAGTTTCTGTTGTAGGAAGAAAGAATGAATGGATTTGTCTCAATATTTTGTTTTTTTTGATCGTTTTTCTGTGGGTTGTTTGTGTCTCTGCCAATGTTGACAGGCTCAGTTTCTTTCCCCGGTTTTGGCTCGACTTTCTGCCGAAGCTTCTGCTGAAGTCTATTAAAAACGTTGCACTGTATGACCTATAACCTGCAACCATCAGCTGTACAGATCCAGACATTTCAGAGTGTTGATACTGAGAACCAAGTGGGCTTTCTGGGAGAGAAGTAGCAGCATGGGATGTACCAAATAAATTAAAGTTTTAATCTACACAGAAGAAATTGATGCCAGCCTTAAAATGCTTTGAGAGTAGACAGCGGTGGAAATATTTTGGGTTTTGTAGCCACGCTGGACAACGTTGCATGTTTGAGAGACAGTTTGAAAAAAAAAAAAGAAATCATACTAATGTGCAGACCTGCCAGCACACAACAACTCTCACTGATGCCAAAGTGAAACAGGAAGCAGAAAGGGTAAAGACTTGATACATAAATTTGCTTTTGGTGTTTTGAATTGTCATTTCCTGCTGGATATGTGTAACAGATATGTTCTGGTGAAGTCACCACGGCTGTAGAAAAAAAGGGAAAATACGTGTGACGCAGCAACACATAGGCAATCAAACAAATGATTTGGGATTATACATCAAATCAAAAGGTAGTTTAGAAAATGGCTCTAATTTAACTCAT
This sequence comes from Embiotoca jacksoni, assembly GCF_022577435.1. Classification (NCBI taxonomy): domain Eukaryota; kingdom Metazoa; phylum Chordata; class Actinopteri; family Embiotocidae; genus Embiotoca; species Embiotoca jacksoni. Next base: position 3,237,768 of record NW_027185252.1, read on the forward strand.
GCACTTGAGTTCTTAGTATCTATTCTCGTACTGATTCAAGAGTTGACTTTGGCGGATTTGACCTCCGTTTCGACCGCCAAATCAGTCAGGTGTATGAGCTAGCGCTATAGCTAGCACCCCAGTCCTCCTCTCATACAGTCTGTGCACGTCGAGCGCTAGCCGTTAACCCGAGCGTCTCCTCTGCACTGCAGCTGCGCCAACATCTGTGCTCTGTGTCTTCTTCATCCGCCCCATTCCCTCCAATAACCCGCCATGCTTCTGATGGGTATGAATAAAGGAGGGAACAATCTGGATACTCTGTTGCACAACATGCTGCTGGGACTGAACACGCATCAATAATAGATTTACCGGCTTTCACCTTCTCTTTAGTTTGCTTTTCATTTGTATTTCATCAATGGTGCCAAATATATTTATAGAATATATGATGTATAAATTCTTTTTTTGAGTCTGTTGAGTTTGCAGAAAGTCAGATGAACTTTTGGCCGTCGAGTTTCAGTCGGCGAGCGGTTTCGACAAGGAAGAAGAATGTACAGAAAACTTTTATTACTTATCTTCGCAGCTGTGTTCCAGTTTTGGATTTGTTATTTTAGTTTTTAACTTATCTTTTCAGACTAACCAAGCTGGCTTTGGTCATTTGGTTAGTCTTTAGTTTTATCTTTTATTGTGAAGCTCATTGTAACCTCTGAACTAGAGGGGTAATGGTAGACTTAATCTGGATTCAATCTGGATATGACAAAAGTCTGAACAAGGCTATAGTGTCCTTTAAGTATACTTGCCTTGGACAAAAACATAGTTTAAGGCCTGTACAACACCGTACTATCCCCTAACAATCTCACCATGAATGTAGTAGAAGCAAAAGTTACCATTCTTTCCCCTCACCTGTTAGTGATGGCAAACATTAGGAGGATTTATAAGCGTTTAAAATCCCAATGCTGTAGAAAGAGGGTCTGTTATATAGGGGAGTAGTTAAGGCAGGATACAACCATTACACTGGCTATCTGAGGCGAATGCCTTTCTAATGCATCATTTGTCCAATATTGCTTTCACAATTTAACAGTTGCTTATGGTAAAACGGTCAAAGAAAAACTGCTGTCTTCAACCTTTAACCTCCAAGTGTGTTAAGCTCACTGCATAGCTGTGCACGCACAAATAGCGAGGGCAGACGTTCAAGAGACTCAAACTGTAACATTTTGTCAAGAGAGAAAGGTAACTCTAGAGTTAATCCTCTGTACTTTGTCTTTTAACATTTGAGAAGTTAGCAGTATATGCAGGGAAGTTTTAAAACAAGTATTAAAATAGGTGTTTTTACTATTCGTGGGAGAGAACTAGAAGTATCTTTTAAATAAAAAATGTTGTTGGAACAGAATTCATTTAAAAGCATGTGAGCTTTCATTATGAATTGAAAAAACAATTTTCAGCAGCTGTTAAATCCTGTTTGCAGTTCTATTATTTGTTTGTATCGAGACCAAGAAAAGCACAGTCTTTACCCTGCATGATGCTGCACTCGGTAAGGTAACATACTGAAAAATCCCTTCCAGTTGCATCTTGGCACTGCACAAATTGGCATGTAGGCGGGACCATGTTAATATGGTGTGAGACTGCTAATGGCTTTATGATTGGATAATTAGAGGAAGGTGGGTAATTAGGAGAGTAGTCTGTGCTTGGCTTCCCTGTTGGAGTGAGTAGGAGCAGGAAGACTCCCTGCTGGCTGTTGAAGGGTGTTTATGTGTGTGAGCGGGGAAGTGTGTGTTTTTGGATGTCATTGCTACCGGCTAATAGTATAAATCCTCGCCATGCCAGTTTAAGATTCCAGACTTTAAAAAAGGGGAACCACTGAGTTAAAGGAAAGTCGAACCTGTCCCTCAGACTGGATAACTAATCCTATCAGATGCACATTCACAATTTAGCTCGTATGAGGCAATGTCTTGTACTGTGGTGTTTTATTTGAGATGATATATGTTTTACTATTTTATTTTTGTCATACATATTTATTAAGTATAAAAAAATAGTTGAGATTTGTTCAAGGCTTTCCTTTGAGGAGCTGAGTAATGTTGCTATTTTATGATTTGATATTGATTAAAACAATCAAAAAATGCAAAGAAAGAAAATGCATAAATATCAGTCAAACATATGCACTATCTACAGATCTGATGTTGTCCTTTTGGTTAAAGTAATAAAACACATGATTATCCATATCAAGAAGCACGTTCCAGAATAAAAATTACATCATGCTCTACACCTCCCGATGAAAATATGAGTCGAGAAATTTTCCAGATTCTCGTCAGAATTTTACGTTTTTCACTCCTCCCAGCCCCTTTCAGTTCGCCGGTCTACTCTGCTGCTTTAAGAGCATGTTTTTAATCCTTGAGAAAATGACTGTGAAGTTAACGACTTCTCCCTCCGCCCGTCCACCATCTCCAGACATCATTAAAGCTCGGCTGTAGCCCCGGGCTGCACATGAACCCCTTCTTCAAACTGTACACTTTATCCATAATTCAGCTATCTACCCTGAATTATTCAAGCAAATAGTGGGGAAAATAATGGAGTTCACTGAATCTTACTTACACATAAAACTATTTTAATGTTGATTTGAATTTTTGAGGCGTTCTGATGCGGTTATGTGAGGGCGGGGGGGGGGCTTAAGTAGCACATTTGGCCTCCTTTGCCTCGGTCCTGATCGGGGCAGGCGAAGAATGGGTGGGCTCATAAACACATTAGCATATGCTGAGGGTGGTAAATAAATAATAATTACCACAAAAACATTTTGAAAAATATACTGCTGAACGTGAACATGGGCATAGCAGGCACAGTTTTACACGAGAAAATGAAACAAAATAGTACACATTTTATTGCAGATTGTGAGTATTATTTGTTGCATCTAAAGATAAACATTTTTTTAAATCATACCTTTTATGAGTAAAGATAAAATTATAAATCACATTTCTCAGTATAATGTTGTCCAAGAAAAACTTCCCTTTTCTTCCTTCAAGCTGAAAAAACAATTTTATATCTAAATATTTACTGCGTGTGATGACGTGTGGCGTGACACTGCAGAGTTCCCGCTCCCTCTGCCCTCGCAGCCTTTCCACATCAAGGGGCAGGGGGTAAATGCAGCGATGCCCCCGACTTGATATCCTATCAGGAAAAAAAGGCTGAATTAACATTAGTTGCTTCCTTACCATACCATAAGCCTCGGTGTTAAATCATTTACTCCCTTCGGAGTGGGTAAGGCCATGCAACTTTTATCGCGGGAAAAGAATCAGAATTTCCCCGGATAGGAGAAGGGTGGCTCATGCATAAGTAAAGCATACAGTACATGTGAGCACTATAACCTTGCTCAGGGTTTTTTGCTGGGAGCACAGAGCCCATTACCGAGAGGTTTTATACTGTATCATATGGAGGCTGTAAGCCCATGCTTGTGAAAAAAAAAAAAGACGAAAGAAAACGGGGCCTTTGGTGGAGTGGGGCTGAGTTGGAGGAGAATACATCTAAGATGAACACAGGAACTTGGGACAAAGAGGAAAATGTCCTTGGGTCATACACACCAACACACTTATGCATATCTTGACTATCTTTTTTTTTTTTCTGCCTTTGATACCCCACATATGCACACTCAGAGACACGCACACTGAAACCATCTGGTATCATTTTGATGTCAGCATTTTACCCCTCTTAGCTTTTCAAAAATGTATGGTTGCCTTTCATGCAATGAGCCACAATCACTAAACTGGTAGCTATTTGCAAGCCAGTCTACTGGAAAGGATGCGAACCGGTTTGGAAACATATTATCCAAAAAATGTGATATCACCTGGATTATGCTGTTTGATAACATAAGGAGCAGATTTTGATATTGAACTTATCTGTAAATCGTTCACAATTAATTCCAGATGTTCATACTCAGCGACTCTCCAAAACCTTCACGTTTACATTATAGTTTTCCTGCTGTGTTCATTAATTGCAGCTAAATCGTGATTAATACTTGTATGGCAACTCCAACCACTTGGTTACCGATAAGGTGATTGTGATCTTTGTTAAATATGGAGAAAAACACGTCAGTATGAGACACAGAGGGCTATCTCTTTCTGTATTTAACCAAAAAACCGAATCATTTACTGACCTCAAAAATAGGTTATAAACAAACAAAAGTTTCAGTTTCCTCGCTCATCTAAATTCATTGTGTACATTGTTGTGATCTATCAGATGTGATGAGAGCATTTTTCCCCTCATCCGTTATTGGTTGTCTTCTTATCCACCTTTGTTAGTGCATTTCCGTGTGCTTGTCTGTGCGTGAGACTGAAGAAAACAAGGACCCAACTATTAAGATATTGCACCGTAGGCTCAAAACCTCCAAAGGGAACCTTTAACTCAGTGTTTTAGTAGTCTAAATATAAACAGATTTAGGACCAGGGACATAAAACCTTGTGTTTTATTTGCTTAACCATCCACCGTCCATATCACTATGGCACCAATTACTTTTCCTCTAGAATATACTTTGTAATGCACATCAGTTGTAAACAAGCATATTTTGTGTATGTAGGGTCATTGTTTGTCATTTTCATTGCCATTAAAATCATAAAAAAAAGAGGACTGTGCAAACCAAGCATCAGTTTAAATTTGATAAAAGCTTTGCATCTTAGTAAAACCCCATTTCTAGAACAGTCGGGACGCTGTTTCAATATAAAGAGAATGCAATGATTTAATCAGATGTTGAAAACTGAGAAAGTTTCTTGTTTATTGTGAAGCATATGCTCATTTTGAATCTGATGGCTGCAACACGTCTAAAAACCAACTTTTTTTTAATTTGCATAAAGAGATACATGACCCACTGCCTTTAAACAGTGTGTATGCATCAGCCATTGAGCTATTTATGGGATTTTCTCTGTGCATGTGTACAAACCCTTATACGGTCTTTTCATTCACCACTCTCTTGGCAGTCTGAGAGACATTCAAATAGAGCATGCTGAGCATAGCTGGCATCATGAAAAATCAAACGCACACATAAAATTGATTTTCGGATTTAGTTTGACTGCAGTTCAAAAAAATGTCTCTTGTGGTTTTCATTGAGGGGAAGCGCTTACTCCTCTCCAGTAGCTCTACCTTTTTCCAAAATGATCATCTCTTTATCATCTACTCGTCTCACGCGGCTTCATCCTACAACATGTCCATATGGATGCGTAGCAGGAGACGGAAACGATGGACAGGATCGGAGGGGTGTATATATGTGGGAGGAGCGAGGGGTAGAATGACTGCGGTGTAAAGAGCAGCAGAGAGAAGGGAGCAAGAGATCACAGCGAGGTGGAGAGGAATGAGGCCCAGACGTGAGAACTAATTTGACACATTTGCCCAGAATTCCAGCACCGTCTGCCACTATCAACACATTTACCTTCTTTGTCTTGTTATCGAGGGAGATGAGGCCTCTGAGGTCCAGCATATAGGTCTGGCAGATCAAAGAAGGTGCTTTTCCAACGGAGGTAGTCACCCAAGTGCGCAATCTCTTTTCTTTCTATTTGTACGAAGGAGAAAGAGAGATACAGCTAAAGAAAAGTGTGAGTGACAGTCATTTCCCTGTATTAGGTAGGGGGTAAAATGGGAGAACATTGTATTTCACCACATTGGAAACATATATGGTTGTGCCTGCCATCCTTTTGGATCACACCAGGTTTTTAAGTCTGTCTGATTTTTTCCCTTTTCTCTCTGAATTCCTATATTATACACTGTTCAAATAACTTCCAACCCAGTCCAGAAATGTCTCCTCTGCCAGTGAATTATGACTGATTGCGTCCAGACTAAAACTGGAAGTTTAAAAAAAATTTTTTTGTTTTTTTGTTGCTCCAATAGTTCTCACTATTAGCAACCTTTGTCTCCTCTTAATGAGATATTCACTGTGAAATGTTAATTACTAAACATAAGGCCGAGTGGCTTCCAGTGCTGACCCCATTCTGATTGAACTTAATAACAATTACTGTACTTCTCTGGAAAAGTGGGTTAAGAGAAAATGAGGTTGTACAGCGACAAGCAACTCAACTGCTGAAACAAAGGAAGAGCCATTGTCCAAGTGTCAGTAGTAGGGAGTCGTTGTAGTAAAGGTTTTTTCAGTTTGGTGGTAGTATCTGAAAATCTTAATTATATGGCAATTATGAAGGATGTATGTATGTCTGTGTGTGTGTGTGTGTGTGTGTGTGTGTGTGTATATGTATATGTTTTACCACCAGCTTTCAATACGCAACTATTTTCCCGTGTTTGTATGGCTTTAAATCCACACGTATCTGCATGAATCCAGCCCTGTGTGCTTCTTAATGGCAAAGACCTTCCCTGTTGGCTCAGCCATGAATAACAGTAATTGTTCAACCCACTGCCTGTCTATTCCCTTTGTGCCCCTGCCAGCTGGCATCTGGTGCCCGCCGACAATAATATTCTCCCTCCACCCCTGTCATCGTGTCCCCTCCCTACACACACACACACACACACACATATAGACACACATGCACACATGCACACGCGCACACACACACACCCATGCTGCCATTCATCGGCGGTCACATGACCCTCCAGCTGTGTACACACGATTCCTCACTCACCCTATAAGCTTACATGATGCTTGGTTTTGTCACGCCTACATGCGTATACACAATATTCACACACATGCATGCAAGTAAACACACACACACATACACTGCTGCCATAAAGAGGTCTACTAAGGCTAGTGTATCACTCTATATATATATATGTGTGTGTGTGTGTGTGTGTGTGTGTGTGTGTGTGTGTGTGCTGTAAATCCACACACATGCAGCTCCACACACTGATGGGAAGCCATGGACAACTTTTAACACAATTCACTCATGCATGCATGCACACGTGCACACAGACACACAGACAGAGCTCCCCTCCACCATCCTCTCAACCTCCAGTCCAGTGGTTTCCAAATGATCTCATCAGATTAGCCCCAGATTGCTACCTATTACAGCCCCGCTACTTATTTAGCAATTTAGCTAGGGGGAAAATTGCCCCCCGCTTGATGGCTAATTTTCAGAGGTGACATTTTGCCACATTGGGCTGCAGTGCTGAGGGGCCTGTTGTTGGATAGACAGGAGGTCCAGTTGTAGTGGAGCCATTAGGACTAAATGATCCCCTCTGACTTGATTTACTGACAGGGGTCTTCACATTGTAACAAGTGTGGCCAGAGAAGACTGGAAGGTGAGGGACCTGAATGGTGCTGCTGTTGCTGCTAAGATCAAATCTGCTTCAGTTTCAGGCTTAATGGCTCTCGGTCTTGTTTTGGTCATGCGATATGGGGGCGGGTTATTTCCCCTCCATTTTCCTCCTTTATCAGAGCAGCAGTATAGTACGTGAAGAAGTATGAGCCATATTTGACTTCCTCATTTAAAACAAATAGATGACATCCTAAAATTGTATTCCTTTTATAGATTGGTCACTTCAGGCATTTAAATGCAAATTCAAACATTTATTTAAAAACAAGGATTAAAATATGAGAAATTGCTTAGAACATTTGTTATATCACAAATTTCTTGGACAGTTTTGTGATATATAAGCTCAAAAGCAGCCCAGTCATATTTGCTAAAAGGTAGTTATTTCATACAAAATGACATAGAGAACAGTTAGATAAACTTCTGTATAAAGAGGGCACACAAATATAGCTGATTGATATTAGTTTCACTGGTAATTTAATCATCTTAAAGGTAATGTTCTTTTTCATGAGGCTGCCTGCTGTACTGATGTTATTGGATTTGACCCAATGTGCATTAACTTTCTGGACAGAAATTTGCCGTTACAAGTACAAACCTTCCTTTTTCTGGCCTGAATGTCTCGCTCCCAAAATGTTTGACTTTTATCCCTGACAGGGGTGAAAGTGGCAACACCAAGACTTCCCGTTTTAGTGGTTTGATTTCTACTCCGGGCACCCACACTAAGAATATATTTACCCCTCGTACTGCGAGGTGCATTGGCTAATGGCATCTGCTGCACCAAATGGGATATGTTATGCTGATGTGAAAGTGCATCAATAATCCCTGGTGAGTTATGAACTGACCATGATTATTGCCCAGAGACTGCAGGAAATCCATTTGAGGCTGTAAAATATAAAACCATGACATTGTAAATATGCAGGCCATTAAAATCCGCCAGCTGACATTGCCAAAAATATCCGTGACACACTGTCCAAAGCAGAAATATGGATTATCGCCTCATGCAATACAATTCTTTTTATATCTTTCATGATCTGTAAAACTCCCTCTGCTCTCATTTATAATGAATGGAAAAACCTCACAAACAGTGTGTTTTATGCTATGCTGATGATGTCCACGGAGGGTGGCTTTATTGCTGTGTGTGTGTGTTTGTCCCAACTGCCTTTGAGATTATTTGTCAATTGAGATCATAGACGAATAAAATACATTTAAGCCTGAATAATTATTATCCCATTGGACGAGTATTATCTCATTTGATATGTCCGTTGTTGACATAACACAGAGCAGTCATGTAAATCCTGTGAGTCAGTCATAGTTCTTATTGGTAATCAAAAAATGATTGTTGAAAAGATAAATACTTTCAAAAGTTATGATGTTCTTAAAGAAAGTTTTTTTTTCCAGAAAGTATTCCACCAGTGGATCTTATGAAAGAGCTTTGAAAGACACTGTTTTGCCATTTTAAACCAGAATCTCATCTATTAAATCTATTAAAGTGCATGCAGCAGTAGATTATATAAAATACACTCACACATCAGTTATATCAAGGTTTAATATAACAGTCGTTTCATGTTATAATATGATCTTCCTCAGCAAATGGAGTTGCACAAATTGTGTTCAAATTTCATTTTTTTTCCTCCACTGGTTTAAAGTCTCACCTTGCTGCAGTGATCTAGAAGGGTTCTTCAGCACACCATAACTTCACTGTTGGATGTGGTCAGAGGTGTGGTCTTATGTACCTGGGACCACGCCCATCAGCGATGTCACGGTTTCCCAGAGTGCAAGGTCAGCAAAAAGAATTATGACCTGTTCAGTTACCTCTCAAAGACGTCTCCTCCGTGTTGGCGTAATGATTTGCATCGAAAGCTCATTCTTGAAACAGCAAATACCAAAAAAATCTCACCACAATCTCTGAGGTCGGAAAAAAGGCACTGTTAAAGCAAAAGCATCAAATATTCCTTTGCTATATCAAAAAAATGTAAAATATAAAATCCCCCCCAAATCCTGATTTATGCTGTTGACTGCAGGGCATGCAGAGGTTGGAGGGTAATTCCTTTATAATCTGAGGTTCTCACATTTTATTTGTGAATCAGACAAAAAAAACAAGGAAAGGCAGAAAAGCAGAGATCGTAGTCTCCTTTCTGCACTCTGATTAGCTGCACTGGGACATTAGTAGAAGCAAAACAGTGGCATTATGGGCCCTAATGATGACCAATTTGAGGACCCCTGAGGACCCCAGCTGCGTCCAGGACCAGACGTATTGGCCCATGATGAGCTAAACTAAACCTATTTAAGCATGCTCTTTCTCCCCAGACTGCACAAGCCAAGCTCACGCAAACACATATGCATAATGGAGAAATAATGGAATCTTCTAATAATTTGTTTGGGCCAGGGAGGAAAGTAAAGGGACGGCGAGTCGGAGGCTGGCTTTCTAAATGACATGCCCCTGTGGCCTAACACGATTAGAATTTAAACTATGAGACCGCTGAGCCATTCTTTCAGGGCTCGAGATGAAATATTGAGATTGCTGCCATGGCTTTTTGCTCTCTTCCCGGCTTCCCGCGACATTCCCTCACTCTGACACTTGTCTGCCAATCAAAGTGACGGACAGCTAACACGGGGAGAACAAAGACGGGGTCCGCCGAGCCAGTTTGTTTTAGTCGGTTTGGTGGTGAAGGAGGTTGAGTGACACCTCGATGCTTGGAGACACACTGCTTGACTGAAGTGATGTCCTGCAGTTTATTTTTGTGGTAAAAATCATGCGGTGGAAATGTCACTCTGTGACTTTGTGTGGGAGCTGCTGACATCCACTTACTACCACAGCAATAAAGTATCTACAGCATTCAAGTCGCTTCCAGAAGGGTAAATTCGAGACTAGACAAGTCAATTAAGCAATATTACACCAGAGGCGCACACCCTCGAGTGTAATATTGCGATTATACAACAAGTTACCAACTAAATAAAATATTTGATGTAAATGTGTTCATATTGTGGGGAAATTCGCTCTCAAAATATACGACTTTTTGTAAGCGCGTTCTCCGTTTCCATGGCAACACATGGGTCACGACAAAGAACTGGAAAACAATCAATCGCGTCAGTACGCACATGTAATGTAATGTTTGCCACTCCAGGAAGTAGCCCGACCCTTAGCAACGACCTCGCAACAGATTTCGAGTCCGTTTTATTGCTTTCTCGAGATCGTTTCTCAAACTGAATAAATACAGCACATAGAAACACAAAACTGCTCAGCCAGCTCAGTCCTTTTGTAACGAAGATATCTGCTGAAAAAAATAAATCCATGGACATGTGTTTTTGTTAAGATATTAGCATTGTGTCATGTGTTGAAACCCGTTTAAGCCAGCCCACTGCTAGGATTTTTAAGTGCGCGACTATCCGTGGTGTTACGGTACGGGTGCTCAGAGCGACAAAAACGGCCCCATTTGGCAAAATGGGTCACATTTAATGGGCCTACAACAAGTAAAAACATTATATTGTATATTATATGAATTTCAATTTCATATTGCCATTTAGAAGGCGGAGTGATATTTACTACTGATGAGCACGGTGTGCTGTTAATGCCGATTTAAGCACATTTCAAATGTAGAGTTGACCAGTCAGATTTCTGGGTCAGAAGTACTACTAATGTAGCGTCACTGTTTAACACATCTTTATCAGGACAAACTGAGCAGAGGAGGATGAAGTGTATGGGAACTTCTCTCTCACCACCTCGCCTCACCTCTCTCTCATGTTTGAGCATATGATCCACAGAAACTGTGTTTGGCACAGAAGTAGAAGCTCATGATTATTTGAATATTTTCTCCCTCATGAATAATACAAAATATTGCTTGCTGGATGGAGATCTCTCTCTCTCTCTCTTTCTGTGTCTGCGCATGTAAATGTGTGTTTGTGTATTGTGCGTGCATACATGCGCACCTCTACTTGAGTATAAATAAGAAACCCACCAAGCAGGTATTTTCGTGCATGCATATTGATCTCTCCATTTTTTTAGCACGTGTGTGTATATTGTGCACATGTATAAGTTTTAGTGTGTGTGTGTGTGTGTGTGTGTGTGTGTGTGTGTGTGTGTGTGTGTGTGTGTGTGTGTGTGTGTGTGTGTGTCTCAGAGTGTGCAGAGGTTAAAAGGTTGCCAGTCTCTCATCCTCCAGGGTTCCAGGCTGCCAGTGAACATATGTTTGTCTCTGTGATCTCCTGGACCACCAGGCATATAGGCTCACAGCGTGTGTCCCTTCAGACTCTGCTACTGCCAGCAGAGCAAACATGTTGATGGGGAGTCTGAGTGATGAGGACGAAGCTGCACAGATAGATGCTTGAGATTTGAAACCTCCAGTCTGCTGTAGCTGTACGACACCCTCTCTACCCATAAAAGGTGGTCTGGCTTAAAGTTGTGGTCCAGGCAGTAGAGTGTGTATAATTCAGATTTGATTATGGATCATGTGTGGTCTGTTGCATGGGGCTGCAATTTATGCCATGTGGTAAGAACAAACCTGGTCTACACCGTTTGCGGATCTGAAACATGGCTGGTAAACTTAAGCTTATACTTTCTAGTATGCCCATTCATTCAAGCGGTTTTTTTTTACATTTATTTCTGGTGCAATAAAATGTAATTATTGGAGCAGTATAACTGCCATCTACATACAAAGCTGAAACTTATCATACTTTTCTTGTGGCTTTAGCTGTTGCAATTAAAGATTCAGATGAAGTTAACTGCAGAACATAAGATCTGTAACTTGATTAAGGCAATCTGCTCTCAGGCACAAATAGTGAAGCCGTCATCACCTGCCATGGCTCCGCCACAGTTGGCTGGATTCTGGCATCTGTACTGTGGACAGCATAAGACTCAGAATCGCTGTCTGCCGACAGACAATAGATACAAGTTTTTAATTATCTTACCCATGATATAGCACAGGTAATTTCAGGGAAATCTTCTCTGTGAAGATGATAAATGTTAATATCACATCAAGGTTAACATCGGGGATCAATAATCATGGTAAACAGGTACCATATATTATCAGTATTAAACTTTTTTTAAAGTAAAGCTACTGTAATCAATACTTTACATGTATTATTTGCGATGACTAAGACATTTCATTTTCCTGCTTTTATGGAACAACTTTAATGTCCGCTTTATTCAACCTGGTTTCAGCTGTATTAAGCAGATCATTTTGTTGAATAAAATTGTTCAGCACCGTGACAACACCAAACAGCAGACTGACAAACTCGGTGACGAGCTGGTGAACACCAGTGAAACATTTATCAGCTATAGAACTCAATATTTCTCTCAGATGTCATTAAAGAACAAACCCCAGCTAAAAGGAGGGTAAATAAGGTGTTTGGTCAGCAGTGTGTATGGTTAGTCTACTGAGGTGATACTAACAGCAATATTGCAAGGTAGTGATAAAAAGCTAAGTAGTGGCAGCAGACCAGACTTGTAAAGAAAGACACGATTGATTCGTTTTAAACTTGATCCTCACCATTTGCTTTGTTTTTGCAAATTTTCTTACTCAGAGTATACAGCTGAAATGAGGGATGCATTTGGAGTAGAGAGAATATACATCTATTCTGTATCTGATACCCAAAGGTTGTATATTTAGGAAGCGGTGGGGTGTTTGAACTATTGAAAGTATTTGTCTCTGTTGCCTCAAATGACAATCATCTCAAGTATTTTGATTTTAGATGAAGATCCCGTTTGCCCGACCAAGTGCTGGTTTCTCTGGCCTTCATATTACTCTGTGAAAACAACAGAGGGTGAGTAACTACTGATAAACATTTACTGTGACACAAGTGGTTGTAAATATACATCCCAGTATTTTAATTTAGCCAGCAATACCTCATAAAGGTTGTTTGAACTGATTTTAAACCCTTTGTGAATATTTTGCCACAAGAGGGGGCTAGGATAGTTGCAGCTCGGCATGACTTACTGAAACGTGGTCAAAAAATAATCCAAAACCTTCTTAAAGAGAGGAAACTAAAGCTCCGAAGACCCCCTGAACTTTAGCTGAAATGATTATTTTCTCTCCAGTATGACTCAGTTTTGTGTCAGTGTATGTTTCAGTTCAGGAGAGTTTAATCAGTATAGTTATTGTACTTGAGTTTACTGGTCTCGCAGGAACCCTGATGCGAGTCAGATAAAAGTTTTCTTCTCCTGAGAAGTCCTTCCAAACCGAGGCACTCGCCCACTTCAGAGAATGGTTTTGATAGAGACATCCAGCTCGCTTTCAGTGGGAGTCATGTCACATTTGTGCTAACCTGTCCTCAACTCTGCCAGAGAGGAAGAGGAAAGAGAGAGTGGAGCGATCGAGAAGAGAGGAAGAGCATGAGCGAAGGATGGCCAAGAAGACCAGAAAAGAAAAAAAGCTGTTTCTTATTCATCTGATTCTAATTTGGATGTAAATTGCGGGCTGATGTCACGGTGGAGCTGCATGTTGCTGGGTAATCACAGAGGAATCCAGGCGGGTGAAGCCATGAAGCCAGAAAAAAAAAATACTGCTAGACAGGTGCACAACATAGCTGCTCAATAGAGCCGTGGTTTTATCTCCACTATCTATCTTGCACGGGGCAGAACAGGGACGGCGGTGCAGACGGTGCCGTGCCGCTCCTACACGCTGTCATACAGTACAGGCCTCGGGTTCAATCTGAAACTCGGGCATTGAGGCCGGAGCAGCTGTTACTGCCAACAGCGACCGCTCTTTTCTTTCTTCTTCTTCTTCTCTCTCACACACACTCCCATACAAATGCATCGGCATCCTCATTCTCTTCTTTCAATTGTTTCTTTTTCTTCCTTCTCTGTTTGTCTTTTGTCTTTTTTCTTTATACAATTCCTCCGCACTGCCACCCCTCCACTCGCGTCGGCCCACTCCTGGGCGGCGTGCCACCACCCCGGCCCCGGCCATCACATCTGCTGACGATAAGTTTAATTTCACTCAATTGCCGTTCATTAACGAATAATGATCTGCAGTCCGTTTATCTGCAGTGCCAAGGCTAAAAATTTGACATCTAATTGTTTACTGCTTGTAAATCGGTGGGAGGCTGTTTTCCCACATGGACACACACATTCCTTCGGCCCTGTCCCCTTTTGATGATGTCAGAGGCGGATTGTGTTTTCTCTTTTTGACCGGGGGGGGAGGCAGCGTACAGCTAAGTGACTGCGAGAGCCCCCCAATAATCCCTCTGTTCTGGATGGGGGCCCACTGGGGCCAAATGAAAGATGTAATAGGATCCCTGTGTATGCTTGCTTCTCCTGCAAGGTTGGAGATTAACACTAGTGTCATATTCGGCTCTGTCTGCCAGAGCTGGACCTCATTGTCACACTCCCTAACAAGCCTGAACATTTCACAGGCTTTAGACCGAATATCTGCACCACTAAACACAAAAATGGCTTAATTTATGTTTACTACAACTTGACAGTGATGCACAAATTCTGTATATTTACCTATTGATGAATTGTCCTTATTTACATTTGCCGAACTTGGCATGAATACACATCAGTCTCCTCCACAGATGTCCTGAAATATGCATGGTTGGAGCTTTTAACTGAATTTTATGTATTGATACAAGCGAGCAGCCAAAATAGCAACCGTCACGACCAAAAGGCTTCCCTCCTGTGTCTTACTTATTTTTCCAGGTCTGCTTTCTCTGCCAGAGAGCAAAGGGCCTACAGCATCATTTCCTTTAGGCTGATGACGTCTGTGGAAAAACAGAACAACAAGAGAAACTGGTTGACAGCAGCTGACAACAGCAGTGCTGTGTCCAACTAGCACATCACAAAGCTAAATGCAGAGGGCTGACTATGAAGTTGCGTTCAAAATATCCGCGTGAGGGCTTCCATATTTTAGATGCCACTTGTTTGAGTGAATAAACACACCTACGCATGCGCATATTCACGTGCACAGAAGCAGGCATGAAGAGAAATAAAAAAATAAAATATATGGAGATACAAGGCTGCCAACACTCACCGCCAGCAGCTCTGGAGCCACTAAAACAGCCAGCTTTGACCAGTTTCAGGGGCAGCAGTGACAGAGAGAGGGGGAGCTGTGGCTTCTAAGTAGAAAGCCAGTCTGCTGCAGTTTGGCAAACCTCTGGACCTTTACAGTGTGAGCATGAGTGTGTTGTGTGTGTGTGTGTGTGTGTGTGTGTGTGTGTGTGTGTGTGTGAGACTCTGTGTGTTTTGTGTGTGCAGAGTCTGCAGTGCTGGAGAGGCTTCAGAGGAAAAGAGAAAATGTGTGTCTGTGTGTCCGTGCATTGCCACAGTAGTCTGGCAGACCCCAAAAACTTGCATATACGTGCACATAGCGGCTTAGCGGTGGGAAAACTCCCCTGACACATGTGCACGCAAACACGCACGCACAGTCAGGAGTCAGCTGTCTACTCCTGCTTCTCAGCTCATTAAACCAAATCCCAGGGACCGGACTGAAGAATTTAAATGAGGATCTCCCCCTCTTGCCCCCCTCACCCACCCACTCCCCCTTTGAAGTTTTGCCCCTTTCAGCTCACCATGCCCGTAGCTGCACTTGTAGCCTCTAACAGGTACAACACGCCCACTTTCTCAAAGCTCCGTGCGCTCCTTCATTCAGTACCGGCGTGCAGCCTCTGCTACACCTTTGGGCACCACACCAGCAGTTCGAGCTGACACCGGCGGCCCCCTTTTTTGCCTGGGCTCTGACCTTGGGGAGTTTAAAACCCCTGAAATCGTATACGTGTAAATCCGACAAAAATCCCTCGCCCAACACTCCCACCCAGCCCACGTTTGTCATGTGCCTTGTAGCTGCAGGTCACCACGGAAACTGGATAACAGCCTTGTTTAGAGAAGCTTGGGATTCATTTGGGATAACAGGGCTAACAGGCCCAGGGACCGGCCCACGGTCGGCAACAGTAATCGGAGAGAGAGGGAAGGGGTGACGGAGAGAGCAGATTAGAGACTTTCAATGTTTCAATGAGGACTTGAGGTAACTGTTTTGCCACTATCCTGATCCGCTTATTTACCTCACTGCCAGTCTCGGATAAAAACACCAAACAGCAGTGCTTGATTATTTTTTTGGTTAAGTGAATTTGATAATAGAAACCTTTGCACATTTCATAAATTAATTAGGATCACTGGAAAGTTCACTATACTAACCTGAACAGCTGGTTTCCTTTCCTTCCTTGCGAATGATAAGAAAATAAAAGTCTTTTTCTGTTTGTTTTTTTGTCAATAAGATGTTTTCAGTGCTTCCTGGCGTTTTGAACATATGTAATAGTCATCGAAGGAGACACAAGTTAGCAGTAGACTGTTGAAATGTGATTTTAAGATATCACTCTTTCTGTCATACCTTGATGTCACAGTAGAAATGTTCTTCTGTTTACTCTTTGTTTTTTGTCTTACCATGTAGTACTGTAAAACCTAATCACATACAGTTTGAGAACTCTTTCTCAAAAACCCACCCAAGCAGCCGTCTGTGTTGTAAAGTACAGAATCTGCATCTCTGTTAGATTTTGTTTCCCCTCTCTCATTTTCATTTGCCATGAACTTCATAAGACGTCTCCTCCCCCTCTCGCACACGTGACCTCCGACCCAACCTTGAGTCTTCCTTTTTCACCGTTTGCCAACATTTTTTTTTTTTTTTTTTTTTTTTTTTTTTTTTTTTTGGACGAGGCCGTCCCTGGCTGTTTCTCTATGGAACCGTCCTCCCCTCTTCTTAGCCAGGCATCATCCAGCGGCCCTCGCTCTCTGTATCAGCTTTTTGTCAGGGATTTGCCTCCTCAATCCCACAAATCAACAGAGGATAGATGCCTATTGTGCCTAATCAAAGCACTTCCTCCTGGGGTAATCCCTCAATTTGAGCAGGAAGAAAAGCCCAGTGAAGGGGGGAATGTTCTGGATCAATCCTATGAAGGGCCCATATTATACACTCTCATTTAGATTTCACCAAAGAGACACAGCCAGGCACCGTTCTTACCCCCCCACCCCGCCACCCCCCCCACCCCGCTCGCCTCCAACCACCTCCGACTGCTCTCCTTTCTGTTTGTGTTTATCTTTATTTTACTCCCCTTTTCTCTCTTTATTAATCTGTTTTTCCTTTGGTGTCATTGTCAGCGAGTGTCCTGGCGTGCCTGCTGGTTAGCGCGTGGCAGCTCTTTCAGCGCTGCTTGTTTACCCGAGGAAACGTTGAGGATGATTGACTTGTTGCAGGCGAAAGCTTTCTAGTACAGTGGATGTAGGATGACAGGAGCGTCAACGTAAATGTTTCAGTCAGTCTGTACACAAAGGCCGAGCCAGCTTTCGTCGAGGATGTGACAATGTAAATACATTTGTCAGGTTAGCTTGAGCGGGAACTTACCGTGTGTCATTTTGGTCATTCATACTCGGTTAAGAAGGAGATCTTGTTGGATTGCTTCCATTTTACTGCCTTATCCAACCTATGAAAGATTGGGAATCATGTAAAGGATTTTTTTTTTTTTCCCATTTAATCGTAAACCCAATATAAGGAAAATGTTGTGACCCAAAATCCTTCAATCACTAAGTCAGAGAGCCTTAGATGGTTCTTTTCCCAGTACCACAATCAACATGATGCCAGAATCTCAAGATGACTTAAATGCTGATGGAGGATTTGGAGTTAATTACATCTGTCAGTCAAACCGGCTGCCGTCATTGGTATCCAGTAGAAAGCCTTTTGGAAAAATCGCTAAACACACAAGATTTGAAAAAGAGAGCACATATGAAAAACCTATGGGGAGGATTTGTAGATCAATTTACAATAAACTGTCTTTAAACGTAAAAGCTGTGCTGATGTCCACACTTGAAGGCGAGGTGAAAAGCCTGCAATCACAGAAAGGTGGAGATGTGAGAATTGTACAAATGGGGATAACTACGCATACTTTCGAAGAGTTGGACTTCCCCGCTAAAAGTAACTAAAGGATTTAGGTAAAGATTAATTAATGATGGACACATAGCTGGCCAATTGCTACATAAAGTAGCCGCAACTGTGAGATCAGAAAGTTAAAAAAAAAATTGTCAAACACAGCTCCCCAATTGCAACCTTGGAAAGGTGTTCAATGCGGAAGTTTCACACCCTTTGACTTCGGTGGACGTAAATTACGCCGTGGTTCAGCCTGAAAACGGGCCTGCGCTGATACAATAGCTTAGGCATGTTATTCAAGGTACGGGCGAGACAAGCATGTTACAAAGCCCACCAGGAGTGGGTTTAGCCTGGTTCGTATTGTTTGCCAGACGACCCTGTGTTGTTTTACTGGAGCTGCACCGACGGGACCAGTTCAGTTTAAACAATTCAGAAGGCTGCGTTTCTTCACGCATGACTGCCGCCAATCTTAAGCCTCGTCTATGCTCTTGAAAACTCTGACTTTTAGCTGGACAGCAGTCAGCTCAATTAATATAAGTGTTATTGTGGTGTAACTACCAAGCAGACAATTTAGACAGTAAACGACAAACATCACTTGATAATATTTGTCATTTTGAAATGACGTGCGTGGATGAGCACCAAGCTTAAATTTTTTACTGGAATAAAACCTTTCATACTGTACAAGGACACTGGTTGAAATTGCCGCCAGCACATATATATATATATATATATATATAAAGCACATAGAAATACAGTCTAGCTGCTTTCACTGTCAGAGTAGGCAGTGCAACCTTGTCCCGCTTTCAGGCTTTCTCAATAAGCTGCCATGTCTAGACACCAACAGATGTTTCTGTTGTGTCTGTTAGATCTTTAAGTAGTTGTTGTGTTTAGTCTTAAGGGCAGCTGCTGTTGGTTTCTGTACAGCTTTGGCCGTGTCTGTCTTGAAAAAAAAATAAAAAATTGTTTCACTCATTTAGACCCAGGAAAAATAGTACCCGACAACATTATAAAAATATGATCTTAAGATTCCACCTCTTCTATTCGTCAGCTTGAATTCTTTAAATATTACAAATTATTCTAATGCCTTTCATGTCGAAGTCTTGTAACTATGTGTTTCTACAGATTTATTGATGCTGTGAAACCCAAACTCTGGGTTTTTGTACTTGGGAGTTTTATCAATAGATGTCACTGAACAAAGCTAACAGAACATGACCTTTACCGCGAGTTCTGAGGTTACAAGGGAAGTCAAAATAGATGAGTGGATTAAGTGAGAGCCGACGTCCCTGGAGACTCATTAGAATAGGAGAGGAGAGAGAGAAAAGGACAGCTCCCAGCTGGACCGACTTCCCTTTACATCTGACCTCATCCCAGCAACTTCATGGCTGTCCATCTGGTCAGGTACCCAGACCAGACAGCAGAAGCTGTGCTCCATAAAGTTACATCCGTAGGGTGAAGTTGAGTGTAAAGGCAATTCCATGGCAGATTTACTTAACTTTACATCCCAGGTAATTTAACCTGATTTGATTTTGTTTTGGAAAGTCACACCGTGTCTAAGTGGAAAAAAACAATCAGCACAGTATTATGTGAGAAAGCTTTGCCGAATTGTGGTGTAACACTTATCATTGTTACTGTCAGTTGAGTTATGTATTTTGTTTGTCACAGAATTATAAAAATAATTCAACCTCCAAGAGCAGACGGTGATATCTTTACTTTGCATGTTTTGCCCAACCGATAAAAAAGATTTAAATCATTGATTTTAAATGTCTGATAATGTAATACAAAGAGAAATCCCCACATTCAAGAAGGTGGAACTGAGTGTTATTATTTCATTTACCTTTAATGAACAATTTGAATAAACATATCTTTAGATTCATTTTTTTTGGCGCTCAATTAAGCTGCCAAACTTGGACCAAATCTGAAACTCCAAAACTGGGTCAAGTTACCAAAATTGTGGCTGCGTTTTGGGGACTTGCTTAATGGCCTTCTGGCAGTGACTAAAAAAAGGATGGGAGGGTACTGGTCCCTCATGCTACAGACTCATATTTCCTGTATATAGCTCGTATATCAACCTCTACTGCTGCACCATGAGCTGCAAATATAATTTTTTTCTCTTTAATAGAACATGTTAGTAATGTCAATTAATAAGATAATGACATGTTTGTCTGTAGCCATATTGCGCATGAAGTGCCATTTGAAAATATTTACTTATCTACATAATATTTTAACATATTCAGTTTTATATAAATGTGTTGAAAATATCATTAATGAAAGCAGAGTAGAAAGTTGATTTTAACAAGATATTTCTGAGCAAACTGCTGCTTTATTTGTTTTGGTTTAAATCCTGCAAATTGTAATATCTTGGACATCTCTAATATAATTTACAGTTTACAGAACAACACTTCAAATGGACTGAGAGTAACATGCACATAACTAAAGTCTTACTTTGCACCCATTCAGCCTGCAGCGTTGGTCCAGTGTGAGATGGTAGCCATGTGTGGCCCAGCTTGTGATGATGTGATGGATGACGTGAGTAATTCTCATTAAGCTGGAAATGGCACATTAACATTTATGACTTCTGAAAGAAGTATGATTACCTGCATTTGCATTGGTCAAACACAGCCCTGTGTGCCACCGGCACTTTAATTCCCAGATTACGCTATCCTCGTATATATATGCCTTGTGAAACAGAACACACGGCTGCTTTATTTTCCTGGCCGCTGGCATTTCCAGTAACTGTAGTAAATTTTTAGTCCAACTCCTCTTCTCACTGCAACTTGCAAGTGTTTTTTTTTTTTTCTTTTTCTTTTTCTCCTCTGCCAGCAACAGGATGAGACTTAACCCACCATTTATTTTCCCACTGTCTACCTCTAAACACCGTCCTCTCCTGTAGTGAGTGTGGCTCATGCTCTCTTGGTCTACAAGTGTCCCAATCCCTTCCTCTGGCCGCGGTTTCTAACCTAGATCAAATGTTAGGCATTAAAAAGCTAAAGTTTGATGTGGATGAGCAACTGCCTATGAAACACTTTAATCCGCAATGCTGTAATGTATTTAATTTCACACCCTCTGATGGTGTTGCCCCTTTTTAGGATTACCCAAGGGAGGAAGGGGTGGAGGTGGGGGCACAGGGGCATGGCGGGAGAGGAGAGGGAGGAGGGGGGAGGCAAGTCACTAAAGTATGAGAGAACAAGACTTAAGCAAGACGGAGAGGGAGAGAGTAAAGAGTAAGGAACAGAAAAAGATGCAAACAAGCTAAACGTAGGCAGAGAAAAGGGTGAGACGCGGGAAGAAAAGTGAGAAATGACGTATAAAAAAAAAAATAGCATTTCTAAAAGCGGGGAGAAATCTTGTCACGGAGCTGGCTTCACAGAGGAAAAAGAAGAATGCCACTTTACAATTTGGAATGCTTGTATTCAAATAGGAGGTCGGAGCTTTGGAGCCCGAAGAATGCAGCTATATCTGCATTGTCACATCCCCCCTTGCTTGGATAAGGGGAAAAGACACCCTGGCAAATCCCATTGTAGAGCTTGGGAGCTTCATAAAAGTTAAGGAGCAATGGATATAGCCTTGGCCCCCTTATGAGATGAGGATCTATCTGGCCTGGCTTCGGAAGCCCTAGACGCATACGCAGGGATATTGGAGGCAATAATTCCCCGGGACGGGAGCACACACAGGCTCCTTTATATCGCCCCCTAATATCCAATTTACGGGCTCAGGCCCTCCGCCAGAGCAGCCCCCGAGAACTTCGAATGCACAAACGCCAGCGTGAGATGGAATTAGGGCCAAGTTCTCTTTTCTTCTGTTTGCCAAAAGTTTGAGGCTTACAGAAATATGAAACTGTTTTTTTTCTCTCTCTCTCTCTCTCTCTCCTCCCCCCCCGCCCCCCCTCTGTCCCTTCCCTTCCCTCTCCTCTCAACCTCCTCCTCCCTCCCTCCTCCGTTAACCCAATTCATCCATTAAATAGACAAGGAACTGAAAGCAACAAATAATTTGGGCCCGGGATGGAAAAGTACTTGATTTTGTGTGGTTTTTGGTTAATATACGGCGAGCTTTTCCAATACACAGAGTCGGAAAGGTTGTAAACAAGCATCACTGATTGGAAATAATATACAGTTGTTAAATATATTCGGTTTTGCTTTGAAATTTGTCTGGCTGAGGGTGTTGCGGCAAAGCCAAAAGTCTCTAAATAAGGGAGATTTGATTATTTTAGAGGTAAATCACGGCAGGGTGAGGGGAGTCTATCATGCTTAGATGAGTGGGGGATTTATTTAGGTTTTTGGGTGCAAAAGTAAAAGTTAGAAAGTGTATACATGCTTAAGAGGCGTGATATTCCCCCTCTGCTGATCTCCTTATCCTCTCCTTAGCCTCCCTAAGCGGTATGTGGTGCGCACACACACATGCGCGCGCACACATGTGCACGCGCACGCACACACACACACACACACTGACTTTCCCTCTGCTATTGCTGGATGAATCTCCTGTGAACCTTGCCAGCCTCCCTTGCCTGTGGATGTATTTACTCATAACAAGGGCTTAGGCCAATAAGAATATATGGTGATTTATACTGTGACCAGCAGGGGATTGTGTTGCCCTGATGCCTTAAGTATTTTACACTTTGCTAAATTCTCTGACACCTCCATGGATAAAAATCCCTCCATTTGTAGCAGCCTCATCTCCGCCTCTTCGCAACTCTGCACTAAGCGACAACAAAACAAAGTGCGATCAAACCTTGTCACAACCAGGAGGAAAGCGATGGTTCACAAACTGCTTATATTGCTTTTGAGTCAAATACACAAGATATAATAATGCATTTGCCACATTATACCCCCACACAAGAAACGGCAAAACGATTGTAGAACACAAAAGCGTGTTATAAGAAATTGTCCTGCTGCGGAGAGAATAAAAACTCAGCATCTGTCGTGTTAGCAGTGCCTCAAAATGACTTCTATCTATAGCAACAAAGCTTTCTAATAGCCGATATAATTTTGACTAAGTTGCTAAGAGCCAAGAAAAAAAGTCAGGTGTTGTTATAGTGCAACAAAGTCTGAAGTGGGAGGAGGTCAGGCGGATGGACGGCTCAACAAAGCATCCGACTTTAACAGAAGACTGCTGTTTGTTTGTTGTCAGGAAATGAACCTTAACAACTGGTTATTATTTTCACCACGATGACGACACCTCCTAATCTTAACAAAGTCGTTTTTAACCCAATTTGAACCCAAACCGAAATCCTTCTTTACTCGTAACCAAGTCATTTTTGTGTGTAGCCCTAATCAAACCTTAACCATTGTCCAGATGCATGAACTAATTACAAGAATTGTGTCATGGAACACTGAACATTAAATCAACAAAAAATTATTTATCAGCACATTTGCTTTTCATAAATAATTTAAATCATTTAACATCCCCAAAATGTTAAATATTTGAAAGTGCCTGTGTTTTTTGTCTGTTTCTTGTAAATTAATGATCTTTTGGTTTGGGATGCCCAATAAATCAAATTGTGATTTTGTAACATTTTTGACTAGACATTTGATCACTTTAAATTATTTTCTTATTACCCTTATTTTTTTTTTAAATATAAAAGTTAACACAGTTTTGCTGTATACACACTTTTACTACAAAGTAAGGAACTATTCCTGCTGCTGCTGTTGTTCCTGTGGGTTTTGGCAGCTTAAAATTCTTCACACCATTTGACTTGTGAAGCTCTGTACTTTCAAATGATGATTCAGAACAAGCTTATGCCATTCAAAATAAAGTGGCATACTTTTCACATGGTGTGTATTTAAGCTGCTGAGTATTTAATAAATATGTCCTGCATATTTGCTCCTAAGCTCCTACTGAATATATGTTGTGTTTCAGAAAATACAACTACAATTTACCTGAGTGGAATTAGAAACATGAGCCCATTCTTTAAAAATCACCTGATATTCATGATCTATTACTTTTTATAAAGTAATAAGATCAACTCTGCAGAATTACACTAACTGGTTTGTCAACCAAAGACAAGAAGGATCACAACGAACTCATCATATTTGGTTTCAGACTTAAACCCAGGAGACAACCTCAGACAACCTCATACCAGCTATTCATCTCCATTGGAATCTGCCTCTGTCTTAATTTACCGGGTCATTGTGGCCAAACTCTGTAAATGGCATCGCATTTGAGAACCCGATGCTGATATTATCCATCTACCTTCCTCGGAAGGTCAAGCTGAGTGTGCCCAAGTCATAAAAATCCCCCATCTCATTATTTGAGCATTTCTCTGGCTGGTGGCAGCGGTGCAGTGCAGTGGAAATGGAATGATATATCGGAGCTGGTCAATAGTCGATCTATAATGACTGTGTTGTTGGGCCTTCACTTTAGAATAATTTATATCCTTGCTGATCAATAACTAATCTTGGGCATAGTCAGTGCTGAAATAAAGAGGAGAATGATGATGGCAGGGGGAGAGGCTCTGCTGGAATGTGTGGGAAACTGATGCCCCCCACCTCCAGCCACACACATAACACACACACACACACACACACACACCGGCACATATGCAGGTCTCTGCTCCTCCAAGCAGATCATCTGAAAAGTTTGGGCTAGAAGTGTACTTTTTGGAGGGAGATGATTGATTTTGTGTAATAGTATAATTGCTCAGATTTAATTCGTTTACTAAAAACAGGCTTCTAATTATTTTTTGATGTGTTTATGAGTGTCTTACGTGTGTGTGTGTGTGTGTGTGTGTGTGTGTGTGTGTGTGTGTCTGTGCGTGTTCATACATCTGCATTTCTTTGAGTGCAAACGTGCTCGAGCATGAGTGTGTACATCTCGAGGCATTTTTGTGTGTTTGCGTGTCTTTAGCGGTTGTGTGTGTGTGTGTGTGTGTGTGTGTGTGTGTGTGTGTGTGTGTGTGTGTGTGTGTGTGTGTGTGTGTGTTGGCCTGTGGAGCTGAGGGGGCTGAACCCTCTGCCCTCAGATTAGCCCCTGGTTGATAGGATTAGGCTCTAATGACTGGGACTTGGAAGACAAAGGGAGTTTCTGCAAAGAGGCTTAGATATGGAAGAATTAGCAGAAACCTTCCATTGCTCTTTCTTTCTCTCTTTTTCTCTTTCTTGCCTTTCTTCTGCCTTTTTTTTTTTTTGCTCCTTCTCTCCCCTCTTCTTCCGTCTTTATGACCTTTCCTCTCATTGTCTCTTGCTTACACTTTGTTTCTGGATGTCTTCTGTCTCTCGTGCTTTCCTTAAACTCTTCCCGTCTGGCCATCTGACGAATGCATGCACTTACAGTATGCACCTGTTAATGTGTTAGAATACAGTACTGCTTTTTGTACATGCATAACAGAGTACATTCCTGATAGAGGAGTTTGTCATCATATTTAAAGTTTAAAAAGTGTTATTTTACTTAGATTTCAGAAGATAGCTGGTGCTGCACCACATTCCTGTGCTCACTGACAGGCTGCATTTCACTAGCATTTTTATCAATATAACTCTCGAGTTTGTGTGTAAAGTTATATTTATATTTCAAAATGTTGTATTCAAATTAAAGTTTATCATGTGATAGAACAGGTTATGTATTTATATTGCTTGTAATTCTCCACCTGGTTCTACATCTGGCTTTTCTAAAACATTCCTCGGTACCCAAAGAGCCAATTTGGACTCAAAACTTTATACTTTTATTAAATATATTAAAGAAAAACAATAAGCAGGAGATGATGACAGTGTTGGAAATTCTTTATATTCACGCCAGACAAACGACCACAATCTGAGCTCTCACTGGGAAAACATCTTGAAACCCTTTGATACGATTCAGTGCCGTCAAATCACCGTCGATACCGAGCAGTGCTGCAGTGTCAGTAGCTCTGTTTTTTTTTGTTTTTTTTCACGATAGCCATACCCTTATTAGCCTCTTTGCTAAATGGTCTGATGCGCTGAGGCCCTGCTCAGGTTCTAATTGCCCCGGTCTCAGATGCTCTTTTAGAGGAGAGCGCCAGCCGAAACGCAGCACAACAACGGCAAAAGAGAGGGATTTAGGAGATTTTCTGCCAGCTTACGTAAGAAGAGAGGAGAGCGGCGCCTTTTCGGTTGCAGCGAAAGGGGCTGCTTGTGTGTTTATGTGTGCAAAGATAAAACCCATTGGTGGATGAAACCATTAGAGGAGTATTGCTCAATAAGCCTTGGTATTTTAATTTGGTGCAGAGCCTGTGTTGTGTTGTGTTTGGAGAGTCCTGTGTGGGTTGCAGTGCAAGGCTGTGGTAGCGGTTCCTTTGAGGAGGGAAAAGACTCTGAAGGGGAGCATGATGAAGGAGCCCAAAATAAAGGAGGGTGGGGTGGACGTCGAGGTTTGTTTGGGAAGTCATGTATGGTGGTGTGAGTCCGAAGGCTGAGTGTTGGTTTACTGAGCCCCAGCTGGGCTCTAATCCGACTGACTTTCATAAACCTGACTGGGCAGAGCAGGCACAAGTGCTGGCATTAGCACGAAGGAAGCACTGTGAGGTTTTCCACAAGCCAGTCTTCTGTCAGTCTTAATCCAGTTATTGAGCTGTTTATTTAGCCTATTTAGTTTCTTGCCAAAGTCGTCTTAAGTTCATCAGTTAGAAAAATGCAGACGGCCCTATCTGTAACATAGTTTTATCGAGATGTAATTGACCCACTATTCTTTAAAAATAACACGAGGATGGTTAATTTTGCCCTTTTAATTACTCCACAGTCGCCGTTTCTTATCTCATTTTGGAGTAAAACTGTCCCAAATATTCCCGGAAAGGTAATAAAGTGGACACAGTGAGTGACTAATTAGTGGACAAATTTAGCCTGATGTGTTAATACTTTGCTGTGATTCTCGGTGAACAGTTCAAAGCCTGGATGTGGAGTTGGGATCTGTGAACCAGCCTCGGTGCACATGTCAGAGGCCGCCGCATGCAGAAATCCTCAAAGCCAAATCAACTGCATTCATTTACAGTGTAATAACGGTGACATCATGCAGTTTTCCTAACTATCCCCGGAGTTATGTTGGGTCCAATTTGCCCTAAAATGCTTACATACATTCACACACACGCACACACACACACACACGCACACACACACACACACACTCACTTCTCCCCTGCGTCGTACACCCACAGCCTGCTGGCTTTTATCTTGCGCTGGGCACTAGATGAGGACCATATGCAGCCTCAGTGCAATTATAGTGTGGTGAATTGGTAGAACAACAAGAGGGCGTTTTAACGGAGCAGTAAATGCAGGTAAGTCTCTTTATTAAGCCGGATCAGGTTGCACTGATGTTGTCAGCCGGAGACTGACTCCGAGACAGGCTGCGAGTGTGTTTGTAGGTGTGTGTGTTTGTGTTTGTGTTTGCATGCAGGCATATTTCAACGTGTATTTCATGTTCGATAGTTGTCGGTGTGTCAGAGGAAACATTTACCTGTGTTTCTTTGAGGAGCATTAAGTTATGGAAACTGACAATGTGGTTCTCTGCGTGAGCACGTGACATGCACCCACATAATTTACCTGTCCAAATGTCTGAGCCAAAATTGCATGTGATCCGTAATGGTTTTGAGGATGTGACCCCACCAGACTCTTTTCTACTGCCCGATAGGTCAAAGGTCAATCTCTAAAATGTTTATGCTCAGCCCTGTGATGTTAACTCCCCAGGGAGGATCGGTTTAACCCCCACTTCTCCGAAATCACCAGCAGATTAATATTCCCACGTGTAGAAAAATAACAATAAGCCATTACAGTCAGAAAATATTTGTATTTTTTTGTATTTCACTTTCTCACAGGGAATGAGTTAAATCCACTTATCTGATACTAAAAACGTGTTTCAAACAAATACCAAGAGTCAATTTCTGGCTGTATGCACCATCACGTGTAAACTCCATGTGAGCCTATGAGATGTGAGATTAAGACACTTTAGATGCACGTTTTTGGTCACGTGGAAGTAACATTTCAGGAATTGGTGGTAATAACAGGAACCAGGAACATAAACGCTCACTGCAATGGAAGCTCTAGTGGTTTGGTGGTGAGGAGTGTAATCACTGTGAACATATCAATCCTAACTGATCAGCTCTGTCACTGCTTTCAGATGGAAACATTGTTTTTGTTTTTTTGCCCCATTCGGAAAAGCTCAAGCGGTCAGCTGCAGCTGCTCCGACTCTCGCTTTGTTGAGTTACAGAACTATTTTGAGTCTGTTTTCCAGTTCAGTTATGATTATTCAAAAGCAGATTGTCTAAACTGAATTGATCTTATATTAACTTTTGCTGAGTGAAAACCTCACTTCAATGAAGGGTTGTTGTTTTTTTTTTATAATAATTGAATTTGAGGAGCGTTTGCTGTGTTTTTGAAATAATATTTTTTTAAAAATTGTAAATTATCAGATAAATTATGAACGTCACCAAATGTAGAACTACATTTTCAGTGCCGATATTTCTCACTAAGTTACACAATCAGAGCCAAATGGATTTGCTGCATTTCCTGAAGTTTTTTTTTTTTTTTTTTAAAGAAACTACAGTGTATATATATATATATATATATATATATATATATATATGTTTATTTATTTGATATAAACATACTGTGCACACATATAAAAGCAATAAAAACAAATGTTTTTTTCACACTTTAATCCTCTGAATCTAGCATTCAATAAAAAGTATATAAACATTAAAGGGTTTTTACACACTATAATAGGACTGTGGGCAGGTATAAGTCTCTATTAATGTATTTGTCATTAGTGATTAACAATATAGTAAAACTCAATTTCAATCATTTAAGTTATGTTGTCTTTGGAGAAGTTAGTTACTGACAACTAAGGAATACTTAAAGCTCATGCAGAGTATGAGCATTTCAGTGCAGTTCACATTAACCAATTACATTCCTGCAGACAGTTTAACTGTCAGAAAAGATTTAATGGAAACAAAGCAATGTATGGTAAAGATCGCAGGTGCAGATCCTTTATGATTCTGGATGTGACAACATAATGACTTTTTTTTTTTTTTTTTTTTTTTCCACCTCAGTAGGCATGCTGTGGCTCTTTGCAATAGAAACCTTCAAATTCACAGATTCTGCCTGCGTTTAGAAAATTCAAGGATGAAGCAAAAAAAAAAAAAAGAAGCGAGATTGAGGAATAATTATCATAGGCAGGTGTGGTATAATGTGTCATAAACAAAGGAAGGAAGAAAGAGCGGCAGAACAAAAGGTATAAAGATAGAAGTGTCAAACATTAGCGCCCGCCAAGTTGTCTGTTGTTGTCATTTGATGGTTATGACACTTGTGATAATTAACAAAAGCTAAGTTGAATACATTCACAATAAATCATGCTACCTTGATTCTTTGACAGTTTGCGTGTGGCTTCAGGAGAACTTTTCACAGAAAACAAGTTTGTGTCTTATTGTTTGAAAAAGCCTTGGTGGATTTTTTTATTTTTTTTATTTTTTTAGAAGATAATTGCTTCCATTTACTGCAGCAGAGCCCCAGTTAGTGCACAGCAGAACCAGTCCTCTGCACTTCAGCATATCTCTGACATTTGTTTTTATGACAGGAATTTATGCTTTGAAAGCTTCTTTATTAGGATCCTGAGGGTCGTACAGTGCCAGATTGATCTTAGATGAGTTGATGTGACCACTGACCTCTTCATGAACTTCGGTAGAGATAACTTTGTTTAGTAGGGATGCCAGTAGGTTCACTTGCAACCGCTGCAGTCAATCAGTATGTTTGGTAATCTGATTCAGTGCTGCAGGGATGGACGAGTGCCCCGCTGCTGAACCGGAGTGCACACATCTGACCTGATATGCCAAATATTTGCTCCTGGTTTTATCTCAACATTTCACTTGCTGATTTGAATTTATTTTGAAGTCTGCATCATAACGATCACCAAACCTGCCTTTTTTTTCTTTGGTGTAGTGCCAAGATGTCTCATAACGACAAACCTCAACTGAAGCCATGTTTAGATGAACTGCAGATTTTTCAAAAAGCTGACCAACAACTGGAGAACAGCACACGTTTAACATCCTTTCCCTGGTTTTGTGGCTGTTTTAAAACTGATTCTAAGAATCTGTTATTGGTTTTCAAATCAATCGCAGACTCGTGCCTGAATGCCTGCGAGTCTTTTCCTCGTCAGGATGAAGACCAGTAAGGAAGGAGCTTTTAGTGTGCACGGTCCTCAGTTCTGCAACAGTCAGAAGACTTGAAAGCACCACGATCTGATGGCACCTTTTCTAAACTGATATTTTAGCTAGCTCATTTCTAATCTCTTACAGCGCTGCTTCAGTCTCTCTCTTGTTGGATTTAGTTTGATTGAGACAAATCACACGTAACTACAAAAATGTTAGGGATGACACGAGGTCCTTTTATCACCTGTTACCTAATATATTTACTGCATCTTATTACTCTTATTTTAGGTAACTGCTCTTGTTTAGGTTTATTTAGGCAATGATATTTCCAGTATCGTTTTTACTGTATTTGTTTGATATTTTTAGTATTTACACATGAAAAGCTTCATAATACAATCTTTCAATCTGTCTATTCCAATTTTTTTTTTATTTTTTTTTTTTAGATTGATTGAAGTTGAATCTGAAAGAAATTCACTATCAACAGGGTGATCTGGTCAAAGATGCAAATGAAAATCTGCAGCTTTTATCACCTTTACTGACATACTGAGTGCTGCACAGTGGTTTAATGGTGTGTGTGTGTGTGTGTGTGTGTGTGTGTGTGTGTGTGTGTGTGTGTGTGCGCGCGCGCGCGTGTGCGTACGTGTGTGTGTGTTTGTTTGTCACAGCTGCATTTCATGGTGACCATGTGTTTACTGCTGCCTGGGAGATACACATCAGCCACAAGCAAAACCCTGGCCGCGGTTAAAGTTTTTATATTCTACCAGCCGCTGTGGCAGGAAAACCGGCCATCATCTGGATGAACGGTGCACTTTGAAAATCCACCGAAAAAGAAGTCGGCGTGACACACTCTGGCAGTAAAGCCGCAGGAAAAAACATCATTATATTTGTTTGAATATAACTTTGAGCTCAAATTCTTTTGCATTATCCTGGACACACAACTTTAAGTTACTATTATTATGTATTTATATTGTGGACACAACAATGTGGTACTTAAATTTTAGGAAATAAACAATAAATAAGGACTTGAATTATATTTAATTTATATAATAATTCATTAATTTAATACGCAAAAAAGTTTGATGTCTCGGTTTAAAATCAGATATAAAATATACCAGGACTCGCACGACCAATCAAAACTCCTGACACTTTTCACACATGTACATACTGTATGTGCAGTTGTACCGGCTGCATGATTGAAATATTGATCCATGAACTTCAGCCAAACATTGCCAGCGCAGACTGAATATATCGTTTTGATTTCCAAAGCTCTTCATATATCTTCTTCCGTATAGCTTGATGCCGGCTGCTTCTCTTCTGGGGGTTTGCTGGTTTATTACCACTAGGCTATGCTCTGCTCCCAGGCCACTCTCCACTCCAGCCTAAACTCACACCACATCCAGGAAAAGATGAGTCTTCACACCTCTTTTCTGCAGCCTTCCCTCACTCCTCCCTTCCTATCGCTGTTTTGTTTTTCTTCTCCCTCCTCCCGGTTTTTACAGCCGAGCTCCGACACCCATCTTTTTTCCACTCGTTCTCTCCTCATCGCCATCCTTCGTCTCTCTGCTTTGCTGCTCGCCTTTTTTCTCACTTTCCCTCTCTCTCTCTAAGGTGCTGATCAATTCACAGTCTCCCTGGGAGGTGTGAGAACCCCCACCCCCCTCCCTCATCCTCACCCTGGATGGTGCGACTGGCCGATATGCATCACCCCTTTACTCTTCCCTCACCCAAACCCTTCACCCCTGGGGTTTTTCCTGGGTAGAGGGGAGTACATTTGATGATGATGGTGATGATGATGATGCTCCTCTTTTGTTTCTCCCTCTGTCCTCCTTTTTTCCACTTCCACCCTGTCTCTTCCTTTCTCTGCAAATGTGTCTGTGACACCATTAGCACACCTGAAATAATAGTGCCTGTGACAAATGCTGCTGCAGGGGTGGGTGAGGGACACCGGGAGAGGTAAGGAGGTGTATGTGTGTGTGACGGAGCGGTTGAGCTCTCTATCTATCTGTGGGGTTAATTCAGACTCAGCAGTCTTTTAGAGCAAAAGTGGAGCTGCTGACCTGCTGGCCGGTGGCACAATGTGAAAATTGACTGGCAGCGTCCAGCACAGTTATTATTACAGGAATCTGCTGTGTGTGTGTGTGTGTGTGTGTGTGTGTGTGTGTGTGTGTGTGTGTGTGTGCGCGTGTGTGTGTGCGCTCACTTGGATCTATATGTTTAGAGGTCTATATGCTGTATGTGTGTGATTGTGGAATATAGGAAAAGCAGCTGTTTATCACATATGTATCTATAGGTGTGATGCAGGGACGGTAGTGTGACTGTCACATTCAAGCCGCTCTCGTGTCTGTTCGGGTTCAGTTCATTTGCAGTTCTCATCATTAAGCCACATGCTCACATTAATGCAACACCTACGTAACAACTGTTCAGAAATAAAGCAGCAGCAGATTTAATGATATATTTCAAACATATTATGGTTTTACACTTGGTAACATCTTCAAAGCAGATTATAATTCATAAAGCAGCTGAGTGTTGTTTTATTATTAAACCAGATTTTGAATACTTGAAGCTTTGATCTCCTGAGTTCTTGTCTTTATTTGGAATTTGTTTATGTCTGGAGCAGAAGCTGAAATGTTACTTATGTCACGTTGACAGTAAATGAGCAGACCTTGCTTTAATATCAACATTTCATAATTCATGTTAAAATTAAACAAACACATGAAGGGACACACTGGACAGATGAAATTAAAAGCAACACACCAAAATGCAAGTGTCACTTTTACAAGTTTTATTAGCATGTTAAATTATTTACATATAAATATCATGAGCAATATGACAAGTAAATTCTTTATAGATTCAAGCAGTATTTAATGCAACACATAAAAGCTGAAAATACTGACAATGCAAGAGAAGTACACATTAATTTTAACAGTGGATTTATATTGCAGAGGTTCAACTTTTTTCATTTTATCTAAATAGCCTGAGTCCTCCTGTGTCCCTCTGCACTGCTTGTAATTTCCAACAGCTCCGGTAGAAGGCGCAAATGATTAAGCATTAATGTGTGTGAGAGGCGAGAGCAGCTCAGATCAACGTGTGGGCCAGACTGCAGGATCCAGAAGCATTGAACACTCCCAGAGGAGAGACTTACCTTTGATAAAAAAAAAAAAAGAAAAAGAAAATACAATTGATTTCATGGTTTCAAATTAATATGGCGAGATTATTGTTGTTAATATACCAAATATGTGAATTTACAAAGACATATTTACCATGACGCTTTTGGCGCCATAACCTCAAGATATATTAGTGTCATTCTTTAAAAGAAAAACATCAATCCTTGGACAAAATAAAATCCCATCCTCCTTTACAATGATGTACAACAACTGTACTGAATATTCAAATAATTTCTACACTTTTATGATCCAGAATTTATCAACTGTGATGGAGAATCAGGGTATAATACATGTGCTCTTCTTATGATGGATTATACACACGTCACCCTCCAGTTTAGCTCATTGGACTAACTTTTGAATCAAATCTGCGAGGCAGGAGAAATAATTTGCTTCCACAAACCCGTGCGCCTTTTTCTTATTGAACAGTTTGGAAGCACAGCGCCTATAAATGCACCCCCAATGAATCCGGCTGGCTGATCTGACAGGCGATAATATACTAGTAGTTTCATCTAATTAGATAAACTGTGAAAACTTTGTGCAGCAGGTCTATGTGCCTGCCTGTGAGCAGCAGCAGTGACACAAAGCAGAGAGACTCAGTGGTCTTTTTTTTTTTTTTTTTTTTTTTTTTTTTTGCAGATCCCAACACGTTTGGGCGCAAAGCTGCGGGGCTGCAAAAAGTTTGACCTTAGTTTGACTCCTCAGGCTGCCAGTTGCTCCTTGTTTTTGTTTTTTTTTCAAACAGCCGCAGACGAGCAGGGAATGATAGATAGTGGATAGGCAACTAGTCTGACAATGATAGACCTGGATCAGTTTATTTATTTATTTATTACTCAAAAAAACGGCACCTTTTAGAAATTGATATTCACATTTGCTTATTTTTACAACATTTATCTGAACTAGAAATACCCCGTAGTGACTTATAATAGTAATATGTAACTTAGTGAAGAACGTACACCTTAGAGATTGATTTTCAGTATTTAGACATTGAGTTGACTAATGCGCGTGTTTTTGGTGTAAACCAACATAAAGGCTGCAGTCTCTCTTTGTGTCCACTAAGCACGAGTCAGGACGCACAGGCCGTCTAATAACGCTTCCATTTGTTTCGGCAGTCAAACATGCTGTCAATTTGCATTCAGCCGTTTGAAAGTAATACCTGCTGATTTTATTGAAACGACTCAAAGCATTACCGTCATCGCAAAGCGGATTAAGCAGAAGTGACGGTATTTGCCCCCCCTGCTCTCGCTCAGGATACCAAAATGCGCTGACCCTCACGAAAGAACAACTCCAGGAGAGAAAGTGGAGCTCCAGTTTGCTTTTATGGATGCTAATTGAAGTGGCTTAATTGCTTTATAATGCCATAGTAGTTATTTTTACAGTGAGCAGGCGCTGACGTGAACTCATTTCATGTTAATTTAGTCTTACTTCTTCTCAATGACTCTGGAATTTACCTTGTGGTACAGTGAGCTGTATTATCCTGTTTGTGTTCCACCAAACCCACAAATTTAGCTGAAAGTGGGTTTAAACTGTAGCATCTCTTTTAATGAAAAATAACTTCCTTTCAAGAAAATATTTACGTGGCATTAATCGCCTTTTAATTATTTACTATGTTGTATAAAAAAAAAAAAATAGAAAAACAATGAGAAAAGGAGAGCTTCTACTCACCAATAAATAAGTGAATTAGCAAACTGGACGAGCACAAATCAAGCCAGATTATTATTTGATCCGGTGTGTCTGTGCGTAAAAGTCCGTGCCTCGTGGCTCTCTCCTCCGTCCGCGCCCAGAAGACTCGCCGGCCGGACTGCGGGAGGCTTTGATACTCATTTCATGCCTGTAAAATTGTCCCATCGGATCCCACCGCTCGGGTTTTTTTTACCACAGGAATCACCGCCGAATGTGTGAAGCCGCATTATCATGTTATGACACCGTTTCTGGCACCGGGGGGCAGATGATCGATGACTGGACGCACTGCACCGGGGAGAGAAAAAAAAAAAAAAAAAATATCAAACAGGCTGTCACCGAGCAGGAACACCTTATGAGCATAATCAGGAGATAATGTGGCTCTTTTACACACTCGCCGTTAACGTGTGATGGGCTGAGAAATAAAAGAAAAGTTGGGTAAACCTGTAGTCCGTGATCACCATGAGGGAAAACAATCGCAAAACCAAACAAATATTCTTTTGAAATTTCTGGAAATCTTTAATGAATGCTCGTACTTTAAAACTAATAATATCCACGTTGTTCCGTTTTGGTATTTCTCCATATGCCATGAAATATCTCATTAATATTTCATGCAGATCTTGCGGTAGTTAAACTCCTTTCTTAATTAAAGAAAAGATCAACTAAATGAAATAAGATTCGTACCTCTTTATATCCTGGCGAGGACTCAGATATAACGAGAGAAAGTTGTAAATTATAACTATTTGTTTAATTTATGACCACATATTATTCAATGATATCATTACTTTTTTCTTGAAATTCCTCGATAATCCAAGTTTGCCTCCATAAATTAAAGTTCATCAATATTTGACTAAACTTTTATAATATCTGTACGGCAAAGCGTGAAAACTCAAGTGAATGTGAAAAAGTAGAATTTACTGACTGTGAGAACAGAAAGGTGATCAGATCTGAACGTGAGTGCAGGTCTGTTTGGTTTTGAGAAGTTTAGTGAAAGTCTGAGCGTACTTAGAAGTAAAGTCAGTCAGAGATGTGGAAATTCGTGTGTGTGTGTGTGTGTGTGTGTGTGTGCGTGTGTGTGTGTGCGTGTGTGTGTGTGTGTGTGTGTGTGTGAGAGAGAGAGAGAAAGAGAAAGAGAAAGAGAAATGTCTTAGTCTAATATTCAGCGTTTTTCCCTGAAATGACACCGTAGAAGCTGACAGCAGCGCGAGGTGTGTGTATTCTGGTCTCGGACGATGTTTAGTTTTGTGCCTCCTCGCGATTGTGGCCTAAAACCGATCAATCAGCTCCGGATCGATCATGTGGGGAACCAATAGGGGGCTCCCATCCCTGTGCCTGCCTGCCATTGGCCAGCCCGGGCAGACTGGAGCGACCCATTCGGCGCTGCTGTGGGGGAGAGGGACGGACAGCATAAACTGTGACATAAAAAAGATGCCTTGAAAGCCATACTGTAATATTTTAAATGACTTATGTCAGCTTTCAGACCACAACCAAGTGTCAATATGTGGATTAATCACGCTGCTTTTCCTTAAATAACAATCAATGCTCCAATTAAATATAGACTTCCCTCCCAAATAACTTTGGGAAAGTTGTTTTTATTATCTCCGTTTTTATTTTGGAGTCCACACTTTTCCAAGCTTTTTATAGGCTGTGGGATTTACATTCTAAAATCTCATATACATTAATACAAACATGAAGCATAGAGGCAGTTCAGAAGGTGATAGTGAGCTACAAGAGGCCCGCAACCTGCAAAACATGGATGTTTGGCTACAACCTACACTGGATATCATGTAGACATGATGATGGCAGCCTTGAAGCTTAACTTGACTCCAAAACTGTTATTATTAAGTAGTCTCAGGCTTATTTTTGACTACAGTTTATATTTCATAGCAGAAATGTAATTATTGATTATAAAGTCATGGCCGGTTAATTCAGGCCACATAAGCTCTTAATTACATACCTTACAATAACTCACATCAGAGTTGAAAGTCGGTTCAATAAGTCGTTTGTAAACTGTTTACATATAGAGAAGTTGATGCTGAACGCGTAAATCCCCAAATTCGCATGTTTCAGTGTTCCAGACTGGAGACTGAAGTCAGTTTGTGAAGGATGAGACATGAAGCTGGAGTCATAGGTGGATATTCTGTGTTTATGCCAGTGTTGTTCCAGCTCGCAGTGCGGCTGGCTGGGCTCACAGGGTCCTCCCACCCCCCCTCCTCTACGCACGACTTGCTGCAGCCCGGTGCGTTGTGTAAGACGCGACCTGTTATGGCCACCACTACTTCCGGGTTTCAGCAGTCTGGTCCAGATCCTCCGCTCCTCCTCAGCTCAACACACACATCCATTGTACACAAACGGGCTGGCGGCTCCCGCATACACACGCACTCACACACATACAGACACATACACGCACACACACGCACAGCATCGATCGTGGCTCCTTTAAGAAAGCCTAAGCCAGAATTATCACCCCACCTCCTCTTGATCTCCTCTAGACGCTTTTGCATAAGAAAATCAAGCCGGGAGCCGAGAGTGATCAAAGAAAACGAGAGGAGAGCTGCTTCATTTTTTAACTGTGATTGTTACCATTAACATTTAGGTGGTGCCGATCCCGTGGAGACGCGCGTCGGACCATCATTCATCCGGTACTTTTGACAAGCCCTCGCGTTTTGACTGACAGGCGGAGTGGCGAAAAGCCATGAGAGTCGCCAGTTTTGTTTGAGGGGCTATTTTATTTTCATCCTGGTTTTGGAAAAGGAGCCCGGCGCCGCTGCCCCGAGGATAGCCGAGGACCTATTCGCCGCGCCTGGGCTAAACTTGCACAGAAAGCGGGAGCTGGCTTCACCGTTCCGTGGAGAAAAAAAAAGGCATACGGGATTTTGGCTGAAACATCTTCTCATTTACTCGGATTTTCTTTCTTTATTTCGTCTCCACCCTGGCCTCAGAGGGGATTTATCTAAACTGAAAGGACGACCAGGGAGTGAGGAGGGTTATGGCGCAACGGGTACGTAGGGCAATCCCCCCCTAAAAAAAAGTTTCTCTAAGTCTACCGCGCTTGAATGCAATGCTGCACTGTAACGTGGCTTAATGACACACATACCCACACGGACACTCGCGGCGAGAGTTTCTGTCGTCTTCCTGACACATGGAGACACAATTTCATGTTTGGCGTCTTTTGGCACGGTATTACGCACGGCCGCACTCGTTTGCTCCACAAACTGGCCCACTGAGGGACATTGGAAGCGTGATCGTATCTCACATCGGCTATGTTTTTTAGATTAGTTATGACAGGCCAGTTACTGGAAGCGAAATGGGGGAGGGCATAGAGGCAAAACAAATCCCCACATTTCTCTCTTGGCTCTTTCGTCAAGATTTCATATCGAGAATTTAAGAGTAAAACAAAAATTCTACCGTCACTTCTTCTGCATCACTCGACTGTACATCGTGAATTGCACGAAAACATGTAAAATTAGCATAAATGCCAGTGAGGCAGTTTTTAGGAATGAGGTGATGACAAATGCTTTGATTCATACACTCCAGGACTGCCTCAGAACAGCGGCTGGATCTCCACACGGATAGTAAACAGTGTAAAAAGCAGAGATGTTAGGGACACTGGACACATTTAGCTGCTTAGTTTGGCACTGGAGCTGCACCACGCTGGGGTTTGCACCTCTTTGCCTTTAGGGTCGAAATGTTCAGCTTTAAGTGATAATGCATTTTACTCTTTCCCCGGCACTTGTTTGTCACATCAAGCGAGCACTATCAATAATTCAAGTCTATTTTTTTTTGTGTGTGTGTGTTAAAAGAAGCAAACCTCAAATAAAGATTTTTTTTTTTAAATTTTTTTTTTTTTAAATTTGAGCTTAGACCTGAAGCAGCCGAGTTTTAACAGAACCAACAGCGTCTTTAATAACTACAACAGCGTAAAAGACGAGGCTCCATTATTCAAATCCAAACTGACACGTGAAAAAAAAAGTTTGAATTTTCAACTCCGGTGAAACATCGCCTGGAATAGACAACACGCGTTTTTACTTGCGTTTGTTGCACGCACTAATTATAGTGTGCTTGATGGGTAATAACATGCTGCACAATTATGAGCCTTTAAAATTAGAGAGCACTGCAATTAAAAAGTTTAAGACATTTGTTGTAGTATAAAGTGAAAACACAACACGCCGGGCTCGTGCTGTTAAAACCCAACAACTCTCTAGTTAATGATAATAATAATAATAACAATAACTGATCCGTGTTCCTATAGTGTTTTGTACTCCCAGTAATTTTGAACATATTGAATAATTAATCTGCATTTGGGCTTCAAGAGTGAGTTTGAGTAAGTTTACACTCCAGAATAATCATTGTAGTTTTCTTATTGTAAACAATGTCCTGCTTAACAAACCCCAGACTTCAGTCTTTAAAACTTTTCTGAAGAAGAAATTAAACCACTGTGGCGATTTATTCCTCTTGTTTTCCATGTGTTAGTAAGTGACAGGTTTTTGACAGAAAGTAGAGAGCAGCTCGGTGCACTTGTATGTGGAAACTCATTTTAATTAAGGAAAATGTTGAAACGTGTCTATTGGTTTTTGTAAATTAATCAATAATTTCGCGCCGTTGGCAAAATTAAATTTGTCTCCTTTTTAAAAGAAGAAAAACAAAACTTAAAGTGTCAACTCTTTCAACTTAACACTTTCTTCCCGACTTGATGTTTAATAGCAAAGTTTTAATCAGAGTCTGAAATATGGTCTGATCCATTCTTGTGCATGTGTATTCACTGTGGACCCGCGTGTTTGTTGTGTGCAGTACGAAGACTTGCCCCACTACGGGATGGACGGTGTGGGCATCCCGACCACCATGTACGGAGACCCGCACGGCGCCCGGTCCATGCAGGCGGTGCACCTCAACCACGGTCCCCAGCTGCACTCTCACCAGTACCCGCACACCGCCCACACCAACACCATGCCTCCCAGCATGGGCTCCTCCGTTAACGACGCTCTCAAGAGAGATAAAGACGCTATATACGGGTAGGTGGGAGCCTCCGGCCCGTGGGGAAGCTCAGTCTTTGGAGGGCAGGCGTGTATCCAGGCCCTGGAGGGGGGGGGGGGCAATCGGGCTTGTGGTGCAAAATCAGTCCCGTTAACACGAACAAACACCGGCTCTGAGCCCGGGACAGCAACGTGTCCCGGGTAATTGTTTCAGCAAAAACACTGGCGCTCAAACTGCTGCAGAGGCGCTGAGAAGGAGAGTGTTTGCACGGGCTTTTTGTTGTTCTTTTATTTTTGCACAATTTGGAATATTATGCTTTTGAAGTCAGTCACGTTTCTGCTGCGTAAACGTTTAAAAATACTGAAGGAGCAAAAAGAAATACAGTTTTTTTTTTCTACTTATGGAGAGTCTTTCGTGGATGTCCCGTTGCTCATTTCACTGACATTTGTATTTTTAATTTTAGGAATAATTATGAGACAAGTCTGCTTTAAGTAAAACTCCACCTTTTTTTTTGTAGTATGTTTATTCTTTTTCGTCGTCTTTTTTTTACAATTTACTTTGCGTAGTTTTTTTTTTTGTGAAGATTCATCGTTTATTAGGAGCAAAATAATTACCTTCTCTGTTTTAACCGTTTTAATTAATTGTGTTAATATGCCACGCTTCAGCAAATTAAGAAATACATAATGTTTAAAGGAAATCCCACAAACGCATATCATTTATTAATTT
The DNA here is from genome assembly GCF_022577435.1 of Embiotoca jacksoni. NCBI lineage: Eukaryota > Metazoa > Chordata > Actinopteri > Embiotocidae > Embiotoca > Embiotoca jacksoni. The sequence goes on from NW_027185252.1 coordinate 3,278,444, forward strand.
GCAGGAGTTAATTAAAAATTCTAAGAATGATGTTTTCAGGGTGACTGAACGCGCCAGTAACAGTTTCACCGTCTCCTGCCACTCTGACACAACTTTTGGAGTCGTATTGTTCCTGTGCGCATTACCAGGCTGCACGTATTTACTTTATAGACTTAAACAATAAATGACAAACAAATGTGCGCACAACCGCCTGCAGTCTCCACACACACACACACACACACACACACACACACACACACACACACACACACACACGCCTGTGGTCCAAACGGAGACCTGTGCAAGAAATTGTTTGACAGACTCTAAAGCTTTTATGCTATTAGGCGCGCCTAGATTTAATCACAGAAGTCTGCCCGCTGTTTGCAGCCTTTCTCCGAGCCTCTGCATAATATAATAGCATGGGGCTGCAGCAGCAGTCCCCATGGGCGAGTTGTTGAAGAGTAGCATGGCTGGCTAAATCTAGCCTGGAGTAGTCTTGACCCCGGCGCTGTTCTCTCTGGTGACATTTGCTATTGTGTGTGTTCCCAGGCACCCCCTGTTCCCCTTGCTTGCACTGATTTTTGAGAAATGTGAATTAGCGACTTGCACCCCCAGAGAGCCCGGGGTGGCGGGAGGAGACGTCTGTTCATCGGAATCTTTCAATGAAGACATAGCTGTGTTTGCAAAACAGGTCAGGAAAGTTTGACTGTTGTAATGTGCATGCTCGGGCTAGTTGAGCTCCTTCCTGCATGTCCAAAGTGTGGGAGCTCTGACTTTTGTGAGTAAAGTTAACTCTGCAGTGAAAGAAAAAAAAAAAAAACACGTTCACTCATCAAACAAAAGTCATTTAAAAAAAAAAAAAAAAAAAATGCTTTCATTTAGTGTATTTGCTGTGTGCAAATAAATAATTAATGCTGCATTATTTAATGCTTCTTGTGTTTTAATTTAATCTTGCATTATATTTTATTGATAAGATTTATTTTATATTCATATATTTAATGAAAATGTTTTGATTTTTAGATTCGGGCAGAAAAACCTTTATTTTCATCGAATCCAGAGCTGGATAATCTGGTAAGATACATATTTTTAATTTTGAAAATGTGATTTCACACAATATTTTTTGAATGTACCAGCTGTCGTTGGGATGTTTAGTGGCGGGCCGTTCGTCTGTCACGGAGCCACGTGCTGCTGAAAAGTTAAAGCAGGATTACAGATGATGTTCCTCTTTTTGGGCCGTTTGATATCACGATGGCCCCCGGTTGTATCTGCACATGAAGGGCCGCTGTTAGACAGCTGTCACACACCTTTGAACTCTGCCTGGAAAGTTATTCTATTCATTCCCTTCACTTTGCACAGTTTGATACTTTAAATGTAGAGTAACGCTTTCCTCACCACTAGTTGGTGGCTAATAGATCTCTGACTCTGAGGCTTATTGCAGCTTCAGTCTGTACTGTATGCCTGCTCTCCATATTGTAATAACATCCAAGTTTAATATCAGTTCCACATAAAATCCATTCATATGAATATTTTCCTCATCTGCAGTTACTTGTATTGAGAAAAACGCGTCTGTTTAATATCAAGAGATGTGAACAGCTCATTTTTTATTGTTATTTTAATTTTTCAGATGATTCAAGCCATTCAAGTTTTACGATTTCATCTTCTGGAGCTGGAGAAGGTAATATTCTCTCACCATTTTCTGTCCAGTGTACCACTTCAGACCTATGGGCTTTATTTGCATAAATGTATTTTTGCTAGTCGGTTATAATTAGCGTCAAAATCAATCATGGGGCCATTTCTCTTCCGCGTTTAATCACGACGCAAGCTGTTACAACTGGAACGGATATCTCTGTGCCCAAATCTCCCCCATGTTTTAATGAAGTTTAATGCTGGCAGAAATTGCATGCAAGGTGAAACATATAGGCGAACTTTGTGGGTTTTTAGAAATGATTCTTTGTGGAGGGCAAAAGGCCCCAGGCAGCCATCTGTGGATGGAGGGAGTAGTGGGTGTAAAACTATGATTTGTCTCTGTATCAGATGGACTGCAGTACTCTGTGCAGTCAACTTTAACCTAGACAATATCTGAAACACGATCAAAGCTGTTAAAAGTTTTTGAGTTTTTGAAGTTATCTGTGCGCGCACTGCTTTTCCGACAGATCTTGCGGTGTGTAACGCCGGTTTGCAGATGAAAGCTGCACTGTATGTTGTGCAGCCTTAAAGGAAACTCGATAAATAAAGTTTATGATGGAGAGCAGCTCTTTGTTTTTCTGCCCGTGCAGCTGACATTTCTCGTGCAGTGGGATGCGCCACATTGGCAGTGATAATGTAATAAGGAGACAAAATTAAACAGTTTACCTTAAATGTCAGTCAAGCGGGTCACCCTCCTCTAATGGCCACTACCCGGGGCACCGATGATGAATTTAACACGGGTGTTGAGTGTGTTGTCGCCTCTGAGCCCTCTTGTCACTGTCAATTTTCGAGGATATCTCTATTTTGAGAGGAGAAAAAAATAAAGTTGCTATCAGATTCTGCACAGAGCCCACTGGCGCTGCATTTCAAGGCTCGGGAAATGGACACACTTCAGCCTGAATGAGTCGAAACTGACCTTATTTCAGTTTTAATAATTTCAGAGCAAAGATTAAGCAACGTTAAAAACTTTTTGGGAGCTAAATAATCAAATGAAATTTGAGTTTTTGACCGCCTTAAATACATTTTTTTTTTATCACAAAAGAACAATATGTTGTCAGTGATTAGTCATCACTTCACGTTAGCTCTTATAAGTAATAAATTGAATATTCAGATATTTTATATGCAGTGCTGTGATCTTCCGTTCTGCCAAATTGCTTAAAAACTCTTGAGGGCACACTGGGATGTGAAAGGCGTGGGAGTCGGGGCGATGTTGTGACTGCACATGGCACTGTTGTTTGACGATGTCCCTTTTGGGTGAGTGTGTGACATCTCTGCCTCCTCTCCCCATAGGTACACGAGCTGTGTGATAATTTCTGTCACCGGTACATCAGCTGCTTGAAAGGCAAGATGCCCATCGACTTGGTCATAGACGACAGAGAGGGCGGGTCCAAATCAGACAACGAGGAAATCACAAGATCGGTGGCCCTAGATCAGGTACATCTCTCCGTCTGTCTGTCTCTGTGTGTGTGTGTGTGTGTGTGTGTGTGTGTCTCTCTCTCTCTGGGTGTGTGTGTGTGTGTGTCTCTGTCTGTGTGTGTTCTCGCTGTTGGCTATTCAGCTATTCTGGGTCAGTACTCCGCTGCGCTGTTATTTGCATATGATTAAGGCCATTTTACATTCCATCCATCGGAATGAAAAAATCTCTGAATAATGTTGCTATTATTGGCCCATTAAGACTTGAACCCGAAACCGACCTGGGAAGATTAGCTCGAAAAAGCATCGCCATAAACTTGACCTGTTTCATGTCGATTTTAATTTAGTGCCTCTCTCTCCATTTTTCTCTCCCCTCTTCCTCTCTTTGAACGTAAACGAATGTTATCAGCTCCTCGGTGTTGTGCTGCCCAGGAGAGAGCAGCAGCAGCAGCAGCAGCAGCAGCAGCAGCAGCAGCATGGGCTGCAGACTGTGGTTTAGATGCTTTGGTTTCTCCACTGTAGAGTTCACGGTTCATTACTTGTCTTGTCAGTATTTTTCCTTAGACATGAGTGCACATTGCTTATCGAGACCCCTCCTCTCCTCCTCCTTTATTTTGCTCAAAGCGCACAGATTCAGCACCAATCAGAAGGTTTATTTTTTCACAGCTCCAGAAGCAGTGGATATTAAAGGTAGATTAGGAAGTGTTTCCTTTTGTGCAGATATCAGAGATAACCACAGCCTTCATTATGTGCTCCACTGACTGTTGGCACTCTGGGGACATTGTAGTGTGCGCACAGGCATGACCCTAATGGTCCATACACTGCCGTTAAATAATGATAACAGCGACCGATGATTAGAATTATGCAAATCTGGGTTTTCGGCCATTAATGGCTCAAGTTATTTGTGCAGGGAACAGGGTTGCGGGCTACGAGGCCACGTTTCAATAAGTTAAACTGTCCGAGAGTTTTGAGAAATGGCTTTGGTGTGTAGCCGCTAGAACCTATGGGTAGCAAGGAGGGGGAAAAAAAAAATCAAATGTCCAAATTAAAGGGATTAGTTGGATAGTCGGACATAAAACGTAATGAAGCGATTAGGCTAAATAATTTAAATCCGCGGACTTCCATATGGTTGAGTGGCTGGTCTGAGTGGAGGGAGAGCCACCGGCTTTTATGTCCCGGCCTGAATGGCAGAACTGGGAGTGGACTGGGGGCCCGGCTGGGAAGACCCCCACCCTGCCGTGCAATGCACTCCTCCATCCCCAGCTCTTATGTCTCATTATGGAAATGAGAAAGATCACCCGGAAGATAATTCTTCATTTAATCCAAGAACAGAATTAAATAACACAGACGCCACTTGTGCATTTGAGTGTCTCTTTGAACAGCCTGTTGTATTCTCTCGGGGATTCAGTTGTCAGAAAGTTTTTTTATAGATAGGTCAGGGCAGGGAAGGAAGCCTTATGGTATATAGATATGGAAATAGAGTGTGTTAAAACCCTTGGGTTTCTAGGTATATGAAGAAAATTATGTTGTGCTTGAGGCACTGATGCAGATCTTTAATTGACTGTAAGATGAAGACATGGCCTATTTTAATATAATGATGGTCCCTACATATAGCCAATTCAGGGCAAAACCACATCAGCTTATGTTTACGCTGACAGAATAATATAAATGACCTACAGGCACAGTTTGTATTAAAACACAGGGAAAAGTTTTTGACAGATGTGTAATATTGAGGGATGGGCTGATGTTCCAGCAGGATAAAGTGGAGACTGTCCACAGCAGCAGGCTATGTGTAAATGGGCATATCCAAACAGGCAGAGGGTACATGCCTCTTACTGCTGAATACTTATATTGTCAATCTAATGGCACTGCGCTTCATGACTTACTCGCGGCTGAATATATATTTTTTTGCATTTTGTGGGGCTATTTTTGTGTGACATCTTATCTGCAGTTGTTAGGCAGTGACATCCTTAACGAATTTGCATTGTGTGTGCATTATCTCTTTCCATATGTATTTTTAATATATGCCCTCGGGCATAAAGTTGAAGTGGACTGGAAAAAAATGCTGAGAATTTGCACAAAAGAACAATGTTAACAAGATGGAGAAAGCAGGCTCATTTATTCATAAACCAATTTATTCCAGTGAGGCGACTGTAGCAGAGGAAAAAAATGTCAGAGGAAAAAAAAAAAAATACTTTGAATTTATTAGACTCAACAATCCAACAACGCTGACTTTCTTGCTGCATTATGCACCCTTGCGTCATAACAGTAATTTTCGGAATATTCTTTACATGTCTTCACATTGTTTTGTTTTTTTAAGTCGGTCTTTGCAGGCGAGTATGAAGGGACACTGAGCGCCCCTTTCAAAAGAAAGCAGAGCGTAGCTGAGAGGTGAAAAAGTCAAAGAGGCTCTGCGCCGGCTTGTGAATGCAGCCCAGCCAGTTTGGGCTTACCCTCCTATGTTTGTGTGTGTCTTTCTGTGTAAGGGTGTGTGTGTGTTTGTGTTTGTGTGTGTGTGTGCACGCGCGTGCACAAGCTGTGTGCATGCATCTGTCTTCAAGTGTATGCATATGTGTGTGTGTGTGTGTGTGTGTGTGTGTGTGTGTGTGTGCGCTGCTGCTGCTGTGTGTGTGCATGTGTGTGTTCAGACTGGCCTGATAAATGCAGCACCCCCCTCAGGTGCTATGTGAGTGGAGTGACTGGTTAGCACCAGTTGGACTTTGTTAACTCTTTCCCTGCCGGTCTCTGGAGAGCTTCCCACCACGTTTGCTATCACGTTTGAATTCACTTCACTTTGAGCTGCGTATTTTTTTTTTCTAGTTGCCCCCATTTGACGTGCTTTGAGCTAATTGGATACAAACACAAAGTTGTACTATTCCGAGTTAAATGTGCAGAGCGCTTTAATGTGGCTCCACACTATCGGTCTCCTCATTGTTGTGGAAATATGGCCGCGGCCGCTGATTGCGTCCCTGTTTGCCCGGCGCACATGTTCACCTCGGTCTGACGAGGCGGGGAGGCATTTCCACGCTGCCGTACGTCATTTGCACAGTTGCCTTTAATTGCACAGAGAGCGCTGGGGAGGGGCGCAGCAATTTGCTAATGAACTCTAAGGGCCCGGGCTCTCCGCTGTAGAGCAGAACACTACTAATAGTGCTGAGGACTCACTCCAAGTCTCAAGAGGTCCTCTACTTGATTGAGCCGTGCAGGCTGAAGAGGGGCTGGAAATAATTGAAATTTCCCTCAAAAAAATATTCACTGCCTGACTTTTTTTGTGTGGATGTTAGAGTCTCAAACGATTATGAATGCTCAGCAGTTGAGCTGTTGAGTTAATTTAGTGGGGATGTATTTTTGCATCAGAGAGGCTTTGTGGCACTGACATTTTCAGAGGGTGATTTTTTTGTTGTTGTTGTTGTTGTTGCAGTTGAAATCATGTAAGAAGAATGTGAAGTGGCCAACAATCTGAAATAACATCTATATGTTCGGGATCCGTCGCTGTTATTCTTACATGCAGCGCAATCTCTTCCTAAACAAACCCTGCTTGTGTGAGTTTAATGTTGTGGTCACCGTGTAAGAATTTTGCTCTTGATAGCGCTATCGCCGTATCTTTTTTTTTTTTTCTCTCTCTCCCAACAATTGGCACTGTTATGCCATACAAGTGCGGGTTTCCAGGTCAGTGAGACCCAGCGGTGTTGGTTTAGGTAACTCGGGCGGTCAAAGAGTGACCCCTGACCACCCCCCCCCCCCCCACCCTCTCTCCCCTCCACTCCCCCCCCCCCCCCCCCCTTCACTCCTAACTCAATGGAAACCATGACTGCCGGGGTCAGCCGCTATTTTCCTAATCAGTACACCGCTATCGCCAATCTATCCGCTTCTCGTTGAAGTATGGATCGAGTTTCACCCGACTTAACAGGCGCACACGGTCGCTCTGCTTTTTTTTTCATCCCCTCTCTCTCTCTCTCCTACAGTGGCACGCTGCTGTTCTTAATACAAACTTTTGAATCATTGTAGTGATTGTTGGTAATAGCGGCTTTTGTAGTTGAATAGAGGAGAGGTTTGACCCCCCCCCCCCTCCCCCTCCATCCATCCCTCCCTCCCTCCCTCGCCCCCCCCCCCCCCTTCCTCTCTTTCCTCCCCTTTTTTTTTTTTTTTTTCCATTGGGGAGTGAATGCAGGGCGGCTGTTGAGGATTCAACAAGTGATACAAAGACGTGACCACGTGACTTGTGTGTTTCTTAGCCTCTTCATTATTGCGGTGGAATAGCAAGTAGGGGTGATTATGATTAAGCAACTCGAGGCCGGGGTGACTTCAAAGAATAGGAATGTCAGGAGCTCCTTTTATGCCTTCATATATTTTCAGACATCCACAGTGGGTTTTTAAAAAAAAAAAATTTTTTTTATGTTCAGTTGATTTATTAGTTGTTTTTAAGTCCTGCATTATGGCTGGAAACCAGTGCTTAGTAGAGTCGCGCTGTGTCACAGATACTCTGTTGTGATAGCCACAAGATCCCGATTGCAAATAAAGTTCTTGGCTTGTGTCTCCTGTTACTTATGATGGGCGGCCATGTCTGTCCCCGAGGCCTGCTGTGGTTTCTTTGGCTAAGTAAACAATAACCTGGCTTAACACATGTGTACTTAGCTAATGGAAAGTTCCTCTCCCCCCCCCCCCCTTTAACCCCCTGCAAGCCTCTGACAATGGCCACCATCGCAAACGGCTCGTCTCCAAGGAATCCGCTGAGACCGTCCCGGGCGGGCGCGGAGGCCTGCCAGTCGAGCTAGGCTAGGCTAATGAAGGGAACCACAGCAAAACATGTCATTAAGAAATTACGCCTGCCTTTTCATTCACCAGTGAAGAAAAACAACAACAACAACAACAAAAAAACACCAAAAGAGGAATATGCTTTGTTTGGGGTTAGATAGCGTGGTGGGTCGAGCACTGGAGTTAATGTTTTTGTTTGGATTTCAGCTCACAGAGAGTAAACAAGGAGTCTGTAGCGAGAGCTGAAGTGGGAGAGGCCACGGAGGAAGAAAATCAGTTCGTCAGTTTCCGCGAGTGTCATCTAAATGGACTTTAAAAGCTCTGGTAATTATCTCAAACATGTAATTATCGCTGGTTGTCTCCATGAGGTTAACCCACCACTTTTAAAAAGCCGATTGAAGAGTACCTGACGGCTATTCAGTGTAGCATACTTTACTTACTCAAGAGACCAAATCCAGTTTTCTCCCTCACCCCCTTCAGCAATTATAAGGTTATTTCTTCTTTCTTTGTCTATTGTGAAGAGTTAGGGAGGAAGGGGGAGTGCAGAACCGAATGGGAGGGAGTAAGGGGTCTTTTGCTCTCTCTCCCCCTTTCTTTTTTTTTTTTTTTTTTACCACGCATACCATTATCAGCCCCTCTTTTCATTTTGGGAGCACTAATATTGCAGCAAGGGGAGGAGAGGGGTGGAGAGAGCGGAGAAAGCGGAGGTACTCGGGCAAGCACTTGCCTGGCCGGTTATCAGAGAGGCAGATCCTGCTTTATCTAGTCACAGTGGAAAGCAAAGTAAACAAGAGTTTACAATAGCTGGCCTTTTCAGCCCCCTTTCACTTACAGCTTTCCCACTAGCATTCAGCCGGGCGGGGAGAACGTGTCCGGAGTTATTGCGGGGCCATCTTGCTGCTGCAAACACACCGGCGTTCTCGCCGATTTCAAGTTGAGGAAGCAGCGCCGTTTGCAAAGGTCAAAAACGGTGTTAAAGAAAACAACCACAGAGAACAGATGCACCAAAGAATTCTGGGGGATTGAGTAGCCCGACTGTCATCTTTGATTCAGATGTACCACCACTGAAGAGTGTGTGTGTGTGTGTGTGTGTGTGTGTGGGGGGGGGTTATTTGGATATTTATGTCTGTGCCGTTAAGTATGCACATACGATTATTTCTGCACGCTCACTGGCACGGAGTGAAAAGTAAATATCCATATCATCACAAAAGATATTTCAGAGCGGAGAAAGAGGGAAAGGGTGTGTGTACGGGGAGGCAAAGCACAACAACCTTAACAGTTTTCTTTATTATTGCAAATGAATTGGCAAGGCAACATTTCTTGCATGAGCGCTTGTATGATATGGGGCCTGGCACAGCGAGAAAGGGAAGCCCCCTCTTGCATCTCAGACACGACACAATGAAGAATGCATTGGATTGGAATGCCTCACCGATCATAGCGAAATCTGAATTTCCAGCAAGGAAAATCTTTTCATGGCGAATTAGGGTGGTGTAGGGAAGAAAAATGGTAATGAAAAAGAAAAAAAAAAAAAAAAGGTATGCATGGCTCAAAAACAGGGTTCCCTCGGCTTGGCGTGGCAGATTTAAGAAGTTTAGCTAAAGCTAGGCAGAATAGAATGTGGAAAATTGAATTTACTAAACAATTAAGCATTGAATTAATCTACATCCTGCACAGGGAGACGGCGAGCGAGCCAGAGAGGGAAAGAGTTAAAGAGGGGGGGGGGGGGACAGAGCGAGAGAAGGGACCACGGTCCCTCATTAAGGGGACGGAATAAATCAAGTGTGTAGCTACGGGTGCAGTGGGACAACTCTCTCTTTCTCTCTGTTTCCTCAAGCTTTCTGTTTATGCGTCTATTCATCTTGTGGATTTACATATCCCATATATTGGAGGTGCACCTCTTTATTATGTGTCTTGTTGGCACAGGGTGTGTGTGTGTGTGTGTGTGTGTGTGTGTGTGTGTGTGTGTGTGTGTGTGTGTGTGTGTGTGTGTGTGTTTGCTTATGGTCAAGGTGTGTTTTTGCTAAGTAGGGACTTTGAGTATGACAGGTGTTTGCATAAGGTAGATGAAACGTATTTGTGTGTATTTGTGTATTTGTGTGTGTGTGTGTGTGCGTGCGTGTGCGTGTGCGTGCGTGTGCGTGCGTGCGCGCGCGCGCACAAGCAAAGTGACCAAACGTAAAGTGCATTGTACATGGGTGTGTGCACACAAGCGACGCGACCTGTGTGTACTGGTATGTGTGGGTTGTGTGATCTCAGCCGTGTGTGTATTAATTGCGTGTTAGATCAGTGCCGGGCCTGTTCCATCCAAGGGCGGCCTGTGATTATAAATAAACTCCCCGTCCCCGCGGAGATGCCACCAGGCCCTGTCTCAGCCCCGCCCCGTTTCCCATGGGGCCTCAGTGGCCACCTCCCAGCAGGCAAAGCGCTCTTTTGTTCAATTACAGCTAATGCAGTAGTTTGCCATTTCCCCCTTCACTTTCTAATTATATTTTCAAATGGAATTTGTTATAGAATTAAAACAAAAAGAACATGAAAAAAAAACACGCATATCCTTTTTGCAAGCTGAGGCTCGTGGGTTTTTTGATACTTGCCGCTCGACATCCCCGGGGTGCTGCGCTATTCTTTTTCACAGAGCTCTGAATAAACAAGTTCTGCTCATTTTTTAAAAGCTGTACTTTTGGAAGGAATTGGCAAAATGCTGTGTTAACTGTTTGCTTGCTGAGCATGTGGTCCGGATTACCTCACTTCTGATATTCTCTGGAGTTACTCGGTCATGCACGGGTGTTTCATTTTTCAGTGTTCTCCGGTCAGCTACAAAGAATTTGTAAGAGGTGGAAAAAAGGATCTTCTTGGTATTTCATCCCTGTTAAAATCAACGTTTATCTACCCAATCACCATCCCAGTCATGCACTGGCTTTCTACTTTATTGCAAAGCCTCAAAGCCTAATTTGGAAAACAACGATTATATCGTCCATGTAAGCACTGGATTATAATTTCATAGCCCAGGAACATCAAACGAGCTCTAATAGACGCCAAATGTGTTGAATTTGCTGACTTGTATTTTCTTTTCTGCTATTGTACTCCATCTACATTTAGTTTAAAACAAACCCTGTGTCATGAATTAATGTCTACTTTCTTTTTTTTTCCGACTCGACTCCCTTCTCACAGCAGCAGTGCAATTGTAGTTTCCCCCAATTGAAACCAGTTGTTTCCCCAGTGTGTTCCTCTGCTCTCCCTCCTCTCTTCCTCCATGTGGGTTTCTATCACTCATTTCGTCGCAGAGCCCTAAAAGCGTGATGCAAACACCACATTGCCCCTTGATATCTGCTTCATTTGATTTCACAGAGCAAAGATAGGCTCGCGCGGGCGGTGCAGGAGGGTCCATGAGTGTTTGTGTGTGTGTTTTGTTAGTTGCATGCTTGTTTGTTGCATGTGATAACACATTAGAGTCCATTTCCTTGTCTTCTGAAGTCTATTTTTCTCTCCTGTCCTCTGGCACTAATGTTGCTTTTTCAGAGGCGCAGAGGAGATAAGAAGTAACATCTGGTTTAGTTTCAATAGTATGAAGCCGCTTCGTATGGGGCAGTTTTTTTAGATTTGTGTGTGTTTTTTTTGTTTGCAGTGTGCAGAATATGTGTGGAAGCTCCAAATCTGAGAGGAAACTTTAAATGTTTCTATCTGACTGCGTATTTGTGTTTGTTGTCTGTCTGCCTATCTGTGGATTTGTTGTTGTGTGTGTGTGTGTGTGTGTGTGCGTGTGTGTGTGCGTGTGTGTGCGTGTGTGCGTGTGTGTGTGCGTGCGTGCGTGTGTGTGTGTGCGTGCGTGTGTGTGTGTGTGCGTGCGTGTGTGCGTGTGTGTGTGTGTGTGTGTGCATGTGCGCGCGTGTGCGCGCGTCCTTCGTTTTTCCTCCTGTCTGGGCCATTTGCTCTCCACCGCCCGGTGTGCAGCTGACACTCATCTGGCCTACGACACACACAGCTTACTATATATAAACCCAGGTCTTCTTTCTCTCTTCTTCTCTTGTCTGGTCAGCTGCTTGTGTTCGATGTCACAAACCACGAGGTGTAGAAGAAGTCTCGGTTTAGAATCAGTCAAGTCGATTATGTTATTTTTCTTGAGGTTTCAGACAAAGGAATGGACTTCCATTTTGTGCAAAACTTTTTCATTTGTTTTAAATCAGCTTCATTTTGGTCGGTCATGCAATATCTTTGTTTCATTTTTGTTTTGAGAAAAGACTGTGGGAAAACTTGAGCTTATTTGATTATGTTTCCGTGTTGGCTCTGCTGCCCAAAATGAAATGTAATTCTTCATTAGTGGGACTGGTCATTCTTTTTTTTTTTTTTTTTTTTTTGGGACAAAACAAGATTTATACATACAGTATGTAGCAATACTTTGAGTTATTTACCTCTCTCCCTGCCTCCCGCTCCGCTCTGCTCGGATGACATCACTCCCTGGCGCTCGCTGCGGCCTATCTTAAGTTGTAGCTGTTTTGTATTTTCATCTGCTAGTGGTTTGAGCCAAATGGAGGCAGCCGTGGATTGCATGCCTCAGAAAGCTGGGAACTAATACAACATGTTCGCTCGCTATTCGTCTGGGCCTTTCTCTTCATCAAGCCCCAATAATCCTCATTCTATAAAACTGTTGCAGGGCCTCACACACACACACACACACACACACACACACACACACACACACACACACACACACACACACACTCTCTCTCTCTCTCTCTCTGCATGACTGGGCTGAGTTGGCAATGATGAATTTATTTTGAGTGTTATTTTGCGTTTTTGTGCGTGTTTGCGGCTTTCCTTCCAGATACAGTATGTATAGGCCGAAGTTTTCAAATGAAGATAATAAAATATGTTAAAAAAAAAAAAAAAAAAATTCAATTGCACTTAAAATCAATGCAACTACTGAAATACAAGGAGTTCGATTAACTGACCGGCCTCTTTCTCCTCTCTCTGTCTTCGGCAGACGTCCTGGAACAGAGACCACGACGACACGGCGTCCACGCGCTCCGGAGGCACGCCGGGACCGTCCAGCGGCGGACACACATCGCACAGCGGCGACAACAGCAGCGAACAGGGTAAGAGGTCATACGGAGTGGGACGAGAAGGGGACATGGCACTGTGTGTGTGTGTGTGTGTGTGTGTGTGTGTGTGTGTGTGTGTGTGTGTGTGTGTGTGTGTGTGTGTGTGTGTGTGTGGACCGAGATGCTGAGTAAATGATCTGTTATGAAGTACAGGATAGAACTCTTTATGTGTGAGGATGTAATACGAAGAGAGGCTTAGCTTTTTTGCAACAGCTCACTGTTGCGGGTTAATAACCCACAGAGAGGTCAGAGGTCACGGTGAGCGATGTAAGAGCATGTTTGGGACCTGGTCGGGACTCTTTGTTTTTCTCAGGGACTCGTCGTCAGAGTAGACGTGGTGTTGTAGATGGTTTGTGGTGTAGAAAGCGGTCTCTGTTCTGCTAGCAATCTTTTGTTTCGTGCTCGTGTTTAAGGAAAATTCAGGCACATATAACCAACTCACAGATCTTTAGCGGATATTGTAAATACATGGCAGCTTGGCTGAAAACAAGGCTGTTTTTACGGAGTATGAGAAGCTGACAGATTGGGGAGGTTTTTTTCGACATTAATAATTGGACACAAGGAGTGATGGCTGTGAAGCTTGTGCTCACAGACTGCTTCGATATACATGACAGTTTATGCACTTAAGCTTATTCTATAATAAAATGATCCGGATTATAATGTTAACTGGATATGGAAAATGGAAAATGTGCTTATTATTTCACTATGATTACTTTCATTTATTGATTTTATATACCTAAATGTAAGGGTTCCACCACACACTCCACCTTTGACCAGACAACTCTGCTGAGGCTTGGTGTGTATGACTTCGAAGAATCTGTGTTTATCTGTGTGTGAAGAGCGAGAGGCAGAGAGACAGGCAGCAGTGGGGAATGGGGGGGGTGTTGGTGGTGGTGGTGGTGGGCCGGCGTTACAAACAAACTGTAGGCAAAAAAAGCAACTTCATATATTATTGAAGGCGATGTCAAGGCAAGCAGTTTGCAGTGCCAGGAGGCAGAGCCTGGGTGGGAGCAGAGAGCGCCGCCATGCCTTCCACTCCAACGAGCAGCCATTTATATCGTCAACACACACACACACACTCGCTGTCTCTCTTTGTCTCTCTGTCTGTCTCCCACTCAAACTCATCGTCTCTCTTTCTGTCCCTCGCACACGTTCTCCTGCTGTTTGGGTTTCGTTCTCATTCTTCAGTAACGTTCATTCTTCAGTAAGACGCAGGACCGAGAGTTTAGACACGAGATGAAAAACATAGATAGACAGATGCTGTGGCAGAGGAAAGCAGACTGATAAAAGAAGAGTGAAATTACAGTGAAACAGGGGAAGACAAAGAGATATTGTGTAAGTGTGTGTGTGTGTGTGTGTGTGTGTGTGTGTGTGTGTGTGTGTGTGTGTGTGTGTGTGTGCACTCCTCTACCTCTGATGAATAATGGTCTGGGGCAGCCAGGCGAAGTCTGATTGGTCGCTCTAATGAGCGTGCTCTGTGCCGGGCTTGGGCTCCTGCTCCTGTGACCTTTGCCCTCTATTGACCAAACTGACACTTCATTTTTCACATCTTTCCAATTATAGACCCACTCCTTATGTTTGCCCGCCTCCTCTGACTCTCTCTCATGATCTCTCTTTCTCTCTCTCCATTTCCTCATATTTGTGTGTGTGTGTGTGTGTGTGTGTGTGTGTGTGCGTGTGCGTGTGTGTGCGCGTGTGTGTGTTTTGTTTGTTGTTGAAGTTCATTAGAGGGTAAAATGTGTTATTTGTGTATAAATGTTGTAAATGCTTGTGTGTGTCAGCGTAATGAATGAGGTGCTTCGATTTGTCTGAGTGTTACAAGCCCGGAGACAAACATGTACAATGCATGTACAGTATGTGTGAGGGTATCTGCAGGTCCTGCAAGATGTTAGGTAAATTTAAGACAGTATGTCAAACAGCATAACTGCTTTTGTGGATGACTGTGACGAAATCCGTGCAGCTGGGCTTCAAAGTTTGGTGGAAAGGCTTCCTAGAAAAGTAGCGTCAAGGGCAGCAGGGGATGATTGGCCCTGGTTTTAGAATTAGCCTTTTAAAAATCACGTGGTGTGATGATATGTGTCCGCATACTTTTGGCCATGTTGTGTATTTTTCTTTATTTATAACCCAGGTAGACTTAAAGAGCTCTTTCGATGTCCTGCTGAAGCCTGACGTATGTGTGCGAGTGTGTGCCCACATAAACAAAGCAATCACTCACACGCGCGCGCGCGCACGCACACACACACACACACACACACACACACACACACACACACACACACACACAGAGTGTAGCGCATCAGGGGGACGCAGTGACAACAGTAAATACCGGAGGACATCTTGGACCGGATTCAGGTTTATATGGGTTAAGAGCTATCACTGCCACGTCATATTGGCTCTGGCAAATTCTGTGTCAGTCACTTGGTAATCCCAGTAAGCTGGTTATTTATCTGTTTGGCACTTTGCTCACTCTCTCCCCGACAGCTTCACCCTGCTGTTTCTCCTCCCTCTCTCTCCCTCTCTCACTCTTTCATCTTCATATCCTCCCCTCTCTTCTCCAGTTTTCCCTTGTCTCCCACCTACTCGCCCGTCTCTCTTTCATTTTACTGTCAGTCGCTTTTCTCTCTTCTTGTGTATCCCCATGCTCTTCTCTCTCTCTCCTCCCCCCTTTTTTTTTTTCTTCTTCCATGCCTCCCACTCGCTCTAAAACACCACCTTTGTTTATCCTTCTTCTTCTTTCCCTTTCTCTCACCTCTCTTTGTTCCTTTTTGCGCTCTTCCCCATCGTGCTCTCTTCTATTTGTCACAGCTCTGTTTTCCCTCTTTATGTTTTACATTTTTTTCCTCTTTCATCTTTACTTCTCTTGCTGTTTCTTTCTCACTTTTCTTTCCTCTTTTACCCATTTTTGTTCTTTACCTTCAGACTCTTATCTTCTCATCTCAGTTTTTCCCTCGTCAGTCTCATTTTTCTTCCTAAATTTCCACTTCCTTCCCTCTTGTTTCCGATCTTTACTCCTCTTACTGCTCTACAGCATCTTTCTCTTACCACTTCTTCATGTTTGCTCACCTCTTCCTCTCTTTTACCTTTTCACAGATTGCTTTCTCACTGACCTTTTTCTCTTTCGTCACCTCTGCCTGCAGAGCTGCACAATTACTCTTTCTCTCCTTTACTCGTTCTCTCCCTTTTCTTCTCATTCATCCCACTATCAATCCATACTCTCACACTTTCTGTAGCTCCTCTTGCACTCAATCTTTCTGTAATTCCTGCCCATGTCTCCTTATCATCTCCATGTTCAACTCTCCTTCATCTTTGCTCTCCAGCAGAGTGAAGCAGCTCAGAGGAAGGATGCTGGATGGTCGAAGAGGCCTTTAACTCGTGAACGCTCCTCTTTCAGCCTTTTTTCTGAGGCTATTCCTGACACAAACACATGCTCTGCTCTGTCCTTCTTTCTTAATGGTTCACTGCCCACTAGTATAAAAAAAAAAAAAAAAAAAAAATGCTATCTCTACCCGGAAGTGTGCTCACACTCTCACATCCAAGAGCTGTAGGAATTGTTAGGAGGGCTCCGCATTATGTAAGATCAGCGGTTACCCTGTGAATGCCATTGAACTCAGCAAGAGAAGAACATATTTTTCATTACCCAACCAAGTGACTGATGATGAGATGATGTATTTTTTAACGGAATAGTTAATGATAACTCTTAAACCAGCAGATGTTTTGCAGTGCTTTGTCAGTGTCACAGTGATGATGTGAAAGAAAGAAAAAAAAAAAAAAATCAATTCTTTATTTTTGCATGTGGCAACAATGCTCACATGCTGCATTCTTACTTATGGTGTTTATGCTTTGACCACAATGCCAATGGTATTTTTTAGCACTAAATTCCATTGACAGTTACAATAAAAAAAAAATGGAGGGAGGATCACATTTGCTTCACACATGTCATTAAAATCAGTCCTGGGTGTCTCCTTTCTCCCTAAAGAGCAGACAAAGAAGAAAGCGTCTTATTTTTCTCCTCCCTTTCTCTGGAAGATCTTTGTAAACATCCAGCAAGAATCGTCGAGGAAAGCCGGAGAGCGACCCTGTAGTTAATTAGTCCCACTCTATTAGCCCAGCTGTTTGCTCGCTAGTTTCTACCAACAGGCCCTTTGTTTAATACCCAGAAGCCCCCTGGAGAAGCCTATCTGCAGCCTTGGATCATGCTTTTCTGTGAAAAGCAATGCTCGAAGGGCAGAGGAAAAGCTGACAGATCATATATGCCTGCAATGGAGGGGTGTCCCTCATGGACACGAGCGGGCCTTCTCTTTTTCTCCCAGAATAAAGTACTCCTCTTTGCCTGTGTGAATTTGTAAGGACACCCCTTGGCTTCTCTAAGGGCCTGGCGTGCGAAGGAAACAGAATAACATTCAGGCACTGAGTCGGGCAGCTGCAGCGCTGTGGATGCGAGCTGAGCAGAGGAGTGGAGCCCAGTGTTTGCTCTGGTTTTTGAAAGCTACAGGGTTTCCTTCTCTGCTTGTCAGAAACATCCAGGGAGTGAGGCGATGACTGGCGATATTAGATATGTATCACCAATTACCCAGACCATTTGTAAAGAGTACAGTGTGCTGCGCCAAGACAAACAGCTCCCTGTAACGTAGTGTGTTAGTGTCTGCATACATGTCTAGTGTCTGAGTAGTGGCCTGAGATTTCTGGTTGATGTGATATCTAGCTCTGAGGTTTTTATTTTTTTATTATTATTTGGCTGAGGTATTTGGAGGAATTAAATTCATGCTGATATCTGCTATTTGACCAACTAAACTCTGCAAAACTAAAACACGTCTAAATGTGTAGTTCATTAGTTAATTTTGTACGTACATGAAGCTAATTGCTTCAGTCTGTACTTTGAAATTCCTGCATATTTATTGTACGTTATGAGAGTCGAGTCACTTGAATCCTGGCTGTGATGAAGGTGGTGGAAGATATGGCTCTTACCTCCCCTTTCTTGAGGATGTGGCTTTAAAAACATTTGAAAAGTCTACTTTTCCCAGTTTAATATGCCTTTAAATATCATATCCTGGCACAGCTTCAGCCTATTAATTGTTCATCACTGCATACAACCCTCACTGGCTGTGGTGTAGATCCCCATCGATCAGGACCGAATATTCCTGATGTTGTCATCCATTCGTCCGCCCTCCAACCTCTGTGCCCTCCGACAAGGTCAGGCCACAGAGGAGGTGATGCTCTCACTCGTTTCATTGGGCAGTTTCTGGGGCCGGGGTGGGCAAACGGGGACATGGACAGGGGTGGCAGGCAATCAGCGGCCGGCTCCCGCTCGTCCAATCACTGGGCCTCACGTGGTCCCCTCAAAGTCACCGATTAATTGGTCCGATTGTCCATTAGACTGGAAGAGAACCGTGTGTGTGTGTCTGTGCGGTGTATTCCTATCCCTGACTTGCTTTCCTCTTCCTCATAGATGCTCTTCTCTCTCATTCTTTACAAATTCTCTGTTGCAATAATGAGTTAAGAGTCATTACAGAGAGAATTAGATGCTGTTTAATTAGTAAGTAAATACACTAAAGCCATACATAGAAGTGTTTTTTGTTTTTTTGTTTTTTTGCATTGGCACATTGAGAAACCAATATATACAAAAATCAATGCTTTTATTCATCCATGCATGAAGTGTTCTGACAAATCATTAAAATGCATAACCCATCTGCAAATAGAAACATAGACCTTAAGAGAGACCGTATCCAGCTCTGTGTGCATGTTGTCTAGACGACGTCTAGACAATATCGAGGAAGATTCTTGGTGCAGTAATTGTCTTACTGGGTGTCCAGCTTTATCGGTAATCTGTTTAAATGTGAGTCTCTGTGGGTAGATAAAAGGTATGTGGCTCCCTTGATTAGGCTGCAGCCAGTAGTACTGGAGGTGTGTAAGTACAGTAGCTGGCAGACACAAACAGGATTCTCTCTTTGATTTCCTCAGAGCATGAACACGGGAAAAAAAAGAACATGGAAGAAGATAAAAGTGGAATAAAAATACTGAAAGAAAACAGAGCAAAATGTGAGATAAGGAGGAAGGGGGAAAATCGTACAATGAATGCTGTGAAAGCATTTTGCTGCTAACTGGAGCAGTGCGTGTCTTTATGTGTGTGAAAATTCAGTTGTGATAAAGAAAAAGAGAAAGACGGAGCAGTTTGCCCTGATTAGTGTGTTAAATGCTGCTGAGTTTTGTTTGGGAGTCTATTGAGGCTCAAACACGACTTGCCTTGAGGCCGGGCCACCTCAAGCTCCCTCTATGTCCCTTCGGGGGGGGGGTTAAAGTGTGTGTAAGCATGTGACGATGTGTTAAGAAATAGATTAATATCTGCAGAGTCACAAACCTAACTTTCTGTTCACATGTTCATAAAAATATACATATGAAAGGCATAAGTGTAATTGCATCCTTGAGAAAACATCCCACAACAACTCGGCATTGCCAGTAGCAATGTTTATACAGTCTCAACTGGATTTACTGCATCTCAAACATTATTATCTGTGGTTACCTGGGAAAAAGAGATGTCTGGCCTCTCGGCGTCCAATCGCGACCTCACTCTCTCAGGTTCGCTGAGATGTTTATGACCACGCTTTATCGCCGCGGCTGACGCGTCAACCAGCACGCAGCGACTCGCCTCGCACAAAATGATAGCCCTTGATGACTTTTTATTGCCTTGTAGGCAATAAGCAAACTCGGAGTGCCCTGAGTTTGCCCCTTTCAAAAAAGAGGAAATTGTATTAGGTTCCCACAGTGAGGGGCCAGTTTGCTTTTAGGATTAAGGGCTGGTGTCACACAGCCGCCGAGGTCGTGAGGAAGAAAGGGTCTGAAATACGAGTAAACAAAGTGATTTCCCCTCCTCTGGTTTTCCTCTGGTCTCCTCCCCTCTTCCTCTCCTCTTCCTCTCCTCTCAAGCTTGGTTTTATTGGCTTGAGTGAACATCTTGTGTGTGAGAAGCTTGTAGTCATAAAACCATTTGATAAGGTTTCGGAGCACACTTGACTCTTCGACATTCGTTCAACATGTGATCCTCATTTTTGTACATTTTGTCTCCTTCCCTCTCTTTGCTCTTATCATGCCCACATTTCTGACTTCCTATAATATTATTCAGTGGAAACCCTTGCACATTTTGAAGGTGAATAAAATGTTTCCTCCTTTCTCTGTTACTTCAAATCTCCCTTGCATTCACTTAGTCTGCATCTCTGTCTGTCTGTTGGTTACATGTGGGCATGTTTGCATGACCAAAGAAATGCAAAGTCTAGTCCAGACCATTACAATATGCCTTGTGTGCACAATTTACATGAAATACATATTCATCCACAACATGCATGCACACGAAGTAGCTTCTCCCTCTTCCTCTCTTTCCCTCTGCCTCTCACATGCCTTCACTCAGCCTTGGTGCTTGGTTAGGATGTGTTCTGTTCAGAAATGACAACACTGGTGTCACTCATTTCTTTTATTTCTTACGGTTGCCTTCTATCTCTCTTGTTTCACTCATAAATACGCTTGGATCAGATCGTGTAGTTTGCTGCTGCTCCAAGAAAAAAAGAGGAAAAAAAAAAAAAGAGTTTCTACTTCATTTGCTCCACTGAGGGAATGCAAGCAGGAGGGAAATGTATCTTTAGCTCCCATGTTATAATTGTGGCACACTAATGATGTAGACACATTCTCACTGTCTGTTTACAGGAAGCGCTCTTCTTTAATTTGTGACTGGTGTGAATGCCAAATGCCTATATCTAATTACTGGTGTTTGCTAAAAGATACTATTTACACACCCCTTTTGCCTTGTAGATGTCTCTTGTGTGTCAGGGTGGGGATGACAAGAAAAGTTAAATGTGTAAAAATGGTAAAGGATTTTTTATTTTATTTTATTTTTTTCCCTAAATTTGATCTGCAACCTTTTTTCTATCTGTCTGCAGGAAAAGAAAATTATAATAAGAGGAGTTCTTCTACCCATATAATCTCTATATGTTTTCAATCAGTGACTCTCAAGTCAAACTGTCAATTGCAAACTCCATCCAGGTTTATTTCTGTGCAAAGCTCCATAATTTGCACCGTTTTAGAGTAATTCTGTCCTGAAAGCAGATGCCACTTTGTGAAATTACTGGATATCTCCTTTTGGGAATGAAGTTTTAAGCTTTGATTTGCAAATGTAAACAAGTTGAAATGTGGTAATGCACTTGTAATGCAAATGAATAGGAAAAAAACTTGAAGCATGCTTATTCACTTGTGAAATTACATGTGTTTGTGTGTGTGTGTGTGTGTGTGTGTGTGTGTGTGTGTGTGTGTGTGTGTAGGGTCTTGTTTTCTTGCCATAGAAATCTTGTCATAGTGCAAAATGGGGACGAATTTGGAATTTGTCACCAGTTTGGGTTCCTTATTTTGCCTGTTTTCAATTCAGAAATGCACAGTGCACACACACGCGCGCATACACACACACACACACACACACACACACACACACACAGCTGCGCTCACAGACTGAAAATGCCCCGGTTCTTAATCGTGGCAGTACAGGTTCATAGGGAATCTGACAGTAAAATCACAGCAAGTCATCGCTGATGTGTCACAACACATTATATCTGGCCCATAAAACGACCTTAAACTTCCTCTCTTCCTTCTGTCTTTTCATTCCTCTCACTGCTGACTCTGTCTCCCTCCTCCTCCTCCTCCTCACTTGAAAAGGAGCTGAGCTTAGGGCCCAGGAGGCCTCTGATCAGATAGATGTTAACTTTTCAGGGAAAACCCTGATAGCAGAATAGAGGACTGGAGAATTGAAGCAGTCACCTCTGCCGGTGGATGACAGGAGCAAGGGACCAGATCAGCTTTTTTTTTCATGAGGATGTTACCACTGTTTATGTAGGAAAAGGTTGCAATGAACGCTTTCATAGACTATGAAATTTAGATATATTTAAAAGAAACATTCGGTATTCACTTCTATGCAGAGAGGAAAGAGAAAGGAGGGAGGGGGGGGAGCAGAGAGACAGGACTTTAGCACTTTGTATAGTGGAGAAGCATTGTTTGGCCCCTTGGCACACACAAGAATACACACAAATAAGCAACTCACACACACACACACACACACACACACACACATGCACGGAGCACCAACGTTTATTTAAGCTTTTGATAAAGAGATTAGCCCCATCATCCTACGCTCTTAAGCTAGCCAAGGGGGTCCGTGTTCAGGAAATCCTGGCTTTCCTGACACATGGGCTTATTGGGGGAACCTGGCTCAAGCAACACTTGTACGATATTAATACAATTCATATCTGTGAGTTTAGCATTAGCTCATTTGGTCTTAAAATTAGAGCTTTTAATCCAAAATGGTAAATGACAGTAGAAGACTTGAAAGAGGGAGATGAAACGGAGACAGTAGGGGGTATTGATAGTAAGCAAGAGGGAGAAAAAGAAGGTAGAGGAGGTGGCATATCCGTGCCAACTGAACTGTCCCCCCCCCTTTATTATTAGCCCTATCACAGTGGTTGGAGTCCAGCTTAAAGCTACAAACAGCGAAGTGCTAATTTTAGCCTCCAAAGAGGATAAGGATAAATAGCTTGCTGCCAGTTTGCCATATGGTCCCCTGCCGATTATATTGTGTCAGGAATATTTTCACCCCACCCCCACTCTCACCCCGACACACAAACATGCACACATATACGCACAAACACACTCGTGTATCTGTTGTTTCAGCATTTATGAAGTTGGGAGGTGGCTTGATCACAACATATAGTCACAGTTTGCTTTTATTTTGTGTAGTTAATCTCTTTGTAGGAATAGAACGATACATCATACTGTACTGTCCACACGGGACAATGTTGTTGTGGTCTCAATCAGCAGTCTTTTTTTTTTTTTTTTTTTTATCCATTACTTTGGCTTCCAGCTGCAAGGTAACATTTGGCCTCTTCTGTAATCTTCTGCAACTTGGTTTATATTCTCACTTGTACATGCGCCCCCCTGTCAAAGAATACGAATGAGTCTCTCTCTCTCGCTCTCTCTCTCTCCATCAACACACATGCATATGTTCACATGTAAATGCAACACACACTCTCACAGCTACTCTCCATTATTCTCTCACTCTCTCCCTCAAATTGAAATAATTCAATTTATGGACACAGTTCCAGACCTCCCTGGCTAAGACCATTATGCACGGAGCCCCCCCCCCCCCAACCCCCCTTCCCTAACAAAAGAAGGGGAGAATTTACCAGCCGGCTCTCCAAACGACACCCACACAAAGCCAATTTCATGCCAGGAAAACACCAGCAGAAGCGCCATTTTTGGTCACAACCTGCATCCCTGTGGATTTTCTTTATTATGGGATATGGGCCGGTGCTACTCTAATTTTTGTTTGGGCTTATTTTCATAAACCTTATGTGACACATGCAGCTCCCCCTTGTTTCTAACACTCAAACCAGGCCTATACACAGGTGTTCATTAATTTAAAAGTGGAAGAGTGCATAACATCAGATATTTTGCATTGGTGAACCTTTTCGCTGTGTGATTTAGTCACAGATTTGATCCCTGCAGCAAACAATGCGTCTATTTATTCTGTTAAAGTTATGCTGAACACGTACCTGTTCATATAATTTGTCTCAGATTAGGCAGTGATGTCACTTAAAAGCATAAAGTGGCGTGTTGTTAACCCAAGTAACCTGGCATGCAGTCATTTGGAGGTAAAGAGTGGCTTCAATGTGAGTCAACTGGGCCAAAGCTTGACCCAAGGCTGACCCAGACCAAACATGCTGCCCCCAGAGGCCCCCTCCCGTTGGTCCTTTTGACATGGATACCTGCTGTAGGGATTTGACTGAGAGATAAAGACCTCGGCAAGCTTTTCTAATAGTTTAGGGAGTATGAAAGAGGAAAAAGAGGGGTAGATAACAAATACCTGTAGATAAACAGCAGCAGGGTGGGCCGGAGGGCAACATGGGCGTTTACTTTGTGTGTTTGCAAAGCAACACAAAGCTTGCCACTCGCGGTGCGCACACTTGTGAATGCACACATTTGGATGTAACCCGATCATCCCTTCTCGCTCCGAGCCAGTGAAACTCAAAGAGATGAGCAGGGACTGGGGGCAGAGATTCTCACTAGTGATAACCTTTCGTGTAGAGGCCTGAATGGCAGTGTTAAACACACACACACACACACACACACACACACACACACACACAAACTGCATAAAGATATTGTACACACCAGCTCCCATGGGCAGTCCCGGGTCTTTGTTCCACTGAGATTCTCTTAAGCGGCAGAGAGGTCATACTCTTACAGGAAGTCACTCTCCAGAGTGGGCTGCCTCTTTCAGGAAGTTGACTTGGTGGGACTGTGCGGCGAGAGCGCCGGCGTCCGCGGGGGGCATATCAATCCCGTCCACATGGGCCCACACTCCACAGGAAGTAGGCCGCTGTAAACCCACTCACTTCCTCTTCCTCTGTCCCTAAAAGTCTTATCAGGGCTGCGTATGGGTTGGCTGATAGGACTACATATCCCCCACAGCTCCACAACACCACATCCTGTGCCTATCAAGGACATGACAACGAAGGAGGAAGGAGAGACACAGTGTTCCTTGTGTTGAACATTTTTTTGTAAAAGGGGAGTTTTGATCACTTGAGTGTGGATATTGCATGACGAAGGAGTCTTTAAGTTAAAAGCGCCATTCACTCAGTCACCACAACAGCCTGTCTTCTGTTTACCCAAGAAAGAAATCAGCTAAAACCCTAGAATATAAATGCACCGACTCAACAATAACAGGTATTGAAACAGAGTAGGTTACAGCTCTGATAATGACTTATCTTGTTTTCCTAACCACCCCTTCAGTGTCATGAGCTTGTGGGTACAGACCATATTATACTCCCTCATAATACTAAAACCTTCTGTTATCCCCGAAAAAAAAATAAAAAAACCTTCACTGGGAGTTAACGCGCTATTATTAGCGCAGGGTTAGCGTGCCAGTATTATCTAACGACTGCAGTTTGGCTGGCGCTGATAGGTTAGCATGAGTGGGAAAATCCGTGTGTATTAAAAGTGTTTATCAGAGGCTGTGTCATTCAGATAGTTAGCCTGTGGAAAAATGCAGACGAGTGCTGTACGCGGTAGCTCTGAAAAATAAACTGGGAAACGTTTGCTCGGTTGATGCAACTACACCCCAAACATGAAGGCATGATCGCAGACAAAACTGACTGGGTTTCCACATAATGCCAGTTCATTAAAATGGTGGCTTTGATAGGTTGGTTGAAGTTAAACAAGTTAGTGTTGCAAGATATAATTTCACAAACTTTGGCTTGTTAAAACAACTCTTTTGAAAGGATGTATTTTCAGGGAATTCATTTTGGCAAAAAAAAAAAAAATTATACCATGACTGTAACTAAGTTAACGGATCTTTAAAGAAAGATGTGCACTCAGTTTGAGTTTGTTGAACCTCTAGTTAGCAAGTTATATCTAGTTTCTCACGCTGAAAATATATATATATCAACTCAATGTTCATCCACAACAAAGTCAAATAGGATGTTTTTCCTTCAGATTATCTGAAGGTTCCCTCTCTTTGTCCCGCAACTACACTGAAGGACTTTGGAATGCCCTTCAGCACATCAGCTGACTTTTGGAAAGGACCGCCGTGCCATTGTGCTGTTAAGTGCTCTCAGCTTTTGTTATAGTCCTTGTCCTCTCTGCCATCCCTTCCCCCCCTTACCCTCTCCTTCCATCGTCCATTTGACTCTCTCCCTCTCTGTTCGTTCGCTGTGAGCTGAGTCGGATTGAAGCTCGGTGAGTCGAAGGTGTCAAAAGCCATCCGAGAGGCAGCGAAACAATTGAGAGAGTTAAGAATGAGAAAGCGGCAAAATAGACACAATTTAAGGAATCTTATACCGTTTTGTGTGTTTGTGTTTGTGTGTGTGTGTCTGAGGACTTCCCTTCACTGAGGCGAAGAATCTGTGGGCCCCCCTCACAAGTGCTCCCATTTGAACTGAGTCTAGCCCTCTATCTTCAGGTTAGAAAAAAAAGAAAACGGCATAACAAAGGCAAGAGGGGAAAAATCAATAGTTACACAGCAAAAGTGCTCAACATGAAAGGGTGAATTCATCGCCCTACACTTTCATTTTAGCTTGTACCGTCTGTCTCTTTCTCTCTCGTTCTTTCTCTCTCGACTGATCTGGAAGTGGGAATAAAAGGCAGTCCGTGTGTGTGTGTGTGTGTGTGTGTGTGTGTGTGTGTGTGTGTGTGTGTGTGTGTGTGTGTGTGTGTGTGTGTCTGTGTGTGTGTGTTTTTCTTTCTGTGCTTCTGTGCTTCTGTGCGTGGAGGCATACTGCAGTTTAATGTCGTGTCGGTGCCCTGGGCTCGAGGCAGTTTCCAGCGTGTCAGGCAGCCTGTGGTGATGACCCTTTGCGAGGAAAATGGCACAGAGAGAGCAGTCACATTTACACTGACATTTTTGCCATCACCTATGGCTATGTCAACAGGCCTGATCCCTCCCAGCCTCGTAGCCAACAGTGGACATGCCCCTAGCCACAACACGGAGAAATCGACCATTAACGCAGGTCTAATATTCAATATTTTATAAAAGGTTAATCATTTGGTCTCTAAAATGTCATAAAACAGTGAGAAAGACCCAGCAATTCCCACAGCCTGATTTGATGCATTCACATGGCTGCTTCTTTAGAACTAAAAGATATCACTTTCAAACAGAGAAATCAGCAGTAGAATCGGCAATCCAATATATCTATATAACTCTTCTATATCCGTCTTTACACAACGCCAAAATCACACATGATAATATGAAACACGTGGGAAAGCATGCATGAATGTCACTGCATTCAATATGATGAAGACGAACAACAATGCGCTCAAACCATTCCAGCAAAAAGCCACATAAATCTCAAAGACCTGAGGTTTTGAAAGGCTTTTAATTAACTCATAAATATATTTTTTTGTTGTTAGTTAAACACATTCCCTGTGTCTGACTTCCTGATCCCCTCCTCATCAGATCACCACAAATGAAATAATTGCTCCAAACTTGGCCCGGATTCTCACAACAAGAAGTCTCCAGTGTGCTTTAATTACAAATAACCCCTTGTAAATGACTCACCAGTTACTGTCATTATTGAATCTGTCAGTGTTGATCCACAAAACTGTCATCATTTAAAGTAACTGGCTTTGTTATTGCAAAGCACTCGTTATTTACTGTAATTACTTCAATGGAATTGTCTTTGATTACAGGAAGCAATTACTTAGCTCTCCCCTGATTGTTTACCTGGCAAGCCCCATTTTTTTATTTTTATTTGTATTAATGACAACTATGTATGTCTGCCTAATTTATCCAATGTATTTATTCATGATATCGTGACTAATGTGTGTTCTACAAAGATTAATCTATGCTTTAAAGTGATGTGATGGGAATGTAGTGGCTGGAGTTTTGAGCAAAGATCTAAAAACATTGGAGAGTCTCTCTGGCGAAGGCAGGAAGGGAAGTCTAGACTAACCATATTGTTTTGTCGACATCGCATGTCATTATCCGTAGAATAGTCGTGGGGATTTCTCTCCCTCTCTCCTCCTCCTCGCGAATAAAAGGGTGGAGAAAGAGCATTGGTCACAGAGAGCGTTTTGTATTGAAGTGTGTGTGTGTGTGTGTGTGTGTGTGTGTGTGTGTGTGTGTGTGTGTGTCTGTGTATGTGTTGGTTTAGAATACTTTATTGGTAAGTTGCTTCCTGGAAGATCCTTGGAAATAGATGCATGCAAGTATGGTCAAGTGTGTGTCTGCTTTTGAAAATGTGCCCTTACTTGGGAATTGCGTCGTGAGGAATTCCTGCATGTTCGGAATATTTGGAGGTGGGAGGGGCTTCCAGAGCCATGCAAAGGGAACCCCCCACTGCCTGCAACCCCCAGCTGTACCCCACCTCCCCTCAAGTCTAGAGCTTATGAATGGCCTGAATACAATAAACGCCACTTTTTTTCTATTCTCCCTCCCTCCTGCGAGCCCTTCTTTACCCCTCTGAGGATTTCTGGGAATGTAATGTGTGTGTATTTGTGCGAGAGAGTGTGTGTGTTTCTGTGTGAGTACCAGAGAGAAAAAGGAGTGAGAGGGAGAGCACTTTAGTCAATGTACATTAGCAAGTGTGTGTGCGTGTGTGTGCGCTTTGTGTATCATGTTTTGAGTGTGTGTGTGTATATGAATTTCTCGCCTGCCAATATGAAATGTGTGTATCCCATGTGGAACAGGATAGCAGGCCCCTGGGGCCTGGGCCTTGCCTGGACTGCCAACCCAGGGTCATGTGAGCTTTCTGGGGTGTGAAACTCTAGGAGTGGCCTATGAAAGATCAGCTCCAGGTCACTCAGTGAAAGACACACTCTCTTTCTTTTGCAACAAACAGCCCTTACACTAAATGCACTGTCATAAACTCAGAAGACCTGTCTCCACTCCTTTTCCTCTCAGTCCGTCCACAGCCTATAAAACCTTGCAAAAACATCTCGCAGTATCCTCCAAAAAAACGTTTAGCCATCTGCGAATGATTCACACAGGATCCCACTCATGACATCTGGCACAAAGCTAATATTCATAACCCTTCTCATCTCAGCAGTGCTTCTACAAAGGAAAAATGATTAGAAAGCTAAATGTCATTATTCTCCCGCATTGTGCTAGAAGCGACGTGTCTGACAAGATCTCTGTTCGCAGATGAATGGCTGGTGAGTCCGTGGCTGTTAATTTGCCAGGCAGCAGAAAAATGTCTGACACCTCAGAATGGCACATGTGCCCATGCACAGGGGGGGGGCAGGTAGTACCAGTGTCTGTTACGCTGAGAGATGGTTCATAATCAGATCATAACAGATTAGCCTAGATAGTGCTTGATAATGTCAGGGTATGCCTTGAGACAAGAGAGATGCCGAGATGTGATAAAGACAGAAGAGAGGAAGAAGAAACAGAGGAGGGGGAGCTTAATTTGCCTTCAGTAGAAGTAGAATTAAAACATAGAGACTGAGGATATAAAAAAAATGTTAATCTCAATTTTTAACCATATTCAATTAGTGAATTATCATTTTCTGCTGTTTTGATTTACAAAGAAAGACATCCTACAAAGAAGAAAGATAACAACGCTTCACGCTTCCATCCCCGATACTGTGAAAATACCCTTCATTCAAACCCCCACAGTCCAACAGACAAGAGAGAAGGAGGAGACAAGTAATGAAGGAGGAAGGAGGGGAATGCAGGAATGAAACATGAAGTGGCAGAAAGGCTTAAATAAAAGCCACCGAGGGCCTGAATGAGGGCAGAAGTGTCTGCTTAGCTAATGCTAACGAAGCTAGTAGAAATGCATGAAGAAAGCTCACCAAATTTTTACGTCATTATCTGTTTGCTCACAGTGTGTGTGTGTGTGTGTGTGTGTGTGTGTGTGTGTGTGTGTGTGTGTGTGTGTGTGTGTGTGTGCGTGCGCGCGTGTTTGTGTGCAAATGTGTATTTGTGTATACAGCGTGCGAGGGGACTGATAAAATATTCCTTCCCTTGGTTGGCCCCGGGGCATTTCAACTGCCCCTGGCTCCTTCCAGTCAGTGGCCTGCTCCTAATTGCCACACACACACACACACACACACACACACACACACACACACACACACACACTGCAAACGCGCATGCATAGAGAAAGGCAGAGATAGACGCACACATACAGACGAATGCACATTCATGCATGCATACATTCCTCACACACAAACATGCACCCCCGCTGTCCTGCATTGATTCACCCCACCCACCCACCCACCCATCCATCCCTCCTCCTCTTCCTCCTCCTCTTCCTCCTCCCGTCCCCCTCCTCTAACTAGTTGCAAAGACCGTTGTCATGGCTGATCAGTGGGCCGGGCCCAGAGTTGTGCCTCTGGCTTTTCCTTGTGGGGAGACTGGAGCTTGCTAGCTTAGCTTCCCCTGCGCTGTATGCATGCAGCCCAGGGTTACAGCCTGCTGATGCTCCTAATAAGGCTGGCAGCCTGTGCATGGAGAGAGACTGACTGATTCATTGGCTGAGTGGCGAGCTGGCTGCCTGGGTAGCTTTCTGACTGACTGACCGACCGACCGATAAGCACCTGACTGACAAGGTGGCTTTATGACGGACTTACTTACTTGCTCCCTGGCTGACTGACTTTATGGCTTTATAGACTAGACTGGCTTACTGGCTGACTATAGTTTACTGGTCGACTGAATAACAGTCGACGACTGCCTGACTGACCAACTATAAGGCTTAATGGTTGGCTGACAGACTGACCGTGATGTCACTGAGGTCTTTTTTTTTTTTTTTTTACACTCATTAAGATCAATTTGAAATTAGTGCTCACGCTATCAGAAGTTTTCAGCCAGTTCGAGCAACTAAAAAGCACAAAAAAATGTTTACGTTTGGTCCGTCGGGCTTGCTGAAGATGCTTGCGTCATCACCCTTGAAGGCAACACGCACACGTGAGGAAACAGCAATGTCAAATATTCCCGAGCATCAGTACGTGCCGACTCCCAGGTAAAGCAACAATTTTACAATATTCGCTCCCCAGATTGTTACTGTACATCCCTTTCGCATTACATTTTGTCCTTTACAATGCATTCAGCATGGGCGACAAGCATCAGTTGACAAGTGCATTGCAGATGTGCGTCACATGCTAACCCAGTAATGAGAACATCTCTTTGACTACAAAGCAAATTGGAGAACAGAGTGTACCACAATATGATGTCAAAGAACCCATGACACATTAATTACAACAGATTTATCCATTTTGGAAGAGCTTTCGTGATAACTTCTCTGTTTGGTGTTTGGAAATATGAGCTTCAGAGGCCAACGAAGAAAAAAAAAAAGAAATATCTGCATTACAGCAACTGACTGTTCTGTATGATTTTTTTTTTTTCAACTGATTAACTCCAGTGTGCCACAGCGTCGCTTCCCTGTTCTACCCATTATTTTCTCCCTCTTCATTGCGTCCGTCAGTGGCTTGAGTTTGAGCTTCCACTTTTTCATTCTCTCCTTTTCAACCACGATGAATATTCCACAATCCCTCCTTCTCCCTCTTTTCCTTCACTATCACTATCTCGGTCTCTTTCTTTCCCCCGTTTTTACCCCCCCCCCCCCCCCCCCCTCTCTCTCTCTCTGACACGGTTGACATTTCCCAAACATGGCTGCCAGACACAGCTTCAACACCTTTCCTGCTTCACCCTTCCTCACTGCCAGCCTTTTTCCTCTCCTCTCCCACCTCCCACATTTCCATCGCTCGCTGGGGTTAAAGAAAAGCAGATATTAGCCCCCAGACCTTGTCGAGGTGATTGGTATCCAATTGCACTGAAAATGGAAATGCCAATAAAATTGACGGCCGTTTTCCAGCCCTCCTCCCTTTTTTTTTTTTTTTTTCCCCCCTTCCAGGTAAAGTAAGTGTCTACAGGTCAGACTTAGCGGTATAGGTAAGGCATAGGAAGGAAATGAATATTGGGGAGGTGTTCGTGTCTTCCTGTCTGGCTCTTGGGTTATGGGCGACAAAAATTATAGCGAGAGATAGGCAACGCACCCAGAATACA
Source organism: Embiotoca jacksoni (assembly GCF_022577435.1). Classification (NCBI taxonomy): domain Eukaryota; kingdom Metazoa; phylum Chordata; class Actinopteri; family Embiotocidae; genus Embiotoca; species Embiotoca jacksoni. The sequence continues at coordinate 3,309,905 of NW_027185252.1, forward strand.
CACTTGTATTACTTTTTCTCTGCATACACTCTCTTGTTTCCCCTTTCTTCATGCTTCTCATGATACCTCACCTCTTCCCTGAGCTTTCCTGCTCACCCACATGCCTGCATACTGACTCCCGCACTCACTCACTCACTCACTCGCGCTCTGAGCTGGTACTCCGGCCCTTTTGCTTCTGTTTTCCCAACTCGCATGGGACAAGCCCCTAGGTTTGTTATTGTAGGCTTTGCTGAACATGAGCCGGTCTTTACAACGGATTGAAAGCATTTGCTTCCAATGAAAATCTGGTCTTAGATTACAGGGCCTCGGCTCGGCTCACCCCTCTTTTCCACCAGGCGGAGAGATGTGGAGAGGAAGAGAGACGACGGAGGGGTGGGTGTATTTTAGCCCTGAAACAGTAGGAAGAAAAAAACTCACTTGTTAAGCTCAGGCTGCATTTGTCCCAGGCTAATGATGTAACCGAAGCCTGCAATGCGAGTGTGTTTCAGGGCAGAGAGAAGGATGAAAGGCACACACATGTATGTATGTGTGCGTTTGTGTGAGCGTAGAGCTGAAATGGTTAGTTAATCAATTAATGGACGAGTCATTCAACAACCTTTATTGATTAATGGTTATGTAAAAACTATGATTAACTAGGTCTCATTGACAGGTGTGAGGATTTGCTGCTTTTTTGTTTGACAGCTTTACAGTAAATTTAATATCTTTTGGTTTTCAACTTGGAAAGTGGAAAACATGAATTTGACAACATCATGTTCAGCTCTGGGAATTTCATCGGCATTTTTTTTTTTTTTATCTGTATTTTTTTATAGGATAAGTCATTGATTTGTTGATATAAAAATGACTTCCACCTGTCATATGGCTATTTCCAGAATCAAACCTTTTTATCTTCTGGGGAGGTTACATCAGCCCAACCCGTAGCAGCAGCTTTTACCTACATATGTGCATTATCAGTACCGCCCAATCTCTGAAAAGCTGCTTCTTGTTTTGTCCCTCCCCCACCCTTAATAGTGTCACCTCCACTTCCACACGAGGTTCATTAAAAAGCCTTCAATATGTGTGCATATGTATTTCCTTCTGCTCGAGCACTCGTAGAGAGAAAGCGAGGGCGAGCCAGGAGTGTTGTTTCGTATGGATCGTTGAGAGCCTCTCTCTCCTAATGGTGTATATAATTCAGGTGCCCTCCAGGCATGCTTTCAGGAATTCTTTTGCCTGAGGTAATGGGGAGCAAAGGCCTGGGTTTTAGGCCCTTGATTATTCCACTGATGTGGCAGGCTGGAAAAAAGTCATCTCCAACCGGATTAGCGCCAACATCCCCATTAATTATCGATGAATCGGGGCTTAGGGTTTAGCTAGGTGCTGGGTGTCGCCCTCTGCAAGTTAGTGGAGCGCGGGCCTGCTTCGGTGCAGTTATCTACTCCTTCCACAGTGAATAGACCTAGAAGCTTTAGAAGTGCTTTGTGTGTAATCAATAAATAACTGGATCCAATTCTGTGCACTGCTTTATTTTTTCTTTTTTTTACTTCCCCTCACTTCCAGTTGAGAGAGGCGATACGGGACAAAAGTCAGTTATTTCTCCGCTGAAATCTTTCCAGCAGTGAGGGTGCCACTTGTTTACCTCACCTCATGTTTCTATTATGATTACCATCTTCATTGAGGGTGGCTCGCATTTTTGAATAATGATAATAACAATTAGGCTTTTCACAGCCACAGATGGGAAGAGTCTGTTTCTCTCCAGCGGATCTGCGCAGAATACGTACAGCAATTGGGTGTTTTTCCAATATGTGCAGTGTGTGTGTGTGTTGGATTGTGTACGTATGGGTGCATGTTGTTGAGTCTGAATGCAGAGAAAAGGCCCGTGGAGCGCCTTCCCCTTTCACTTTTTTCTCTCAGCGCTCAGATACTCGGAGCTGTCTCGGTGTTCCCCTAAGGTGAGGTTAACTGGCCTTAATAGAGTCTTATCGAAGCCCTACAGGTTGCTGTAAGCAGCCATGACGCCATTGTTATGAAAAGCAGCTATCTTTGTTGGCGCTGTTTTTTTTGCCTCCGACTTCCTTTTTTCCACCTATTTTCCTTTTATTTTCTGCCTTCCCCCTCCTCGCAACCTAGCCTTTTGTAGTGCCGTGTTACTCTTTCCACCTTAGGTAAAATGGCAGAATGCGGCGGGGCGACGCATCAATAACTATTTTCCCCTCAGGATAATAAAGACTAAATCTCTCTGTCATTTTCAATTCTGCGCGGGCTTGAAGAGGAGAGTGGGGAAATGCGACCTTACAAGTCCTTTGTGCTCCCCTTCTCCCTCTCTTTTCTCACGGAAAGATGCAAGCGCTCGCTGTGTTTTCAAGTGACGGGGGGGGAGAAAAATGAAAGGCAGGGTTATTTATAAATGTATTAAAAATGAATGCATTTATGAGGTGCTGTTTTCCAGCCATTCTCTGCTTGCCATTGTTGTGTCTCTATACCCCTCCGTCTGTGCATACAAAGCCCTCCAGAATTCCTTCGAAATCTTATTTATTCCCTTTGAACGCGGAGGCGCATCAAATGCAGGAAGTAAACAAACTGTGCGTCTGATCTCCGCTGTCGCTTCCTGTTCCTTGTCATGTGACAGGTGATGGCATGGACAACAGCGTGGCTTCGCCGAGCACGGGGGATGACGATGACCCGGATAAAGAAAAGAAACGCAACAAGAAGAGAGGGATTTTCCCAAAGGTGGCCACCAACATCATGAGAGCGTGGCTCTTCCAGCACCTAACAGTGAGTTCAGCGAAGTGACATTTGCTCTCGATTGCTCTCGGTTTCACATCACGTGTGCACGCTGAACTTCTAGTCAGAGCCATGGGCTGTTGCACTCGCGCACAGCCACAAACATTTTGTAGCTCTTCTCCTTTCTTATTCGGCACACTTGCAACACACTTGCCCGCCGCACAAAAGAGCACACGTACACTGAGACACTCACTGCCACTCACATGCACACCACCAAAGCCCCCCCCCCTTCACCCCACCCCTCTTCTCCACAGTGTATCCCGGTTCGTACGGGGAACACTTCAAAGACACAGGCCTGTGTAATCTGCCGGCGATCTCTGCAGCTTGCGTTCTCGCTCCTCATCTGCTGAAACTGAATAAGGTTGAAGCCAAGGAGAGACGCCCCCGGCCATAACTGCACATACATAGATGAACCTTATTAAGAACAAATCTGTCATTATTTAACAGATGCCTGGGATGCTGCAAAGGCCTGTGGTTTGGCTATATTTTTCCTCAATTATAGCAGAGAATACAAGTGCTGTTAGCACCATCTGACGGCATCACAAATTGTTTGGAGAGATAGTGTGGGAAAAATGTATTTTGACACCAGAAGATACAAATGGGAGTGTTAAAAGGGCGCCAACAGTGCGTGGAAAGCTGTCTTAGTTCAGTAAATACTATTTTAAACAAGATCAATTCACCAGTCACAGTCAGCATTGCTTTACATTATTAAAATCTCTTAATACTTATCAAAGGAAAGAAGGAAGAGGTTCAATTAAAACCTGTTTCTGTTTAGTTGAATAACAATATACTGTTTTTAGTCTCATAAGATCAAACCTTTCAGTGTTATTTGAATGTATCGGTACATCTTACTGACTGAGAGGATAACATTTTCCTCATTTCATATGAATGCATTTGAGAAAATGACTTGTGCTCACACTTACTGACCTTCTAAACTTAAGGAGTTTGTAGTTCTATAATTGTCAAGGATCAGAAGCTTTGCTGTGTTCGTCTATTCTGAGAATCCAGTCAAAGGCATCCTTTTTTTTTTTTTTAAATGGCCTGAAAACCTGTTCCAGAGACTTGAAATGTTGCTGACATGTTGATTTACAAATAGACAAATATGTAACAGATTCAACTGAACTCTGGTTCCAGACCTCACCACCCACATCTTTGATTTTTCCCATGGTTTCAATAAATGTATCAAATGTAAAAAAAAAAAAATCAAATCAGGCTGAATTTTAGGCCAGTTTGACTTCACAAGACGAGCATATAAAACGGGATCAAATCCATGACCATGCTTCCAAAGAAAATCAGGGTGAAATACAAACAAGATATTGACAGAACTTCAACTTCCATTAACTAAAACTGCATCTTCAATAGAGCTCATGTGTACAGCTTTTTGAAAATAGATTAAAATAGTTACATCTTTACTGTGTTTATTCAACTTTCTAATCGTACTTCGAATCTACAGCTCTGCTCAGGAAATGTGTTTCAAAACTACTTGACGGAGCCTTGCGTCATACACATTCTGCCTGTGTCAGGAGTTTGTGGAGAACATGATACAGTTTGACTGAGTGGGTGTTGGTTTGAATTGCACAAGCCAACAGGGAGGATGCTGAGGAAAGTAATTTTGGTTGTTGGATTATGGATATTGCATGGGCTCAACTTTTTATTTATTTATTTCCTATCTTTGACGTTGATGGTATGAATTGTGTAGCACCTTCCTTGGTTTCCAACAGTTAGTGGCAAATTGGGGGAACTTTTTTCACTTTGTAAACTGACATTTAGGCAGAGATAGTGTGTATGTGTGCACGGCATACTGTACACACACATCTCATGACAAGACTTCTTATATTTTTTGTTTCTTTTTTGTGCTCTCCTCTTTTTCATCTGACCCTCACCAACTCCTTCATAAACCACCAGCTCTCCCATCACCCTGCACACACACACACACACACACACACACACACACACACACACACACACACACACACACACACACACACACACACTTGCTCCAACTCCCTGACCTCAGCCCGTACACCTCCAAAACCTTCGGGGCCACAGAGGAAAGGTGTTTGAAACATGCACACATCCTGTCTGTGGAAATACAGTTCAGCACACACATGCCTGGTGAAACACACACTCAGCAACACACCTCCTGTGTCATATTACACCGTGAGTCGGGCTTATGGGAGGCTTCTACCCTGTTAGATCTCAAACAGTGGGAAGGATATAAGTGAGTGCCAAGGGAGCAGGGTGAGGAGAAGAAGGTGAGGAGGTGAAGAGGGGGATAAGGAGGATCCATCAACTTTTTTTTCTTCTCCCAGGCAAAAGAGAAAGGGGGAGCTAAATATGTCATGCACATGCAGGCATACAATGGCACATATGGGTATATTACTTTATGGCACAAAACAGGAAAAAGGATGCTGCTCTTTCGGTGCAAACTGCTTTTAAATCTCTGAAGTAAACTGAAAAAATTGATGGAAAAATCACTTCCAATGTGTTTGTCCTCTTCAGTGAAGCCAAACAGAAATGAAACCCAGCCAGAGAGAGGAGCAGCATCTTTGTTTACAGGAAATGTGGTCTGAATTTTGAGAAACACTGGCATTAACAATACCACTGGTGTCAGATAGATGCTTGCTGTGGTCTCATTTGTTTACACTGATCATTCTTCAGTGTCACTATTAATTTAATCAGCATATGTCGGTGTTTACGTATGCTACACATCGCGCCTCCAACGCAAAAACATTTACAGTATCTCTTACACTGGTAGTGTGCGTCTCGGTCTGTGTTGGTACCAACCTATGCTCGGCCGGCTGGTCCAGGCTCAGAGCATCGTCATCAGCTGCTCTGTCTTTGTGTCGCAGAGGGATGGAGGATGTGAGTCTGGCCTCTTAGAGATAGACACAATGCCAATTAGGCAATCAGGGATGCGTCCGTGCACACACACACACACACACACACAGACACATCATCACACAGTAATGTGGCACACAAACCTGAATAAGTGAGTCAGGGTCTGTTGTACATAATAGAAGAGAACACACTATAGTGGAAGTTTGGATTTTTGTTATTCGCCCTCACACTTGAACCCTCAGGGGAGTTCTCATTGTACCGAAGCGGAAGGGGAAGGTGGGTGGCAAAGTGAGGCTGCGAGTGCACCAGCAGGATAGGTGGTAGGTGGCATTTACACTGCTGGTTTTTCTTTTTGTGTTGTTTTGAAAACATTTCTGCTCACTTATCCATCAAGGATGCTAATTTCCTGTCTTGTTCCAGGAGAAAAAGGCAAACATTTCAAAGCAACAACAGAGAAACTTCTAACTCCCCAGATTGCTGGTTTTATCAGAACATTGGTCAAAGCCAGAGTTTTGTAGATATATGCAGGTTGGCAAGAGGTACCAGGTATAGAAAAGGGACCTGGGAAGTATGCTTCTATCTGTTGTGTGATGGGCAGAATTGACAGATAGAGCAGTGGCATTGAATTTGTGATGATGACAAGAGTTGCAGCTCACTGAGTTCTCTCCAACACACCCAATGAGCTCATATGTTGTTGACAACGCTTGTGGGACAAGTTCATTGGAAGAATTTTGGCCGTGTTGACTTGGAGAGACTTCAAAACATTAGCGTTTACCGCCTGTCACCAACGGCCGAACCGTGCAGGTCACTGCCAGCTTGACATGCAGCTGTAAACTTGGTAGCGAACCAAATTAAAGGAGAGGGGAGGGCTTTTTCCACTCGTGTCCTCATCTCATTTTGATGTTTGTGTTCATCATAAATCCCATTATTAAACATATGTTACAGCTACTAGTTATCAGCTGGTTTTATGGACTGACTCGATGGGATGTTTGATAACAGAAATCGGCCTTTCTCTCATTTCTACACGTGCTTGACATCAGCAAGGACGTGCTTAAACATGTGGATGATGACATTTCCCCAGAAATAACAATACAAGTTGTTTGACAGAATAGTTTAAGTTGTAAAATCAATTCTAAACCTATTGCATAACTGACTGGGCTACCTCATTGCTACACCAAAGAGATATAATAGCTGCTATCCAATCTCTGTTTCCTCCACCCGTCACATTGTTCAGTTGGAATCCACCCCCTGCCTGCACCACCTCCCACCCCTTCCACACAAATGGTATTTTCTTGTTTAATTTAACAAGAAATGAGTAGTAAATGAAAGCTCAGGCCTCAAATCCCCAACGCGCCCTGTGCTCTGCTCTCCACTCCCCTATGAAAAGGCAATTTGTGAAATTATGTGATAGAGTAATTAGATGGAATTCACCCCCGCCTCCCCGCTACACACACACACACACACACACACACACACACACACACACACACACACACACACACCACCCGTATTCCCATTTAGATTGTTGCCCTGCTAAACTGAAGTAGGTGTGTGTGTGTGTGTGTGTGTGTGTGTGTGTGTGTGTGTGTGTGTGTGTGTGCGCGTGTGTGTGGAGAGGAAGGGTAGGCAGGAGGGGGTTTGGCATTTGGAGTGTTAGCATTGGTGTACTCACAGACCGGGACACACACACACACACACACACTCTCATACACATTATCACTAACACTCTCTCATTCTGGCTCTCCTCCCCTCCTATTTGTACACAGATGCAGTGTAACGAGGGGCAGCCGTGATCGCAGCTCATAAAAGAAGCCAACCCGCAAACCCTCAATGAGCTGCTTTTTTTTTTTTCTCTCCCCCCGCCTCCTTTCTCCCCTTAAAATGTGTAAAATGCACAGAGAGAGAGAGAGAGTATAAAAAAAATCCAACTGGAAGGCATAATCCGCCGTTAATACAATTAGAGTCTAATTTAACCGCTTGCGTACGCAGATGTAGCCGAGCTGGGGGAGCGCCACCCTCTCCCCCCCTCTTTTCTTGGATATGTCTTTTTTTTTCTTTCTTTTTTTTCTCAACACAGCAGCGTGCAGTGGGGGTTTGAGCAGAAACAGGTGTGAAAAGCGATATAATTCATTTCTGCGCTGGCAGAGGAGGCCAGGAGCCTTGCTGTCGTGGGCCTTTTGGGTGGGGGCATCTAGACCGGGTGTGCACAGGGGGGGTGAGAGGAGGTGATGGATGGATGGATAGATAGGTGCCCTACACATTAGAGGCAAGATCATTTCTCTTGTATGTCAGTGGTTTAAGTCAGGATTGAACAGCAACTTTATAATCCATGAAAATTCTGCTGAAAATGTACTGCCTCGCGCTGTAAACTGAGGGCTTCGCAATTCCTGAACTTCTCAGCTTACAGAACACAAACGAGATCATCTAAACAACAGAAGGCAGGGTAAAAAACAACAACTTGAGGTCAGAGTTCGCCATTACCTCGGACGCCATTATTCTTCAGCTGTTTATTGCTGGAGCCTGGATGTGTCAGCACCCTGGTCACCCGCGGAAACCCTGACCCCACCACGGCAGCCCGTTTCTGAAAGGGCGGTTTTATCTTCATACTCACAACCGAAGGCTATTTCTGGACACTTTCATCTTCATTACCAAGTTATAGTGATAAGAAGGAACCAGGGGAGACATGCGGTACAAATATTGAAATGAATCCAGAACACCACAGCATTACATGTATTTTTTCACATTTAATGACTACAGCTGTCCTGTGATTGTTGTTAGACTTGTTTGTCTTAGTCATCTGCTGCACAAATTAAGTTTTTCATGAGAAATCATTTCAAACTGACCATCCAAGCCACCAGGACGCCTTGTTAATAGCTTTGACAAGACATCAGTGAGCCAGCTTAGAAGAACATCAGCTGACTTTTTATGTGTTTCCATTCATTTATTCATAAATGACAACAAAGTCTTGATGTCCATCTTGATACTAAAGTAATATAGTGGCCTATGTGGCCTGGTGTCTCCGATTAGGTCTTAATTTAATCTAAGTGGCAGTCAGAATCTTAGGCGCCACTGCATTAGGATTTCAAAGAGGTCCTAAGAGACGACAGACGGATGGACAGATCTGCCAAAGGCCTGGCGTGACACTGACGAGACAGAGCGGCAAGGGAAAACAAGAGAACAACTTCAACTTAGTCTCAGCATTTTTATTCACTTTCAGATACTTTATCTCCGGGAATAGAATTGGCTATGGGCTGTGTGTGTGTGTGTGTGTGTGTGTGTGTGTGTGTGTGTGTGTGTGTGTGTGTGTGTGTGTGTGTGTGTTTCTACGAGGGCATTTGGAAGCAATGACTTGTCCGTACCAATCGCAGGAGTGGTTGGTGTCAAAGAGGAGGCAGCTGAGTCAACCTGCCTACCCCCACTACAGACAGACACACACACACACACACACACACACACACACACACACACACATACTGTGCTCCAACCCCCACATTACCCCACACCTTGTAATGAAAACATCATCAATTATCCCTCTTGACAGGCCCCAGGGACCGAAGGCAGACAGCTCTCTTTTGGGGGCTTCTCTTTGTGGACTGACCCTCACAGACAAACAGACTCGCCACTCACACGCTCACACTTTGCAACCGTCTCATTCGGGACATTCGTGAGTTTTGTTTTAGCATGTATATTAAAAGCTGATCGGCCGATGATCCATCTATGCCAAATGGGTGGATAGTCGCTCTTGGTAGTGGGAGATAGTTCGACCGGTCCATCTGGTGGAGGTGCAGGGGGGGGGTCAGGAGGTGTGAGTGTGTATATGTATGTGTGTAACGTGGGGGTAATGGCATGGAGGGGCAGAGGGAAGACATCAGGCCCTGACACAGACTCCTGAAAGGCCATCTGTGTCATGATTGATGGATGGAATGATGGATGGATGAGTGGATGAACAGATGGAAAGAGGGATACAGTAGATGGAGACTAGAAAGACTCACACACGGCACATGTTTGCAGCTCAGAATAGACACACTGCTTTGCTGAAATATTGGCCAAATTTGGTATTAATTGTTTTTTGTTGGTTAATTCAAGTTTTTGTCTTTATTTGAACTCAATATACTAGCAGTAGTATTCCCCTACCTTGCTATGGATATGGTTTACATACATTTCTTTAGACCTCCCGCCCACCGTAATGCATTTCATAAGTTTAGGTTTCCAATACGTTTCCATTCTGCCAAGAATCTGATTCTGTGTAAAACATAGCATTCTTGAAAAACATTTTTTTAAATAACTTGTATAAATATAAAATTATAATATCTTTCCAACCAAAACTGAGTTCTGCATAGAAGTCACATTGGTTGAATCTCGCACGACATGGAAAAAATTTGTGTCTCGCTTGGTTTTATCACATTAGGTCAATTTAGAGCCTAAACATTTGTCAGTCACAGAAAGGAAAAATCAAAATGCGGTTGCCAGTTGTTAGCGTATACCACAAAGGGAGTATGTTCTTTGACTTGGACAGACAAAACTGTCCATTCAACCTTCTTAAGGTCAGCTAGCGTGAGCTTAATCGGTGATCTTCTTTGTTTTCAAATTTGTTGTCATATGATGATATTCCCTCTGGTCTCGTACTCCAAACAGGCTAAACAATTCGTTGCAAATATTTATAGATATAAACCCATGTCAGGTCCTTTATAAAGTGCTCTTAACATTTCTGACGGTGCTTTACTTCAAACCTTTTTCTGCCAGGTTTTTCTCTCTGCTTCTTGTATCTTTTTACCTCACTATTTAAAAATCCCTCAAGAGCAGTTAACTTTTAATTCAAGTCACCTTTGAACTTGTCTGGCATAGATGCTGACCCAAGGTAAGCATGTGTGTGCTGTGTGTGTAGATCTGGCTTCAGTCACAGGCCGGTGCGTTTCCTGGAGAACGTGAGAACTTTACAGACCCTCAAGGTCGGTCAGTAGCACAGCGGAGAACACGAGTTAGAAGAGCTCTGCCGCGGCTTTTGAGAATACACCGACACACACACGATAACCAGTTTTTGTTTAAATTGTAGGAGCTTCTTTTTTAGTATAGTTTTTACAAACTACATTTTTACAAAGTATTTTCAAAATTTGTGGCCTTGTGGAAAAGAAAATTGTCTTATTCTTGCTCAGTAAAACCTCACTAGTTTTTTTTTTTTTTTTTTATGTTTTCAAATCCAGTGATTGGGTCAAAGAGATTAAACATCAAGGTGTTGGAAAATTTAATTTGACCCCTTATACTTTGTCACCATTATTCCCATCTACCGTCCCGTCTTTTCTCCTTGCCATCCCTCTTCTGCTGTCCCCCTCCCCCCCCCCCCCCCCAACTCTCATATAATTTCATAGTTGGGAAACTATGAAACAGTTCAGTGTGTGGTTTCATTGTTGTACGTCAGAATGATTGATGGCTTTGTGCTGAAGCTGTGTTTCACACAAGTTCAATTTTTTCATTATCAGCTGTATGTGAAGAGTGTGTGGGTGTGTTTGTGTGTGTAAATGTGTGTACTGAGTGGATACAGGCCCAGTAACTCAGATATGTGAAACCATTCTTGGTTTGGTACCCACCAATCATTTTACAATGATCTGTAAATCCAGAGAAGAGGCTCACTCTCACACTCTCGCACACAGACACACAGATGAAAACATATACAGGACACACACACACACACACACACACACACACACACACACACACACACTTCTACATAGGCCCACAGGAATGACGTCAGCGGCTGGGTGGGGTGTGGAGTTCCCCACCATCTCTATGGAATTTATTGGAGAGTGAGTGGCAAGTTGACGTTTGGTCGAGTCAGGGAAAAATATTGTCATAAGTCTGTGGTTAACTCGATGAAATGCTTCCATCCAATGCAGATTAGCGACGCTGGCGTCTCATTCTCACTGGAAGCAAATACAAAAACCTCCTGAATATGTTTTTTTGTTGTTGTTTAACACTGACAAATGTTCAGCAGCTTTCAAGAAACAGAGTTTAGCATAGCCTCTGTGTGTAGCATCATTTTGTTCAGGCAGTGATATATTAACTCTGCTAAGTGTGAAATCACATTAGCGCTAGCTGTTAGCCATTATCCATTAGGCTGTGTTTGGCGATCCAGAGGATTGTGGGATATTTTCAGGCTGGAGTCAGCAGCTCAATACCTTTTACTTACAGCAACTGCAGCAGCTTGCCCTAGATACATTTGGTGTGTGTGTGTGTGTGTGTGTGTGTGTGTGCGCGCTTTCGTGCGTGCATCTGTGCGCGATTGCATATGCAGTTGTGCTGTTATTTGTATGTGTCAGCTTCATGTCTCTTTTGTAAATGCTGAGGGAGTGTGTGCGCGCCTTTGTGTCTCATCCCATGCGTGTGCTCGGTGCTGTGGCTTTGCCATTGTGGTAATCAGTTTGTGCGTTGGCTGAACTAATTTATCAATTCAGTTCCTCCCACTTGTATTCTCTTCCATGCGTGAACCCCTCTCTCTTTCCCCATCGCTCCGTCTCCCTCTCAGACAAAACACTTCTTTCCAAAAAACCGTAAGGGTCTCCTATCTTTTATGCATGCCTTCTGCCTCTCTGACTCCTCTCTCCTCCTCCTCCTCCTCTCTTCCATGACTCCCTCTCATTTCATTTTTCCCCGTAATGTACAGCTGCGTTGCCTTACATTTTAATGGCCTTGAACCATGATATCATAGCAATATTGGCGCACTTGTGCTGTTTCAAAGGCATTGGGGAGTGCGCTATGATTTATACATGAGATCCTGTGATGTCCTCATCATTTTACACCTCCTCGTCTTATAATTTTGTCGTGGAAGGTTTTTTTTTATTTTTTGAGTGCATAAAACACTGTAAGACTCATGATAGATTAGAGGCAGGTGGCTTTGAAGGTATGGTCATGGGCTGGTAGTGTGTTTACACTTGGCCAGCTGACCCAAGGTGCCCCTATATATGTGTGTGTGTGTGTGTGTGTGTGTGTGTGTGTGTGTGTGGAGGTGGGGGACGGGGGGTGCATGTGGACGTGTGTGTGTGTGTGTGTGTGTATTTTCTGTGGTGTGTATACTTGTGTGTCCAGTGGAGTGAAGGAAATCATAGCTAGTGAACCAGGTGGTGAATGCAGACAGGCAATAACTCATGGTAGAGGAGTTGGACAAAGCTGACGGCTGAGAAGATATGCTGGGAAAACCTGCACCAACACACACACGCTGTCATTTTTCTCATTTTTCACCGTCTTACCTTTCTTTTAGTTGTCTTCTAAAAAATGTTCATGCTCCTCCTGCTCCTCATGTCTTTCCATTGGCTCTACTTTCTCTAACCCGTTCTCTCCTTTGTACCGCAGCACATCTCGCCCAACGTCCCGTATTTTGCCAGCTTCCTTCTCCCATTACTCCTTCTACTCTCTCCGAGGCACTCGGTTGTGGTGTTAGCAATATCAGAGGGGACGTGAGCAGGGCTGAGGGTGCTGCTCGCTTGTTTGTTACGACAGATTAAGTCATTGATTTGTAAAAGCGGTGCACTGATGGAGAAGGCCCCTCTGCTGCTGAAGACAAAGAGGGAGAAGAGAGATAAAGCACGAGAGGGGAAATGGAGGGAAGCATTTGGCTGAGGACAAGAAGAGGAGAGAGATCAGAGCTAATTGTAAGGAGAGGAGTTAAATGCAGGTGGGAGGAAAGAGGAGGCAGCCCGAGATAGTTAAGCTAAAAATGCTAAATATAGAACAGAGGGATGCAGGGAGGAGAGGGGAGGTGGGAAGGGGGGGGGGGTGAAGATGGGTGAGAAAGATAGGGAGATTGAAGGATGCAGAGGGGAAGGAGGGAGGAGGTGTACTTTGAATGACAGAGATGTCAGAGAAAAGACAGAGGCGGGAGGTGAGTGCGAAAGCTTCATCTTTCAATAACATCGGCTGCATCCTCCTTCCGTCGTATACTCGCTGCTTCAAAGAGCACAAGGGAGCAATTATGAAATACCTTTACCTAGTTTCAGCGTTCCCCCAACTCAGGTTCTTTTTTTTTTTTTTCCTCGCTGCCCCCTCCCACCACCCCTCCGCCCCCCCGGGGGGGGTGGGGGGGGGGCAACGGTGAGTTTCTAATTAAAACGTTGGGGGCAAAAGGGTAATTATGATAATAACATAATAATATCGCCGGGGTTATTAGAATGTTCTGCGGTCCCCAAATTGCTTCCTCTGAGGGATCGGATTTCAGTGGCATTACGTTAAGTCAAATTTCCTTGAAAGTCAGGTGAAATGAAATGGATTCCCCCACGGTCGAGGTGCAATCTGAGAATCTGATTCCCTCTTGGATGCCGTGGATGTGAGTCTAAAAAAAAAAAAAAAAAAAAAAAAAAAAGCTCCTTTGGTTTTCTCACCACGCGTATCCAACGCGCCTCTTCGCTTAAGCACAATTTAGTCCAAAGGGTTCAGGCGGCTGGGAAGTCTACTTGTTCTTGAGCCAGTTTTTGTTTTGTTGCTTTGAACTCACCCGTAGCAGCACCTGTAGTTCCTCTGCAGCCCTGCGTGACCGGCTCTGTATGTTGGAGCTATAAAGAGAGATCGCTTGTTTTTGAAGCGCAAAGACCACTGCCGGGACGCTAGCTCCGAGCACCGTAGCTTAAAGCGAGCACGCTGGCGCTCTGAGGGGGTGGGGGTGGGGGGGGGGGGGGGGGGCATCCATCCCACTGTTTTTCCTCTCAGCTTTCTGTGGTACCTGACTGGGATGAGGCTTTGTGGATCCTTCTCACTCCCCATTTACACACCCACTCATTCCCAGGCAGCCCCCGAGGCAGCCCACCTCCAGCTGTGGCTGCCGTTCTCCGCGCCGCTTGGTGCAAGTACCGATTGCTTTGGAGTGCCTCCCCTCGCTCAAATAGGCGGTAATTACAGGCTTAAAGAGGTTTAGTGGTCCAGCAAACTACATAATCACCCCTTGAATTAGCCCCAGCTCATCAGCCTCAGTCCAACGAGCAGCGCTTACCACTAGCACTAGCTAGCATGCTGCACCCCCCCCCTCCCCCCGCCCCCCCACCTTTCCCTTTATTGCGCGGAGGGAAGCGCAGCAGCAGGTGTTGTGCAACATCCGGCCCCCTTAATAAATTTCGCCTCCCCTGAGCTGGAATAGGGAGGACTAATGAAGCACGCCTTCACTCCTGGTGAAAGCAACCAGACAGTACACACACACACGCACACACACACACACGCACACACACACACATGCACACACACACACACAACGTGCGACGCTCTCCGTCTTTGTTAACGGGCCTCACCCTTTACATTCTGCGCTAAACTTAACAATACAGCACTTTGTTAAAGATCGGAGACGTGGTCGTGTGCATACGTGCCACAAGCTTCAGTATACACACCGGCCAGAGACCCGTCCAACTGCGAAGCGCACGGGTCATCGTTCACACCCAGCAGCAGCTACGGTGGGCGGCTGCCGCCCCGCATTATGTTTACGCGCCCGTGGAATTTTAGAGAAGCGATGAATGATACTAATCATCCATTATCGGCGGAGAAGCTGGCGATGCCGTACATTGTCTAATCCACTTTGTACTAGAGCTTTAATGACATACTTTTCACCCCTCTCCCTCACCAGCTAACTAGATTTATCTCATTCCCATAGGCAAGAGCGCTATGAGATTTCCCTAAATCAACAAAAGCTGTTTTTTGAGAGGGAAAATGCTCATTAATGAATGAAAAAAAAACCCAAGAACATCTGTTTTTTCCTCCCTTTTCTTTATCTCCAGAAAAGATGGAGCGATTTAATGACAAAAACAGTTTGAAAGGGGGTTTCTTTGCACATATCGAGGTTTCCCCCGAAAAAAAGAAAGAAAAAAAAAAAAAAAAGTGGTGAATTATTCATACAGGCTTTGAGCTGGTTTAACGTAGACTAACACCATAAAAGAGGCTGTTCCTGCTCCAAGAGGAGGACGTTTATTTTGCACAGACTTTGCAGAGGGCAGTCTGAAACTCTCATCCTGTACTTGGTTCATTTTGAGTCTCTCAAAAGATCTGTTTTTGCGCTGTTTTGTTATTTTGCATCGGAGCAGCTTGAATCAGAGGAAATTAGGTTAGGGGTGCTTTGTTTTTTTTCTGTTGTTGTTTTGTTCACTCTCACTCCCTTTTCTTTTTTTCTTTAATCCCCCCTTTCTCCCAGAGCCAGCTTTGTTGCTGGGTCCCTGCTCCCTAATGAAGTCAAAGGGATGTCAGTCGATGCCACCTACACAGAAAGGAATTTGAAATGGCGCAGCTCTCACAGCGCAGCGTGAACACACACACACACACACACACACACACACACACACACACACACACACACACACACACACACACACAGTGAGGATGAAACTTTCACTGAATGAGCAAAAAATTTGGGAAATTGGAGCTTGTTGTATGAGATACAACAGGCTTATAGTTTGGAACGCTTGTTTTAAAGTCTGCTCGTGCTCAGAGTTCAGGGCATCTGTTGTTAGCATAACAATGTGCCGGCCTCCCCAAATATTTAAGGTAATCTCATACACTTCTGGCAGGAGCAAGGCTACACTTCCAGTAAACCGTGTGTTTGTGAGTGTGTGTGTGTGTGTGTGTGTGTGTGTGGTGTGTGTGTGTGTGTGTGTGTGTGTGTGTGTGTGTGTGTTTGTGTCTGCATGTATGTTTGCGTAAAGACAGTTTGGTATGATACAACGATGCCCTTCTATCCAAAAAAGGCCCCCGGATTAGCCGTCAGGCATTCCTGATGGGCAGCTCGGTTTCCACGGAGATTTGACCTGGCAACAGTGAGGGGAACAGATCTGGCCAAGTCAAGGCTGTTCACTTCTACCTTAGCTGGCACATGCAAGTCAAGTAAACATGCACAGTGTTGTTGGGGTTTAACCTGCTTGGTCGTTTCACGTCACAGTTTCGGGACTATTCGACTGCTGAACAAAAAAAACAAAAAAAGTACTGCAGTGATAACAGAGAAGTAGCTGCACTTAAATATATGGTTGGTACATTAACAAGTTGTTTACCGTACTCATTGCATCTCCGGCATCTTCGTGCCTTGTGGCAAACCCCAACCATCTGTGGTAAAGTAAGCTATCTTAAAATACCACTGACCCATGTCTGTCATCCACAGTTTGTGCAGCGTCACGGCCTTCTTTTTTTTTTTTTTTTTTTTTTTTAGGGACATCACATAGCCACGACAACATATGATTTTCCTCTCTCTTATTCCTCATTCCTCCCTCCATCCCGTTTCATGGTTTCAGTTTTCTGAAGCTAATGTGGCGTGTCAAACCTTTTTAATGGGATGCACAGAGGCTTGGGAAGCGCGGCTTTAAATAGAAATATATGCAATGATAACACCATAATGCTAATGGCTGAGGCAGGAACACTGAGAGGACTGTGGCCGCAGTGAATTGGTTAACAGGGGTGTAATCACGCACATCGAGATGGAGTCATTGGATTTGATTTAAAACGCAGTATATATGGTTTAAAATGTACCGTATACATTAAAATGATTTACATAAAGATACGTGACATGTATTACTAAATAAAGAAATCTGGCGCCATTATTCAGAACCAAACAAAAGTGTGAAATCTGTCATTGTTTTTTTGTCAGTGTTCATGTCGGTGAAATTACAAAGCGTCAAAAGTCAAAGTGTGCTGAGGAGTGGGGTACAGACAATAGGAAAGAACATTGTTTTTGCTGAGTAGGCGAGATGAAGAGAAGGGCGAAGACCAGCCAGATGAAAGGACATTTCTGAAATAGCCTTCCTCTCGTGGTGAAGTGGAGCATCCCTAACAAAAGAGTGACTCAGACTTGTTCTTTCTTTCCTCCCGTCTCATTTCTACTAAGACACTGAGGTGAGACTTTATACAGCGCAAAACAAGAAGGGAGCCGTGACCTTTAGGCACTTGGTTTCTTTTTCATGTGAAAGTTTTGTGGAGTTGTTGCTCCAGCAGATGAGATTGAGAGCTTGTTTGGACAGTTTGTCTTGTAAAGGTCAAAGGCTCAGTCTATATACAAAGCGAGCTTGAGCTCGGCAACCACCAAATTGTAAGGTACTCTAGCTTCAGGTTCCTCAAACACAGGAAAAATCCAAATCGTTACAGTGTATAGAGTCAGGTAACTTCCAAAATTGAAGTCCCGCAAAGTACATTTTTTATTACTTTGCTAATATCTTTATTGATTTAGTCTGGCTACTTTAAGTCACTTTTAGATTTTTCCACCAGAGTTCTCCAAAGATTTTGTTACATTTAATTTGAATTCAACAATATGTACTCTACAGACCTTCATCACCATCTGAAGTTATTTTAAATTCTTTTATTGAGTACGAGGAAACATCTATTGTTTTTATAGCATTTTGAAAGGTTGATTGTAATAGTTGACATTTTTTCTGCTCCTCATGCCGATAATAGTTTTCTCCTGGGTTAGACACGGGACGGTGGGGTGGGGGGGGGGGGTGGGGGGGGGGGGGGGTTAAAAAAGGGGTCTCCCTGATTATTTATGCTCTTATCTCTTTGTTAAACCCCGGGGCTCCCAGATATTCATTTCCATGTCTCCTCCTCTGCCTCCTCCTTTCCTCTTCCTCTCTTTCCCTTCTTCTATCTATCCCCCTCTTGTTCTTGTCTGAGGAGGTTAGAGAGGAAGACGGTCAGACAGGGAGGAGATGTTACTGATGCTCTTGTTACTCACCCCCACGCACACGCACATACACGCACACGCACATACATACACACACACGCACGCACACACGCACGCACGCACACACACACACGCACATATAACCATGCACTGGTAAGCTCAGTGGCTCAAATGAGAGCAAGCACACACACTCATGTCTGCGCACAGATTATTTCAAAAAGCTAAATCTGTGACTGGAATGGACACACGCAACGCACAACAGACACACACACACACACTCGGATTGATAAGACGCAGAAATGAAAGAAGGAAAAACACACACCCCTCCTGGCACCGACATGCTCAGGGCCCAGCAGAGAGCAGCGAGCAGGGTGGAAATTCTCATGAAAGGAGTTGTATATTTGGAGAAGACATATCATTAAGATAGGCGGAGGGAAGAGGGAAGGGAGGGAAGGATGCGCAGAAACTTTCCATCTGCTCTTTTAAAGAACATGTTATTGCTTTTCTCACTAAGGGCCTTTCTCTGTCTCTCTCCCTCCCTCTCTCTCTCTCAACCCGCTGAACCACAGCCAAAGGCCGTTAAGACACCAGAATCACTCACAGACAATATTAAAACTGGGCGACTTGTTGCCGAGGGAGAGACTAAATCACAGTGTTTTGACAGATAGAAGCTAATTTGGAGGTTTTGAAAAAAAAGGAGGACAAAAACAGTTCGGATGTACTGGCTTCCCGGACATCTCTTCCTCGTAACGCCGACATTAAGTGTGTACTATTTAAATGTGAAAACTTGTGAAGAATCTTTTCTCGGTAAAAACCCGCTACTTTACAATGTAATAACACACAGTTACCATTAAAAGGCCTAAAAGTTGTCAGAAAAAAAAAAATACTTTTAGGTGTCAAAAGTAAAAATATGAATTATCCATTAAATAACCCCCACCACTATAATGTAATGATATTATTCTCACTAACTGATTTTTACCCATTTGATACACTGCTAGGTATGTCGCCATTAATCGTATAATAATTGCACTTCAACCTCGTTCTTATTTATGTACTTGAATAAATATACATGTAACATTTCACCGCTGGCAGGGTGTGTTTCGAAGAAATCACACTGAAACAAGCATGTTAATTTTTCTCCCGCAACTGTCTGAGGCTGAGATTGCATGTGTGTCTGTCTGTGTGTGTGACTAGTTGTGTACACAGTATCTGGCTGTCTGTGTGTGTGTGTGTGTGTGTGTGTGTGTGTGTGTGTGTGTGTGTGTGTGTGTGTGTCTGCTCGGAAGCTCAGAGGGAGGGAAGCATGAAACGGTGTATTTGTGCTGTATTGTGGCCCCCGGCGTGGCTGCAGCCCCCCGATATCACGAGGCAAATACTCCTGCTTTCCTAGATCTACGGCACGTAGAATGGACACATTGATCTTTTCATGTTCAATCAGCTTCGTTTGTTGAGAAGAACGACTTTAAAGACGCATTTTCACGTGATTGGCTGATGAAGATGTCACCAGTGAGTGTGTGTGTGGCTTCCTACATGCAAAACATGCGTCAAGACGTCAGATGACACAAGCCCTAAAGAATAATGTTTTCTCACTGTCAGCACACGCACACGCACGCACGCACACACGCACACACACACACATGCACAGACTCTCACACGCACATGCATAGGCGGGCAAGTGGCGCCCCAGATTTGCTGCAGTTATTTTAATATTATCTGATCCGTCTCTACTATATTGAAGATAGGCACACACACACACACACACACACACACACACACACACACACACACACACACACACACAGACAGTACTGTATATGAATGGATGGACAGTTCCCATGCGTATGTGCACGCACGCACGCGCACACAAATAACGTCACACAAAAATGGTTGTAGGGAAGAAGTGGACACAAATTTGGCCAGAGGCGACAATGCAATTATAACTTAGTGCATGAAATTAGCCTCCTTGTGTTCCCATTCCCCTGCAACCAATCACATGGACAAGGGAAGGCTGGGAAAAATCTGTCTCCTCTCTCTCTGCTGGGTCTTCCCAGCATTAAACACAATCCTGTTCATTATGCACTGAAAAAAAGTCATGAAAAAATAAAAAAGCTGGCGCCGCAGTGATTTTACACGTCTGATTGACTATCAAGAGTGTGTCGTCTTGTTAGACATGCTGCATATATTATACAGTAGACGTGTGGGGCTCATTGATGGTCACCATAATATGGGTATTAATTAAGTAAGTGCTGTCAGTAACCTTAAGTTGTGCTCTTTGCCTAGAGTTTTAAGAAAGTTCAAGTAACCTAAAACACGTTTTTAATTGTTTGAAGTAATACAGACCTAAATTCGGCGGTATTTTCTGTTATTTGTTATTTTTTGTGTCTGGTCTCTCATGCCTAAATGTATAGTCAGTATTTTGGAACATGTACATGTCCAGTTAGCGCTGTCCTTTCAACAATCTATTCTCTCCCCTGCTCTCCTTCTCTTCCCTCCTCTTCTCCTCTTTTATGGCCTGCGTATGGTTTTCAGCACAGTCCGTGTCTTGTCTCAGTCATGAACAGCACATTGTCCTCCATGAACAAGGCTCCGTGCAACTGTGACACCCCCCCTGCCCCCCCTGCACACACACACACACACACACACACACACACTCCAATATAAATCAACACACTCCCCAAGTTTCACATTTATCCAGTTTTTTCATTCTATATATTTAAACAGGTGGCTCGACTTTAACTGTTCTCAGCTGGCTTCTTGAGGAGGGTTGAGGAGCGAGGGGGGAGGTGGGGGGAGGTGGGGGGAGGGGGTGCAGCCAGCGGTTTATATTAAGAAACTGGGCTTGAAGTCGCCCTTCCAACAAGCGAGCTGTTGTTTCTCATGCATTCATGTGTCGTTTATTAGTTCTCAAACTAATAAATAAATATATAGAAATCATTACATTAATGAACAAAATTTTAAGTGTCAGTGTCGAAAAGAGAGATGAAACTTGATTAAAAATATTGAGCTAAGATTAAAAAAAATAATAATAATTAAATCAGAGTTTACTTTGAGAGTCTCTTTGTGAAAATACAGTAAGTATGTGCGAGTGTGTGTGCACCTTAAACCCCTCACCCCCTCCCCCCCCACACACACCTCTCCACGATCATTAATGGAATATGAAATCTTGTAATTAATGGCAGCCAAAAAGGCAAGCCAATTAGAAAGTTAAGTGAAGTGGAGAACCAGCTCTGGTAATTAGGCAGCCTCTTACACAAATATATTCGCGTCGGCGGCCCCCCTTTCACCCCGCTGCATATGTAATCAGTGAGTGGGGAATATGTAACATTAACCCGATGGAATACAGACAAGAGGAGGTAAAATCGCTTTTTTTTTTTTTTTTTTTTTTTTTTTTTTACTGCTGCTGGTTGCTTTTATCGTCATTGAAGCTGGTACAATAACGTCACTCTGTTAAATTGGCCTTTTTGGTGGACTCCTTTATTTTACTGTACAACCTTAAGTACAGAAAACCCTCCAGGTTTTGTCCTTTTTTTGAGTACCAGCTTCATTGTAGCCCCCCTACAATGACACCGCGGCACCTCAGCTAGTCATTTAATCTAATGATAATATCCAAATTTCTGCCAGTTGGAGGGTGAAACAATGTTACACTCCTCCAATTCACAGGCACATACCGACACCTACGCACCAATGAGCCTGAGCACACGTCTCATTTTCTACCTCTCATTACGCCGTGTGGTTTTCATGTGTGTGACTGTGTGTGTGTAACCTGTGCCCTGCAACATCTCCTTCTTTACTAAAAGGCACATCACCCCCCCCCCCCCAAAAAAAAAAAAAAAAAACCCTAAACAAAACAAAAAAAAACCTAAACAAAACAACAACAACAAAAAACAGGAAGCTTCATCAAACAATTTGCAGCCTTTTATTTCATACGTGTTGTCTTTTCTCCGCCGCAGCATCCCTACCCATCAGAAGAACAGAAGAAACAGCTGGCGCAAGACACGGGCCTCACCATCCTACAAGTGAACAACTGGTAAGTCATATCGGAGTTTACATGCAGTCGATTTCAGGGGGTTTGACCCCCCAGGCTATCCCAGTTCTTAATGATTGGAATTAATGCCTCCTCTCCACCCCTATTTTCTGGCACACGCACACGCGCACACACACACACACACACACACACACACACACACACACACACACACACACACACACACACACACACACCACTTACCGAATCATCCTCACCTAGATCAATCCATCTAAAGAGATATGGCCTGGAGTGATTTTCCAAACCAACAGCCCAACTCAGCCCAAACATGAGCATCCATGTTAATTAAGAGTCAAACTACTGGCTGAAAACATCCAATAAAATCATCCAACATGCACAAGTTATACAAGAATGATTACTTGGAAAGTGGTTGCTCTGAGACTAACTATAGGGTTTGACTTTGACTGACTTTATTTGGGGGTTTGCGGCTTTTTGCAGCATCAATTTTTAGTGTGATTAACATTTGTTTTAATTTGGTGGTGCGCACCACGTCCAATATTTATTCTTTGCTCGTAAAATTGTCAATTTTTTTCAGTTTGTGCACCTCTTTTTATTCTCCACATTACTTTTTAAAGAGATGGTTTGGCTATACTTCTGCAACTGACAATGACATCTCTACACAAATGCACTTTTAAAAAGTAAACCAATACAAAAGCAACACTTCAAAATTTTGATTAAAAATAGAAACCACCAAGAAGTGTAGGTACTTTTTGTCACTATAACTATAGCTCAAAATTACCTTGAGACCATTATTCTGTTAAAAATCATTCTATTGGTGTTTCCATCGACCATACATTATTATGATGTAGTACTTTTTCATAATGCATTTAACATTTAAAGTTGTCCTTGTTTGCAACGATCCTAGCTTGGAAGTGGACAGACTCATTGGTAGCCTGCGTTTGTACATTACTGCTCTGTAAGTGCCCAGTAGCCTGTTAATTGGGCACAAGTGTGACGAGCTGGGGCCATAAAATAAGGTTGCTAACTATCCATTTTAACCTTAGGTAATGCTGTAAAAGGTAGAAAGGGGCCCTATGTCCTTGTACCACTAGTCTTATCAGAGAGATGGCTATCAGCACATGCTTAGTGTTATTAGCCATGTCTAATTAAAGGGGCTGGAGTCTGGGCAACCGAGGCAAAGGGCCAGGCAGAGGGTGTTTGATCTGAGCAGCCCTTAAAAATAATCCTTGAAAGTATCAGCCAGTCGAAAGGTACGAGCATGAAAGTGGAGACTGCAGAAAAAGCCAAAGAGAAGCGTGAGTAGAGAGGGAGGGTTAAAGAGTCAGACGGAGTGAAAAATAGATGAAGAGAAAGAGAGAAAGATAAGGAGAGAGGGAGAGAAAGAGATGAGACATGATAACTCCCCATTACCAGCAGTCTAATGATGTTAACATTATTTCCAGCCATTTTTCAATCTGAGACCTCAGACAGACAGACGTTAGATTAGGGTATGATGTATCGGTCTGTGGAGAATTCACTTTATACCATGCCAAAAACAATGTACACACACACACACACACACACACACACACACACACACACACACACACACACACACACACACACACACACACACACACTAGTGTAAAAAGGCCTCCTGACCAGAGGGAATCCTGTAGAGGTTATCAAATCACGTGACCCCTCTGAAATCCATGGGGGGGATCAATTCTTACAGCTGAGATAAACCCAGCTGCGTGAGTGTGTGTGTGAGTGTGTGTGTGCATTGCAAGAGAGAGCGAGAGAGTCAGACAGACAGACATACAGACAGTCACATGAACAGTAGCTTGGTCATTTAAGGCTGACTGTGTGCGCTCTCGTTCTGTTTGTTATTTTCATTGGTAGGGGGATAGCAACACACCCCGAAGGTGTGCAAGCATGTGTGTACTTGTGCAAGACCAACACACACAGTGTAAATCGTAGGAGATTAATCTTGGTTTGTGGAAGATGTTGTGTGTGTGTGTGACAGTGTTAGAGAGGGGAACCGGGGGTGGTTAATCTAAGGGGTATTAGCTGTTAAACCCTGCATGCTGGGATCCCGCTGCCCCCTCACATTTCGTTGTATACAAGTGTATGTGTGTTTGCTTGTATATATATATATATATATATATGTGTGTGTGTGTGTGTGTGTGTGTGTGTGTGTGTGCGCGCACGCTTGTCCACAGGCATATTTCCACGCATGGTTCGGTTGTTTGCGCAAGCAAGCAAAACATCGTAGCATGGAGGGGTGATCGGGGAGGAAAACAATAAAGTGAAAACGTGCGGTGACACAGAGACACAGACAAAAAAACGGACAAAAACAGAGGATGGAGACAAGCAGAAGAAGGTGAAGAAGAAAAGGTGGAGGAGTAATGGGGAAAAGATATCAGAGAAAAGAGGAAGACACAATCACAAGAGGGAGAAATAGAGAGAGGTTACGTTAGGGGAACTGCCATTTCGCAGGCATGCTGTTGCACTGGTTGGGAAGCCCCGTCATTGGGTGTCTCCATAGCAACCCCCGGTGATGTTACCTCCTGACCCACTGATTTGGCGAAGTCAATTTCCCTAGATGTGATTCTGTTTGTCGGTGCGACTGAAAATACAGACTCGCACACACACAGACAAACGTGTGCATGTCAAACACGCACGCAGACACACTCGCACACACTTTCTCATGCGTTCACTTGCACTAAATCAGGTCTACAACTGTGAAATCAAACCAAAGAGAACTTGAGAAAGCATAAAACACTTAGTGGGAGTGTGTTTCATGGTCACACTCGGCCATAGGTGTTGAGTTCGTGTCAAGTGGCCGCAGATGAACCGCGGGTTGTCCGCGTTTGTTGTCCCAACAGGGGAAGACTTACCGATGAAAAACATGTGCAGCTGACAAGTAAAAAACAATCCTGTCACGTGTTCCAGCCCAGGACAGTATGAACACACTCTGTCTCTCCCTCCCTCTGTCTTATACACTCTTTATTATTGTGTGCAATATGTTTTACCTCACATATAATCACACACTATTGGTCATGAACCCCTATAATCTCTCGTTTTCTCTCTCTCTCTCTCTCTCTCTCTCTCTCTCTCTCTCTCTCTCTCTCTCTCTCTCTCTCTCTCTCACACGCACCATAGACGTGTTAACACACATGTCGGTGTGCATTATTGATGAGTGAGCACGCGGTAGGGCTCAGCAGATTAAATAAAAATGCTAAAGGCCGGCAAGGGGCGCAGATCACTCATGAATTATTGGCAGAAATACGCTGCACCAGGGAATCTCAATTTGAATGGAGAAAATGTGTGTGTGTGTGTGTGTGTGTGTGTGTGTGTGTGTGTATGTATGTGAGGGAGTGTGTGGTAATGTTCACATTTACACAGCAGAATCATATAGAGAGAATGTAAACACACACTGTGCCAGAAGAAAATACTTTACACTCGTATATAGGAGCCTATGCAGTACACACACACACACACACACACACACAAACGTGTGTAAATGCAAAGTCACACAAATGTACGTAAATGCAAAGTCACACAAACATTTTCATGACAGGAACAGCACGTCACACACCGTACCTACCGGTGTGTCGCTCCCATACAGCAGACACACACTGATGAGTTATAACAAACAATCACACACTCACTCCAACACGTAACACATGTAGTTAAATATAGTTTTCATGCTACCAGCTTTGTATCTTGACTGATTGTATGTGTATAAAACATATAGTGACATATCCAAACTTATCCCATAAAAGTTTTAAGTAATAAATTAAACACAAAGAAAGTGTTTTACTTTTGTTTCTGATTACATGTTAAAGACATGGAGGATCATATTATTCAACAGATTAAATTGTTATCATCTAATTATGATTCGCTGTCAAAAACGTAAAGTAGCCTGTTGCACAACAAGCCATCCCCACCACATTCAGAAAAAGAAGCCTCTTATCATTAATGACAGTTTTACTAAAAGTAACTCCAGTATATATAATCATAACTGAGTAGCTTCACTCTACAAACACTTTTATTTGATGTCATTGTGTTCCACAGAGCTGTAAACCTGTTACACAGGCCAATGTAGGAGTGGTGTCCGATGGGAAACAAAAAAAAAGAAAAAGTAAACAGCCTGATGCAAAACATCATATGTGTTTAAAAGCAAACATATCTGAGTAACATTTATTTGCAATTAAAAATTAAATAAGGAAACAAAAATCCCAAATATGAACTGCGTATGTTAGCAGCAGAAGCACACCTGCTTGGCGAAGTGAAAGCTGCATTACAACATACCAATGGACATCCTCTGCTCTCTGTGTGACTGCACACGTCCTAAAAAAAAAGTTGTACAACCAGACATGAGTGAAATCTGATCTCACCATCAAATAATTTGTGAAAAATATGCCTTTTATTTGCACATAACATAAACCTCAGCCTACAATAATGTACCCCGCTGCTTTTAAATATAGTAATTAAACCTGACCTAAACAAAAGACAAAACTTCCCAAAAGCACCCTAAATAGCCCAAAGCTTTAGAAAATATACATTTTTAAGATTATATTTAGATTGCTATAGATATAGATTAAATTTGGATCATCAGAGGAAGAAGCAAAGCCATAA
This sequence comes from Embiotoca jacksoni, assembly GCF_022577435.1. NCBI lineage: Eukaryota > Metazoa > Chordata > Actinopteri > Embiotocidae > Embiotoca > Embiotoca jacksoni. Next base: position 3,336,757 of record NW_027185252.1, read on the forward strand.
TTAGATTAAGATCGGCTGATATATTGAGGTCTATCAGCAGCCATTGGACGTGCTCTTGAACAATACAACCTTTTACCTGCTCACACAGTTTTACCACTCTGAATACAGGCTGAGGATAAAAGCTCGTAACACATAAAATGTCTCTCTTTCTCTCTCGACTCTCTTTCTCTGGATATAGTCAGTATCTCCCTGCTAAGTTCCCCTAACGCTCCGGTGATGTAAAAATCAATGGCGAGGTCATCAGGTTTCCCTTGTTGGCTGCCCCTCCCCTTCCTGCCTGCAATTTAATAATACCCCTTTAAAGGCAGTGTTTAAGCCCCGCCGAGCAATTGTTTTGTCAATAAGACCTCCTTTTACGAATGTCTTAAAAGCATGGACAGAGAGGGAGAGAGAGCGAGAGAGAGAGGTAGTATTTAAAAGGGCAGAGTGGACGGACGAGGCTACTTAGGAAGGAGCTGCGTGGCACGTACATATATGCCGCTTATCGGGTTTCTGAAAGCACAAGGAGAGGAAGAGGTGAGGGAAAGAGAAGGAGGGGGGGGGGGGGGGCGGAAAGAGAACGAGGCACAAGAACATAGGAAGGATGGAGAAGAAGCACTTACTGTTTTTTATTTTTTTTTATTTTTAGGAACAAATTCCCACCGTGTTTAGTTTTTACTAACACTGAATCAAAATTAAAGGATAAACCTGGTTTGCTACATGTTGGATCGGATTTTCTTGGACGGCTGAGGTGGCTTTTGTTTT